>NW_006408731.1:3098783-3148989 GCF_000296735.1 Chrysochloris asiatica | reverse complement strand
TACTTTGAAAAGAATGATTAATAGATTGATGATATAGAGTAGTATAAAAGCTGTTTGAGAATCTGAAATAAAAGTAAGAGGAGAAATAAAATGTGAAGGGAAAAAGAGGAGAAATAAACTGTGAGAGGAGAAGATTCACCATCTAACAAGACCCATTGATTTTGTGAGCTTCATTTCTTCGCCGACGTCATACCTCTCTCTAGGACCCCCAAATAAGCGTGTCGGGGCTGGCTCTCGACAATACACTCTAGGGGGGATGGGAACATTGCCTTCTGTGTTTTGGCCAAGGAACGTTGCACCCCCCTTACCCCCACCCTGAGTCTGAGCTGCTGATGCTGCTGATGCTGCCCCTTGCTTCTCAGGGTCAGTGTGGCAGTGAAGGCAATGTGGGTGGTGTGTTGGGCAGGGCCTGGCCCCCAGAGGAAGCAATTTATACAGCCAGACCATGCTGGATAAATCCTGGCAGTACCGCTCACTAGCTGGTGACTTTGGTCAAGTCCTTCAATTGTTCTCTGTCTCAATTTCCTGCAAAAATGGGGATGATAAAATCTCCCTGGCAAGTTTGTTGCCTGAGAAAGATAAACAAAATATCACACACTTCAGGTTTGTTTGAGAAATGAGGGTACATAAGGCAGGAAATTATGCCCTAACCATTGGTGGTTTTTTTTAAAAAAAAGCTTTTTTTATTATTGAGTAAAGGTTTCCTGACAAGATCATCAGCTTTACAGTCAACAAATCGTGTACTTTGTTTCATCTCCTTATTTACAATTCCCTCCATGCAACAAGTTATCTTGCTTCCTCCCTCTGGTTCCTATTCCTTCTCAACTTTGTCTCTAGAAAATTGTTGCCCTTTTGGTTTTGAATAATTAACCATTCTATGGTGAGTATACCTTGCTAGTGTTGTTGTTCCCCCACTATAAATCTAGCTACAGCTTAGCAGAAAATTGGCCACAGGGGTAAGTTCCTTTCCAGACCTGAAGAATGATTGAGGGCCATAGTTTCAGGCTCCTCCAGTCTCTTTCTGAATCCGCTTTTCAAAAAAAAACTTTCTGAATCAGTTTTTTTTGTTTGTTTGTTTGTTTGTTTTTTAAATGAAATAGTTTTGAGTTTTGCTCCACTCTATCCAGGACCCTCTAATGTGATCCCTTTCGTGGTGGTTGATAGTGGTAACTGGGCACCATCTAGTTCTTCTGGTCTCAGAGTCATGGAGACTGATGTTCACATGTTCCATTAGTGCATTGGACAAATTGATATCAAGCCTCTTCAGTTCCATCACTCTTCTTTCTTCTGCACATGGAGAGACCAATAGCTGCACCTTAGATGGCCATTCGTGAGATTTCAAGATCCCAGATGCTACTCACCCAAGCAGGATGCAGAACATTTTCTTTGTGGATTGTTCCATACCAATTGACCATGGTGTCCCCTGAGACTATGGTCCTGAGCTCCCAGGCCCATCAACTCATTTCCTTAAGATATTTTATAGTATTTAGGATTTTTTCATCATTTTGCCTGTTATATGCTCCTCCATGGACTTCTAGTGTGGCGCTGTGGGATCAGCACTGGACTGGGACCAAAAGGTTGGTAGTTCAAACCCATCAGCTGCTCCTTCTAAATACAAGATCACTATGAGTCAGAATTGACTTGACAGCATTTAACAACAACAACAACATGCTCCACCAAATTCCTAGTTGTGTTTGCATGAAAGGTAAATATTCATGAACATACAGCCTCTTTCAAACTTTTATATATTTGTGGGAAATATGAATATATATCTCACTATCCCTTGGAAAGGAGCTCTGGTAGCATAGTGGTTATGAATCAGGCTGTGGACCGCAAGGTCAGCAGTTCAAAACTACCAGCTGTTCTGCTGGTAGTAAAGATTTACAGCCTCGGAAACCCTGTACAGGGTAGCTATGAGTCGAAATCGACTCCACAGCACATAACAACAACAACATCCCTTGGAAACCTGGTGGGGTGCTGTGGGTTAATGTGCTGGACAGCAAAGTTGGTTTGAACCACAAGATGGACAGTCCAAGCTCACCCGATGGTCCTTGGAAACCCTATACAGGGTCGCTATGGGTTGGAATCAACTCGACGGCAAACAACAACAATAGGGATTTGTAGTGGAAGATACTCCAGTCAGCAAAGGGGTCATGTTGAGAACTCTGCAGATAGAATTGTTTCAAATCTGCAGCTGCCTAGGAAACCTTTCCATGGTTGAGCCTGACTTCCCATCAGAGCTGCTGAATCACTTTTTTCATGGCAATGCTAGAGGAGGCAGGCATGATAAGCAAGAAGGTTGGGTGATTCTCTCTTCTGGGTTGGTAGCTTGGTGAGTGAATCGGCCAGGCCAGATGACAAGGCAACATGGCAAGGAGCCTTGGCAGATGATTTTGCATTGTGTTTTTAATTTTATTTTGTTTTAATACAAAGTTGTTTTTCTCCAACTTGTTTTCCCTTCCAGCTATATCACCACCAAGCATAAAAAGTATTGGCAATAGGTCTTCTGAACTCAAAGATCTTACACCAGGTGGTGTGAATGCCAGATTGGTAGCGCTACCATGGAGCCAACCAACCCCTATCATTGTGGTCTGATTGCTAGACTTGGCTTTTTCCCCCAGATTCATAGCTCTTTTCCAACATTCATTCAGAGTAAAGGGTGCAGTGTATAGAGGTCATCCCTGTCCTATATCTGTTTCTGCATGGCCTGGAGGGACAGGGGTAGAGGCTTGGCATCTTGACCAGGCTTATATTTACATGGAGTCCTCAGGGTAACCCTGTCAGTGATGATGTAGGGCTCTGACCCTGAGCACTACTTCTCTCTCAGATTAGATTCTGGAGTGAGAAGCAAGAGACAGTGGAGATTCCTGATTGAAGCCCTGTCCCAGTCCTGCATCTTACTCACTGATGACTCAAAAACCCAGACAAATGTGAGGGTCTGTGGATGTGCTTTAGGGAGACTTCCAAGTAGTAAAGGAGACTGGAGGACGTGAATGTGAGGCCAGGGGGCTCTTGAGGGCAAGGGCTCTGTCTTACTTTCTTGTTACTGCCTGCCCCCTCAACCTGTGTACTTAGCCCAATGCCTGACTCACAGCCAATCTGTTTATAAGCTGAATCTATGTCCCCTTATCTCCCTGAACTAATATGGAAATAATTCCATATTGGCAGAGATACTTGTAGAGAAAGAACCATAGAATCAGACTCAGAAATAGCAGGGACCTTAGAGATGATCTGTTGTTGTTTAAGGGCTATCGCGTTGGTTCTGACTCTTAGCAATCTTGTATACGGTTTCTGAGGAGCAGTTGATGGGTTTAAACTGCAGACCTTACAGTTCAAACTGACCTTGTAGTCCAATACTTATACTACAGCTCCAAACAAGGACTCGGGTACGATCTAGTGAAGTCCAATCTCTTGGTCTAAGATGAAACTGAAGACTAACCAGTTTAAGGGATTAACTCTAGACCTCAGAGTTTAGGGTTAGATCTGAAATGGACTAATTAGACATCTGTCTGAACTGTAGCATCTCCATGGGGATTCTGACAACTTGCCTTTTCCAATGCAGTAACAGTTTCTAGCAAATCCCAAATGATCTTCAGATTTTTTTTTAAAGAGGGAAGGGTCAGAGAAAGGAGACCTAAGAGGGGTGCAACATACAAACTAAAACATGAGAAAATTGTCATGATAGTTTATGATATCTCCATTACTGAATCTGACACATTTGGAGATTAAGGGTCATAAGAGTCTTGGTATGGCACTCCTTGGAAACCCTATAAAGGGTTGCTATGAGTCTAAACCAATTCCACAGTACTTAGCAGCAACAACAACAACAATTATAGTTAGTGTGCATGTTTGGACTACAGTGGCAGACTCATTGTGAGCATTCACCATATGCTGTTTCATTTCTGTGCTGACAACTACACAGAGAAAAATGATGGGCAGATTTAATCTTTGTTTCTTATTGTCAAAGGGTAGTGACTGATAGGCATGGTTGCAGTTTATCATGCCTTCTAGCTGTCACCACATTTGATGGCAAGTACAGGTGGAAAGACATTTATAAGTCACCCATAATGTGATATCACATGTACAGATTCTATGCTACAAAGCATATTGTGATTTCAAAAAGGAAATACTTTCCCAATACCAGTGGAAGCTATAAAGATCACCGTGGTCCTCCTCATTTGTAAATGAAGAGAGGAGGTGACTTAAGCTTAGCAACCCAACTGCTAGGTTTTGCTCTTGGATCAGATATTGATCTTTAAAGTAGTCATTGTGCATATGGATTTTCTGATTTTAAAAGTAATATGTGTTTATTTTAGAAAATAAGGAGAATAGAGAATAACACTCTAACAGCATGTTTTAGGCATGGGAATGACAATGATGGGAGTAGGATTGTCTACTCTTCCAGGATCTCTGCAGAAAGAATTTCCTTGGTATATTTTGTCTTCCAAACTCCCTTGTCAAGCACTTGCCTGTGTCAGTCTGTCCACTGCCCAGATGGCCTCCTCCTGAATCTATTAACCTGTCTGCTCCTGTCAAGATTTAAAGGCTTGTAAACTCTATAAAGGACTTCATTCTTCTTGGATCAACTATCAACACTCATGGAAACAACAGTCAAGAAATCAGATGACGTATTGCATTAGGCAAATCTGCTGCACAAGACCTTTTTAAAGTGTTAAAGAGCAAAGATGTCAGCTTGAGGACTAAGGTGCGCCTGACCCAAGCCATGCTATTTTCAATAACCTCACATGCATGCGAAAGCTGGACAGTGAATAAGGAAGACTGTAGAAGAATTGATGCTTTTGAGTTATGGTGTTGCAGGAGAATATTGAAAGTGCTATGGGCTGCCAAAGGAACCAATAGATCCGTTTTGGAAGAAGTGCAGCTAGAGTGCTCCTTAGAGGCCAAGATGGCCAAACTTCATCTCTCATACTTTGGACATATTGTCAGGAGGGACCAGTCACTGGAGAAGGATCTCATGTTTGGTAAGGTGGAGGGTCAGAGAAAAAGAGGAAGACCCCCAACAAGATGGATTGGCCAAGAGGCAGCATCGATGGATTCAAGCATGGCAACAGTAGTGAGGTTGGCCCAGGATCGGGCAGTGTTTCGTTCTGCTACGCATAAGGTTGCTATGAGTCAGTACCGACTTGATGGCACCTAATAACAACAACAACAAAACCATATATAGGGTTGCTATGAGTTGGAACCAACTAAATGGCACTTAACAACAACAACAAAGGTGTAATCGACATTTTTACTGAGGTGCCCGGCTACCCTGCATAATAAAGCTGCCACAAAATGAAGTTACTTAAGACATCAAGGTTGGAAGTTTAAATGCAACGACTGCTCCTCAGAAACCCTCTTCAGGGTTGCTCTGAGTCAGAACTGACTCTACAGCACGTAACAAGAAGACAAGAAGAGCTTTGGCTTTGACCTCAGTTTAAATGTTTTTAGTTCGGAAAAGCCTTTCATTTTAATATGCTCTTCCTCACTGTTCACAGACAGAACTGCAAGTGCCTGTTTACTCTCCCCCAACATAAGAAGCATCATTTTTGGCACAGCCTTCTGCAGTGAAGGTGTCCTCAGACAAGGTTGGGATGGATCAGCATCACATAAGGGAGACCTACACTTCAGACAGCACTGCCACAAGGGGATGCCAAGTTAGGCCTTCTGAAGTCTCACTATTTTTACAAGAATGTGACTTCAGCGATACCACTGCTGGACAGAAGGAGGCAGGTGAGGATGCTGTTTAAAAAGCCTAAGGAGATGCATGTGTGTAGTTCTCTCTCTTCATCTTAGTCTCTTTGCTAATGGACTGGATCCTTTCTGGAAATAGATTTTTTTGGTCCTTTTTAAGCACTATGTTGACAGTATTTCTTGAGAAACAGTCTGTTCACCCGCTTAATATCGGACCTAATATTTGCTGCCTTTGTGTGAATTATCACTGCCTACTTTGTACCCAACGCTTGTAGAAGAAAAAGAAATAAAAATTGTTAGTAATGGCCCAAAGAGATGATTGTGTGTTTTCTCAGTAGATTATTTGCATTGTCTAAGATACATCCTGGAATCCAGGTGTGGCTGTGGCGCTGTGGGTTAGTGCGCTAGAAGGCAAAGTCTGTTTGAACCAAAAGGTCAGCAGTTCAAGCTCACCAACAGCTCCTTGGAAACCATACACAGGGTCACTATGGGTTGGAACTGACTTGACAGCACTTAACACCAACAACAAGGGACATATCTAATGCTACATGTTGTTGATGTTAAATGCCATTGAGTTGGTTCCGACTCATAGCAACCCTGTATAGGGTTTCTGAGGAGAAGCTGATGAGTTTGAACCATTGATCTTGCAGTCCAGTGCTTATCCTATAGCACCACACCAGAACTCCAAGGTTACATGAGTGTGTCATTGTTTCTGTTTCTAGGCTATTTTACTGTCTAGAGACAGACATTAGCTTATAGAATAATTAACAGCAATGCAAATGATTATGTCCAGGAAATGCCCATGGCATTGCAAATAATTTCTGTCTGATAGAGAATATAAATTTTTGTATTATTCTCATTTTAATAGTTTTAACATCCTTACTGGTTTCCTCATTTACTTATGAATTAGATAGAATCTTTGGACATGTTATTTTTATATCTTTACAGTTTTTTGTGTGTTTGAAAACTAGTCTTTATCAGGACATACTTTGTTTTTACCCTAAAGCTGATACTAGTCTTTGGGGAAAGTTAAAGCTATTCTGTGAAACAGCAAGCCAATGACCCAGAACAACAGACCAACTGGGGTTAAGTTTTATGGAGGAAGAACATAAATAAGGCAAATGAGGAAGGCTTGTGTGGGCTGCTGAAGGAGATAATGACTATTCAAACAAAAAATATGGTATTTATGTTTTAGGAAAAAATGGACAGAAACTAATCTATTAATCTACCACTCATTTTTCAGTTTGTTGTACTGTGGTGGCTTGCATGTGGCTATGATTCTAGAAGCTATGCCATGAAT
Organism: Chrysochloris asiatica; assembly: GCF_000296735.1. Classification (NCBI taxonomy): domain Eukaryota; kingdom Metazoa; phylum Chordata; class Mammalia; order Afrosoricida; family Chrysochloridae; genus Chrysochloris; species Chrysochloris asiatica. Next base: position 3,141,995 of record NW_006408731.1, on the reverse strand, counting down.
ATTTAAATACCAGCAGGGTCACCCATGGTGGACAGGTTTCACCTGAGCTTCCTGACAAATATAGACTAAGAAAGAAGGAGAAACAGACTACTGTCGAATATTTAGTCACTGAAAACCTTATGAATGGCAGTGGAACACTTGTCAGCACCAAATTATTGAATATTGAAACACAATGAAGAGCACCAGGATATTGTCAGATATAGTGCCAGAAGATGAATCCCTCAAGCTGGAAGGCACTCAAAATATGAGCTGCCTCCTCAAAGAAGAGTTGACTGTGTTGACATGAATGGAGTAAAGCCTTCAGAGCTCATGGTTGGTAAAATGAAGAAGAGTTGGCAAAAAAAGAGGAAGACCCCCCAACTAAATGCACTGACACAGTGGCAGCAGCAAAGGTTTCAAATGTAGCAACGATTGTGAGGTTGGCTCAGGACTGGGCAGTGTTTCATTCTGATGTACATAGAGTTGCTATGTTGTTGTTATGTGCTGTGAAGTTGGTTCCGACTCATAGCGACCCTGCACAGGGTTTCTGAGGCTGTTAATCTTTACAGGAGCAGAACGCCTCATCTTTCTCCCACGGAGCAGCTGGTAGTTTCAAACTGCTGACCTTGCGGTTCGCAGCCGATTTGCAACCACTACGATACCAGAGCTCCTTAGAGTTGCTATAAGTTGGTACCAATTCGATGACACCAAACAACAACAATCTATTAATAAAAATTTCCACTGCATTAAGAAGGTAACAACTGACTGTTGAATTTTGATTACGTGCCAAGCACTGTTCTTTTAATCCTCACATCAACGATGTTGGGCAGGTATTTGGATGAAATTTGCTTATGGGACATGGACTGGCCCTAAGTTGTTACATTGCTGTCCAAAGTTTTTTGTGAGTAGTTTTTATTTTTTTGACTTTTTCTTTGCAAATAATGTTTCACAGAATTTCAAAAACCCCTTTGAAGATGATTTTTATTCACCTGGAGTAGTTTTTCTGATGGAAAAATAAAGGAGTGATAGTCTTTTTTGTTTGTTTGTTTTTCAACTCAGTGGTACTGAAGTAGTACTGAGTACTAAAGATATCAAAATAAAAATGAACATACACATAAAGTTCAGCAGAAATATCAAAGTCCTCTTTTCATAGTTTTCATATTTGATCCGGTAGTGTCAGAAGGACAGGTAATGTTACTGAACTATCCATTTTATAGAAAAGAAACCAAGACAGACATGGATTTGGCTGAAACCACACGTAGAGAAAGCTGTGGAGACAGAAATAGTACTCAGGGCTTCCAATCTCTTCATAGCCCTCTTCTCTGTCAGAAATATTTCACTCAACAACTGTGTGTCACTTGAGGTTCTCCCACATTCAAGGCGAAGCTTAGTGGAAGGCCCTTCTCATGATTGGAGAGAAAGGGAACAATTTTCACCCATTCCTCAGCATCTTGCTTTCATTTCAGTACTCACAAACCCACTCAGTGATTCTTCTCTTCAATTTAACATTGGATTTTTGTTTTGCTTTGCTTTTAGTGGTGACTCTCAAGGCTTCTTGGTTTCTGTTGGGGACGACATACGCAAGCACTGAGAAGCTGTGGCCCTGTGACAAGATGGATGAAAATCCAATCCTGGGGCCCCTCCTCAGGATTGCAAGCCATGGACCCTGAGGGCCAAGGAAGTGACCTCCTGAAGTCCCGGGTTCATAGGTTTTTGTGAACTCACTGGTGGGCTACCTCTGTATAATTTTCTTTGGTCTTATTGTTCATTCTATGCTCCTAACTCCAATAATTGTAGCTTCTGAGAAAATGGTTTCTTATATGCCTCTCTTATGTCTCTACTGTGTTGGCAGTGCTTAAGGTTCTGGGAACAAATCTCTCTGAGGAACAAGCAATAGTCACCTGGGATGCATGTCAGGACTGCATCTTGATATTAACCTGAAACATGAGCCTTTGATGTCCATATACAACAATGGGACCAAAACCCCTCTAAAGCTGAGATAGTAAAAAGTCTCCTCAGAGGACTCAGAAAGGCCAGGAACAGGTATATTTTTTACTCAAGGTTTATAAACAAAGTAGATTGGTAAATTCTGGGAGTATTGATTAGAGGACAATAGTGGCAGCCCCCTCAAACCCCCTCTGGGTATAATCAGTTTAACCCAGATGCTCTCCTTCCTCCTGGAAGTATATGGAAATGTGATGTAGCATTTAGATGTAGAATCCAGAAAGAAGAAAGAATTATTAGTTGATAAATGAAGCCAGATATTTGAGATCTTGCTCACAAACAAAAGCATGAGCTTTTGTTTGCAAAGTATACAAAGACAGCTTGACTCCCTTCAAAAACCTTACTTTAAGCCTTCGATGACCTTTTAAATCTTTTTTACCTTTACCCATTAGAGATTAAGTGCTAAAAGCATGTTAAGTATCCTTGAGACAATCGTGATGTATATTTTAAAATTTGTTCCTGTGAATTATTATGTCCTGTTTTGAATGATTAATCACATTTCAGTTCTGTATTCAATCTTATCTGAATAATCACATCCTTCCTTTGTGAAAAATCCCTCCTTGAAAAAAGAAAATAAAAGACTGAGGTAGAGTGAGTGCTGCATGCAATGCAAGACAATGCAATGTTTGCAGATGAGCCTGCCTTTCAGCTTGCAACAAATTTGTGTGTCTGTCTTCTTTGTGTCTATTTTGTCTTTCTCTTTTGCCGCCAGATCTCCCTACTTCGTGCAACCACTCTTCTGTAGAGGCAGGACCCCAACAGGTTTCCCAACCAGTCTCTAGAAGAGAATAGAGAACAGCTGAAGTCACTGTTCTAGCCAGGGCCCCTGGACTAGGTTGGACTACAAGTCTTGGGGAGTCCTGGTGTGGCATTGTAGGAAAAGCACTGAACTGCTAACTACAAGATTGGCACTTCAAACCCACCAGTGCTTCCTTAGAAATCCTATACAGGTTCATCATGACTCAGAACTGACTTGATGGCCCTTAACAACAATAAAAACAATAGGAGTCCTTCGGAAACTTTGGGGTAATCTAGGTTTTTATTATTAAGTACCTCAAAACTCTTCCAGTCAATACCCATTATCCATTTCCAAAGCCTCTTCAACATTTTTAGCTATTTGTTAATGCAGCATCCCCACTCTCTGGAATTCTCTGTGTGACTCCAGCACCCCACACCATTGGGCATGTCCTGTTTTTCTCTACAGGAATAAAGCTCAGAAATTCCAGCTCAGGTTCTCACCTTCTGAAGGACTTGACTTGGGCAACAGTTTAGACTTCATTCTTGTTTATCCTGGGGCTTCTCCTGATGGGCGCTATTGGCTTAATCTGGAAACTTCTCTGGGAGAGAGTGCAAGAGTGTTGCACCAAAGGTAAAGCACTCTGAAAACCAAGGCAGTAAGACCAAAGAAGCTTGTGGAAAATGGAATTAGTCAGAGGTGAAGAACATCAAGGGTTTTTTCACTGAGGTTTTTAATGCATTCCTTCATCGATAGAGAGGGAGTCTGTCTGCTCCCCTAAAGATGAACGGTTTTGGAAACCCCTATATAGGATCTCTAGGACTCCTGGTGTGGTGCTGTAGGATCAGCACTGGGCTGTGAACCACAAGGTTGGCAGTTCAAACCCACAACTTTATACAGGGTAGCTATGAGCCAGAATTGACTCAATGTCACTTAGCAAAAGCATACAGGTTCTCTATGAGTTGGAGTCAACTTAAAGAAGGTGGATTTTGTTTTCCTCATCACATAGCCCCAGAACTATCCATTTCCTTTGCCCAAGTCATATCCCTGACTGAGACCTAGAGTTTTCATTTGTGTGACAGCTCACAGTTCTCACAGCGGATATGCCCCAGGAAGGGGGTTTCCCAAATAGACCTGGCTCCTCTAATCTGAATAGTACTAATGCATTTCTTGTCCTTTTGCAAAGAAACTCCAAAGAGAGCTCAGTAAATTCTGTGCTTGCTTCTCTGAGCCCTTCTCACATGCTAGTTATATCATGAGGCTTCTTTGTTGGAGATATATATATATATATATATATATTTCAGTTTAAGACTTTACCAGCCTTGTTTAGTAGGGGCTTTATTTTGATCCCTTACTCCAAGACCTTGTTCACGCTTACACAATTTGGAGTCTTAAACCAAAGGTTCTTAAACTTATGTCCAAAGTTGAACTTCATACCCCCTTTTCCACCACCCTGCTCCTCCTCCTGTATTCCTTTGCATAGTTAATGGTGCCACCACCTACCTAGGCAGGTGCCTTTCTATCCTACCCCTTAATGGGCAAGCTCTTTGCACTGCTTAGTTCTGGGGGTCATTCTTGAGCATGGATCACCTCCCTAGTTTTTCATTTCTTCTTTGATTACAGGTTTCTGGGACTCGCTGTACCATGCCCCTTCTCCAAACAGCAACCACCCATGAACCACTCTATCCCATAGTGTTCTGTTTACCTTTCCCCAAGATCTACTGCCACTCTTTTCATTTAAAAATTTTTAGTTTGAAATCTTGATTATTAAACGTAACAATAAAAAATTTTAAATTAAGACAAATATTTAAAAAATCTTAAACTTTCAGTTTAAAATATTTAGTTTAAATATCAGAGAATAGACAAGCCATCTGAAAAAATAATCAGAATGGGCACCATATTGTTTTCTAAAAGTTATTACAATTCTGACTATAGTCTATATTTTCTGAGTAAATTTGCTAAAATAGAAATCGGACTATATTCCTCTGAATTCCCAAAGCTCCTGTGACTCTCCATTAGGGTGAGGAGTGCTATGGAAATTTATGAGTTAAAAAATATTAGCTTTACATCAAAAATTATTTTATGTCAATTTTAATATAAAAAAAACACAATAAGTGATGTTACATTGGGGGAATTACAGTAACTGAGATGATTTGTTGAATGTAAAACTGATGATCTGCTCTGTAAACCTTCATTCTTCACAATAAAAAGCTAAAAGCAAACCCACAACCTAAGCAAATTCTGTTTCATCTGGTTTGACATCCTTATAACCAATTATTGCAAAGTCAGAAAATGTTTCTAAGCTAATTCCTATGTTTATAACCGCATCAATGACAAATACGTTCCCTAATAGATGAGAGTCAGAGAAAAAGAGGAAGACCCCCAACGAGATGGATCAGCCAGGTGGCATCATTGATGGCGTCAAGTGTGGCAGCGGTAGTGAGGTTGGCCCAGGATCGGACATTGTTTCGTTCTGCTGTGCATGGGGTCACTATGAGTTGGTTCCGACTCGATGGCAGCTGACAACAACAACAACAATAGATTTTTAATATTTAAACATTTTTTTAAATTTAGTATATGTATATATATATTATATGCCATAATATTTGCCATTTCAATATTTTTCACATATGTAATTTCATTATCCCTTTTCAAATTTTTCTATTATCCTTAACAAAAGCTTGATATCCTCAAAGCCATGAATTCAGATTTTTTATTTTTAAACTGGCTTCCATTCCTCTCAGAAATTTAAAGATATATTCTAAGATGTATTCTGGAAATTAGTTTTTGTCTAAATAAGGTTTGTTTTACATAAATCAATTTAAGGAATGGTAATCAACTTCCCTCAACTTTATCTGCATCATGGTCACATTATCCCAAGCACTCAGCATTCCAGTTCTATTTCTACTTCATCTTTGGACACTTCTGACATGTAATGTCACACATTGGCCTGGCTGCACCACCTACAGTACCCCAAACACATCATGTGGTTTCATGCCTTTGTGCTCATTTCCTCTGCCTGGTCAGTATACTGGTTAACTTCTGTTTATTCTACTCACTCAGAAAAACTGGACAGCTTAACATTTCTGAACTTCTAGTTTTTTCATCTAGAAGCTGAGTTCATCACAAGTAAATTAATCTGAGTAAGGAGCTCTGGTATTTTAGTGGATTAAGGGCTGGGTTGCTAACCAAAAGGTCAGCAATTCAAAGTTCAAATCTACCAGCCACTTCAACGGAGAAAGATGAGACTTTCTGCTCCTGTAACCGACTCCATGGTATACAATCACCACCATCACTGCTCTGAGTGGAGTACTGGTGTGGTGCTGTAGGATAAATATTGGACTGCTAACCACAAGGTTGGCAGTTCAACCTCACCAGCTGCTCTGAGTTGACACCTACTTGATGGCACACAAGAGCAACAACTACTCTGAGCAGATGTGAGGAATGAGATAAGATGTGAAGAGCACCTGGTACTGGAGAACTGTCTTCACTGAACGTTAGCATTTATCCTTGTCACCACATCCTTTCCTCATGTCTCAGAGAAAAAAAACAGTTGAGGAGGTCCCAAGCTTCCTTTCCGACCACCTGTACCTGTCCTTCCTTACCTGCTTTCTTTGATTTCAATGGTTAGGCATCTTTTCTCCTACCTAAAGTTAATTCTTCATCCTCGACCTTGACCCATCACTTTGTAGCTTTCTTTTTCAATCCACTCATTCATTCAACAAGAATCAACGAGCACCAGCTATGTGCTTGACACTGTTTTAGGTAGAAACAGAGTTTCCATGTCCAAAAAATACTTCTAGTGGTGGGAGTCAGAAAACAAAATAAGTAAAATATGGATGTTACATGGTGATAAGTGTTAAGGAGATAAATAAATAAAAGTAAGGAAGACACAGGACTGCTGGTGTATTGTTGTAGGATCAGCACTGGACTGTGAACCATAAGGTTGACAGTTCAACCCTACCAGCTGCTCCTCCAAAACCCTATACAGAGTCCCTATGAGTCAGAACTGACTCGATGGCACTTAACAACAAGAAGAAATATACAAAATTGCTATTTTAAATAGGATGGTGATGAAGTGGGAGAGCAAGTCACAGGAGAAACTAGGGGAAAGCATTTCAAGTAGACAGAACATCAGTGACAATGCCAAGAGGCAGAAGCATGCATGGCAGTTTAACCTCTCTGAACCTAGCTTCCTCATCTGTAAAATGGAGAAAATAAGAGTGCTACCTCTGTGGTGTTGTGAGTTCTGGGTCAATGCAAATAAAACAAATAAAGCACAATGCCTAACATGTGGTGGTAGTGTGCTGTGGAGTTGGTTCTTACTCATAAGGACGCTGTATAGGGTTTCCAAGGTTGTAAATTTTTACAGGAACTGAAAGTCTCCTCTTTCTCCCACAAAACAGCTGGTAGTATGAACTGCTAATCTTGAGGTTAGCAGCTCAATTTGTAACCACTATGCTACTGGAGCTCCTAGGTTCTATATAAATATTTTAATATAATATTACTTTTAGTAATAGCCAAACCAATTCCAATTTTCTCCATCCCTAAGAGCTTGAGTCCTGTTATGGTGCTGTAGGATAAGCATTGGACTGATAACTGGAAGATCAACAGTTCAAACCCACCAGCTGCTCCGTGGAAACCCTATAGAGAGTCACTGTGAATCAGAGCTGACTCCACAGCACTTAGCAACAACAAGATAAGTGCATTGTCTTAATCCCTCATCTTTGTATGCCTAGGATGTTGCAATAGCCTTTTACCTAGTCTGCTAGGCCTTAGTAAAGACTTGCATTGTGCAATTCCAGGAGCACCATTCCATAGAACACAGTGTAAGTGTTACCTCTATTTCCTGTCTCTTCCCTACTTCCCACTGCTATTTCTAACAGGCACATTTTTCATGCCAGACTTTTCAGATAAGGTCGCCATGAATTGAAATGGACTGGATGATAACTAACAATAGCAAGAATGCTTCACCTATGCGCTAAACTCCAACTCTATGGCCAACGCCTGATAAGGGTGTCTCTTGGGGATGTAGACTTGTGAGTTATCAGTGTAAAGATCATAATCAAACATTTCATGATGGAGGACAATGGCATTCATTGAGGGTTGATATGCATAGAGGCCATTCCAAGTCCTATCCAAAGAATTTACAGAGAAGGTGCTAGTCTCACCCTCCCTAAAGATGAAGAAACAGGGACATGAGCCATTAGTTAACCTGTTCTGGACCCCCTTGGCTAGTGAATCTTGGATAAAAGCATATGAAGATTGAGAGTCAGGAACAAGCATGCTATAAACTTAGGAATTCCTAGATGAACTCATAAAGAAATAGTGTGCTCTGGGAGTCCCTAATGATAGCAGGTGGTAACAAAAAATTACCAAGAAAAATAGGCACTTCCTACTGAGACTAACTAAATAAAAGAGCTAGGTTTCTAGGCAGTTGGCCACACATATTGCATGCAGGACATTGAACCATGTCTTGGAAAAGATGCAGAGGAGATAAGATTAAGTACTTAACTATGAGAGTAAGCAGATTGTGATCACAGGGGAAGGGAGGGGAACCTATACTTATTCTGTCCTTCTTTCAGGACTGTGTTCCATGTGATGGCAGACTTTGCACATGGTGGAGGTTGCATTTATCGACACATGAAAGTCATTCATTGTGAGGAATGGATGAAGAGCTCGCAGGCATCTGAGATCATGCTTAGGAACCAAGAATAGCAAATGGAAGAGCCCATTTTCTCTGGCCTTAAGTATCAGAGATGAGTGAAGAGGGCACCACAGAGGGAAAGAAAAGGCATCCAGGACACAGAAAGGATCAGGAAATTCTTGGCTTCATCCAGGGAGCACTCACTTTTTTGTTGCTGTTGTTACAGATTGGCGAAAAGCTCGGTCCTATATTGATAAGTGCCCCTCTAATTCCTAAGGTCACAGATATAAGACCCTATAGGGAAAGCTCTTACAGCTCTTTCTCTGTCTCCAATTTGGAAGTAGTTGCCTGGCAGGCAGTCTGTGAATGAAGGCTTAAGAAGAATTGAGACCAAGTACTGACCCAATCCTAGTTTAGCACCTGCATCCTGTTTCTTCCCAGTAATTTAGGCACTGTCTTTTTTTTTTTTTTCCTACTTAAAGTTCTCTTCATTCACTTTCTTGTCTTTGTTTTTGTTTTCTCCTGCACTTCAATATTTTGCCTACCATAGGCTAAGAATACAACTAGAAAGCTTCCATTCAAATAACCTTCAGTCTTAAGTGGGTAATTAATATGCATCTTAGAGAAGATCTGATGATTCTAACCACTGAAACTTCCCTCAGAACAGAAGTTGTTGTTGTTAAGTGCTGTAGAGTTTGTTCCAATTCATCATGACCTGGTATAGGATTCCAAGGCTGTACGTCTTTGTAGGAGTAGAAAGCCTCATCTTTCTCCCATGGAGCATCTAGTGAACTTGAACCTCAGACCTTGTGATTCCTGACCCAATGTTTATCCTCAAGAGTCACCGACTCATAATTGGCTCCCCTATGGAAGCCCTTAGAAAGGAAGGATAAATAAAATCTTGTAAATTATCTTTTAATTGTTGTTGTTTTTGTTAGGTGCCATCGAGTTGGTACCGACTCATAGAAACCTTATGCATAATAGAATGAAACACTGCCCGATCCTGAGCCAGGTTCACTACTGTTGCCACGCTTGAGTCCATCCATGCTGCCACTTGGCTAATCCATCTCATTGGGGGTCTTCCTCTTTTTCTCTGACCCTCCACCTTACCAAACATGATACCCTTCTCCAGCGACTGGTCCCTCCTAACAATATGTCCTAAGTATGAGAGACAAAGTTTGGTCATCTTGGCCTCCAAGGAGCACTCTGGCTGCACTTCTTCCAAAACGGATCTATTGGTTCTTTTGGCAGCCCATGGCACTTTCAATATTTTCCTTCAACACCATAACTCAAAAGCACCAATTCTTCTATGGTCTTCCTTATTCACTGTCCAGCTCTCGCATGCATATGAGGTTATTGAAAATAGCATGGCCTGGGTCAGGCACACCTTATTTCTCAAGCTGACATCTTTGCTCATTAACAACCTGCAATATGCAGATGATACAACCTTGCTTACTGAAAGTGAAGAGGACTTAAAACACATACTGATGAAGATCAAAGAGCACAGCCTTCAGTATGGATTATATCTCAATGTAAAGAAAACAAAAATCCTCACCACTGGACCAATAAACAACATTCTTATCAATGGAGAAAAGATTGAAGTTGTCAAGGACTTCATTCTTCTTGGATCAACTATCAACACTCATGGAAGCAGCAGTCAAGAAATCAGATGACATATTGCATTAGGCAAATCTGTTGCACAAGACCTTTTTAAAGTGTTGAAGAAGGAGATTAGTGGAGGGAAAATGAAGGTAGCAGGAGACACAGTAAGGAATGCAATGTTAAAATGAAGAGGTTAATATTGTTAACTGTTGGTACATGGAAGGGATTGCAATCGTTGTGATGAAGGAAACAATATGATATGCTGAACATAAAACTAATAATCTACTCTGTAAACCTTCACTCAATTCACAATAAAAAGTGAAAAAAGAAAGAAAGAAAGAAAGTTTGTGAGTAACCATCTAACATTTAGCTATTGGTTTCTCCTGCATGGAAGTAAATCAGTCCAGTGAAGAAATGGATCATGTGAACATCAGCCTCCATGAACCAAGACCTGAAAAACTAGATGGTGTCCGTCTACCACTACCAAATGATCACTAGCAACTGCCCAGAAAAGTATCACATTAAAAGGTCCTGGATAGAGTGGGAGAAAAATGGAGAACAAAACTAAAAATCATAAAAACAAAAACCAGACTTATTGGGGGATAGATTTGGGGAACCCTTAGACTATGGCCCTTAGTCTCTCTTCATATCTGGAAATGAGCTAACTCCATGACTGAATTATCAGTCAAATACACCATTCTATAATGGAAACAATAGTACTCTTGATAGACGCACACCTTAGAATAAACAACCATTTGGGATCAAGAAGGCAGCATTTACCAAGGACAAAATTCAGAAAGGTTAAGAAAGGAGGAATGGAAATAGGAAACACAGGGAGGAAATGGGTAGGTGATGTTACATTGTGGGAATTGTAATCAATGAGATCAAACAAAATGTACACAAATTGTTGAATGTAAAATTGATGAAAATTGCTCTGTAAATCTTCACCCAATTCACAATAAAGGAAGAACAAATGTATAAATAATTCATGAAAACTTTTCTTATCTAAAAGATTCAAATAATTTAAAAGGTAAAAGTGTTATTTCATTCAATGAAGGTTTAATCCTCAGTTTAGCACGCAAGCTTCTTCTTAGACTCTAAAAAGGTATTTATATATATGTGGACTCCTGGTGTGACAATGTAGGATAAGCATTGGTCAGCAGCTCAAACCCACCAGCTTCTCCTTGGAACAAGAAAACAACAACATACATATGTATGCATACATTTTTGTTTTTATTTTTAAGGGGAATCGTTAGTATAGTTTTGCATTGTGCTTTTGTTTCACTGAGTAATACATTATGATTATCTACGATGGTGGTGGTGGTGGCTGTGTGCCACTGAGTTGGTTCTGACTCTTAGCCACCCTGTATATGGTTTGCAACTCTATAAATCTTTATGGGAACTGAAAACCTCATTTTTCTTGTGCTGAGTGACTGGTGGATTCGAACTGTAGACGTTGACGTTAGCAACCCAGCTCGTATCTACTATGCTAGCAGGACTCTTCTTATCTATGATGTTGTTGTTGTGTGAACATAAATCATTCATTTAAATGAAACATTGAATTCCATTATACATCTAACCGGTCTCCTCTGGGTGGCCATTAAATTGGTGATACTTTTTTTACTTTTAAAAAAGCATGGTGCAGTGTCATCTCTACATGTACTTCTCTCTGCACTTGCACAAGTACTTTGCTGGAACAGATATTTGGAGTGGAGTTTGTGGGCCAATTATGCACATTCTAAATTTCACAATGTTTTACAAATGACTAGAATTCAAACAGGTTTTGCCACGTAGCACAAAATGGTCCTGGCACATAGTGAGTTCTCAGTAAATATTTGTTTAGTAAATGAGTGAAAACATGGGTGAAACCTGGTCTTATTCCTAAGTTTCAGTTCACTAACCAGGTCAGAAAAGTCAGTTACCATGGAGTCATTCTAACTCACGGCTACCCATTTATGTTAGAGTATAACTGTGATCTACAAAGGTTTCAGTGATGGAGTTTTTAGGAAATAGAGCTCCAAGTCTTTCTTCCAAAAAAGGGCTAGAACCTTCAATCTTTAGGAGCGTGCTTTAACAATTTGCACCTCCCAAGGACTCCTACTCTACCTAGTAACTGGTGAGACGTTAGTCTCAAAAGTACAATTGGTCGACTGACCCACAGTCAGCCAATCCTGGCCTCTGGAATATTCATTGGCAATCTTGGTACTTTGTGGTCACTGAGTGACCGGTCCGCATTTCCCACACCGACTTTAATGGGGAGCGAACTAAAGTTTTCCCTCTACTTTCGGGACGGTTTGGTTTCTGGTTGTAACTGTGCCCATGGGCAGGTTGAAGGAAAAAAGGACGACCGAAAAAATCATCATTTAAGGGAAAGAGGAGAAAAGAAAACACAAGAATCAATTATAGAAGGTAGGAAAGGGAAGGGAGGCATTGCAGCTCCTGGAAGTGGGTGGTAGGTGGACGGAGACGGGGAGGAGGACCCTATTCTGATGTGCAGGAAAGACTGAGTCTTTCTGTTTGGGAGGCTCTGCCAATTTACCTCGGGTCACAAAGCCTGCTGCACTGGGAGGAAGATAGGGTGGAGGGTGGGGCGTGGGGGCGCATGGAAGAATATCAAGTGACAGAAACTCAACCCTGTCTAGAGAATTGAGCCAGGGAGGGCAGACAATTGCCTTCTTAATCAACCAGGAGGCATATGGAAAAGGATGTGTTGTTGGCTGTATGGAATATGTGGAATTTTTAATGAATTTTTTAGATACCTCAATCAATACCTGAGTCAGGAGAAGAAGGGGGCTACTCAAGACAAAAGCTGGGGTGTTGATGATACAAACGTGGGTTTCAGGAAAGTTTGACCTAGAGCAGCACTGTAGTGCTAAGTCCCCTTGGCTGATTCCTCCACTTTTGCACCCTTAGGCCTTTGGGTCCCTGTCTCTCCTGGGTGACTCCGTCCTTGGTGCCTATGGAACCAGCTGCTTCCTTGAACTTCTTCCTGCCAGACTCCCTTATCTTCTTCCCTCTCCTCTGCGTGTTTGCACTGGTCTCAGGTAGGGGTTTATGCAACCTGCTCTTATCAAAGAAGAAGAAGAGAGTGGGGATTTATGCCACTTGGTCTTATCAAAGAAAAGAAAATTGATACTTAAGTCTTCAACAAGAAAGAGCAAAGTAGAAGTGCGCAGTTGTATTTACCCATCCTTTGCTTATACACTTGTTCACAGGAATACTGCACACACACACACACACACACACACACACACCTCCCCTCTTTTGGAAAGTTGTTGTTGTTTAGTGCCATCCAGTCAGTTCTGACTCATAGGTACCCTGTATAGGGTTTCTGAGGAGCCGCTGGTGAGCTTGAACTGCTGATCTTACTGTTCAAGCCAACCTTGAAGTCCAGTGAATTAACCTGCAACATCACACCAGAACTCCCTGAAAAGAAGAGTACCCTATGAAGATAAAGGTGCTCCCTGAAAAGAAGAGCACCTTTATGATCTCTGAAAAGAAAAGCACCTTTATGCCATTTCAGTTTACCAAAGGTAAAGCAAAAAAGCAAAGAAACAAATGGTAAAGCAATTACCATTATTTATATGGAAAAATTGTTTTGAGTGTTATCAGAGTAAAAATAAAACCAACCAAATCACATCAAATAACATAAAACAACACTAAATTGAAACTACGAAGGCTTCAGGCTGAGATGCTGAGGGTAGTTCTGTGGGAAGGAGCCAAGTCCCCTTGGCTGCTTGGGGTACAGGAGCTGCCTGTTGAAAGACTTTGGAAAGCAAATACTGAACACTAGTTTAAATTTTCATTTTTTTTCATAAAGTGAGAATCCTTTTCATATTTCTTTCAGAAGAACAGGTATTAATGTGGGTTTTTTGTAAAAAGCAAAGGGGTAAAGCAAACTTTCAACAAAGCAGGATATATCTGTGTAATGAGAGCCACGAATGCAAGCCACATTTGTCATTTAAATTTCTAGTCATTACATTCAAAAAGAAGGAGCCCTGGTAGTATAGTGGATTAGGATCTAGACTGCTAATTGCAAGTTCACATCTACCAGTCTCTATGTGAGAGAAAGATGAACTTTCTGCTCCTGTAAAAGTTCACAGCCTCAGAAACCCTATACAGGGTCTCTATGAGTCAGAACTAACAGGGTGGCACACAACAACCACCATCACATTAAAAAAGAAGTCCTTGGGTAGTGGAAACAGTTAACACGCACGGTTAACGTGCTCAGCTGTTAACCAAAAGGTTGGGAGTGCAAAACCACACAGAGGTGTTCAGTATTTATAAAGACCAGGCAATCTACTGAGAAAATCAGCCATTGAAAACCCTATGGAGCACAGTTCTATTCTGACACACATAAGGTTGCCATGAGCAGAATAGACTCCATAGAAAATGGTCAACTGGTACACTCTAAAAGCAAAAATAGATAAAATCATTCATTGCCATGGTTATAATCCCCTCCATGCATCATCAACCAACCAAAGGGTATATATACCCTTACACTGTAAGCCTGCCTCCCGGTCGTCAGCACACAGCCCCTCTCCCTCTCCAGGTCTATAGTTCCCAGCTGCTCCATCTCTCTACATCATCGTCTCTGCCTCCATCTCTGGCATCACTGTTTCTCTGGGTAGGGTCCCACACTCCACTTTTCTCCCTTGATGATCCCAGGGACCTCCGCTCCTGGACTGCAAAGTCAATCACTCCCCTCCTTTTACTACAAAATGTCTACCTTTACATTTCCAACCCTGATAACAATTATTCACTATTGTACCACAATAGAGCTATCTGCATCTCCTCTCATCCGCCCTGTGCAGACATATTGGATACTACTCAGTGGTGATTCTACCTTCCTCCACGCCCTCTGGATCTAGGCTCCCTCTTGAAAGCTTATAAGCCAGTCACTTCTTGCCTTTGTAGTCCCCTCCTCCCCCATTTTGAGTAGCCAATGTCCAAGTTGCCCATCCCTGTCTACTCTGTGTATGGATGGGGTGGGAATGATCCTTGTTGTAAAGATTTGTCCCCTCTTTTGAGCTACTACATCCATAGGTGTAGGTCAAGTTCATCAAATTGTATCAGATTACTCTTTTTTTCCTCTTCTTTCTTTTTCTAGTTGAGCTCTGACCATCCAGTCATTGAAGTCAGGTCAAGTGGGTGTTATCTGTAAGTGTGGGTGTTCTTATGCACTCTCTTCTTATCAGCTGGACACTTCACTCTCCACTCTAGTCCTCTGTGGCTATGTCACTGACTCTGGGCCCAAAGTCCCCAGGTCTTGCCACACTGCTGGCCAATCAGGTCTCCACTTGGGTTCACAGTAGTCTATTGAATATTGTATGACTTAGCTCCCAGATTCATTGCTGTTTTCCCCTCATTTCCCCTTATCAGTGATGAACATCGTCACCAATCAGAGCGCATGTGTACTCGTGTATTACCATTGAGTCTTAGTCTTGGAAGGGAGTTTTCCCTGAGGGGACCTGACCATTTGCCTTGATGTCTCCTGGGCGAGCAACTTGCTTGTTCTTGTAGTAATCAGTCAGACTGCTGTTAATGTATTTTCCTGTCAGTCTTTCTTTCCAGAAGTATCTTCTGTTCTTCTAGATGCTCCAAGCTGGTCTGCTTGCCCTTTCAAGTAGAAATTTCCCACCTCAAAAGATTCTGGATGGGGTTCAGGATTCTACCTATCGTCTTATGTAATGCAGAGGCTTTGCAGGAAGTCTTCTTCAATGGGCACGTTGTAGCCCCATTTTAGGTATTCCAATCAGTTATAGGCAGAAGACGGACTTACAAGCTTTCTATGGTGATATTTCTGACTATTCCTTTCTCTCCCCCTCAAGTGTCTATTTTATAATGGTATGCCAGGGAAACCAAGATTCAAAAGACACACAAGCATCTTAACATTAAAATGAGTTTTAAAAGTATATTTGATTTAACTTAAAAGTATCCAAAAATGTTTTTATTTCAACATTTAATTAATGTAAAAATTACTAATGAGATATTTAAACTTTAAAAATAAAATACTAAGTCTTCAAAACCACTTCTAGAACATTGAAATTGGAGCTAGTCAGTGACTTTCATATTAGGAAGCTCAAGTTAATACTACATTGCAGGCACTATCTTGGACGGGAGAATTGAGGAAAATTCCTGTGAACCTAGGGTTTATAGGACTCACAGGAGTTTTAGTAGCTCAGTGAGTGCTCCTCAATGTCTTACACACAATGCGCTCACAACCTCTCTGTCCTACTTTTTCCAGGAGCAGTGCCAATCACCCACAACTCATGGCCCTTAGTGTCCTCAGCCCAGGAAGTCCCTGTGTCCTTAGCAAGAATTGGGCCCCTGGAATATCTACTTCCTTTCCTGCCTTAGATATTTGATGGTTGATGTCCTTCTCTGATTCTACATTTTTGTTGAACAGCCCAGTTTACTGTGGTGGGGCCAGCTGATCCAATCCTAGTTATGGTGGGAGAAAATACTACATTACAGTGCCACCTGTCACCAGAGAAAAATGCTGAGGACATGGAGGTGCGGTGGTTCCGGTCTCAGTTCTCCCCTGCCATGTTCGTGTATAAGGGCAGGGGAGAAAGAACAGAAGAGCAGATGGAGGCTTACCAAGGAAGAACAACCTTTGTGAGTGATGAAATCAGCAAGGGGAGAGTGGCGTTGATCATTCACAATGTCACAGCCCAGGAAAACGGTATCTACCACTGTTATTTCCAAGAAGGCAGGTCCTACGATCAGGCCATCATGCACCTGATGGTGGCAGGTACGTCTCTTCAGTTTGCTTAGTAACTTTTTCACAGTGTGACTCTTGGGGAACAGTTTCTCTCTTAAATCAGGCCCATTGTAGACCAGCAGATTTTGCATGGAATCTCCTTTAAACAAAGGGCCAGGTGACTTTACCCTACTAAACTGAAGGTATCACTTCTTCAGAAGCATATACGTGAGCCCCGTGAACCCTTCAGCAGAGGAGACTATGCCTATGGATAATTTTACACCTAATTCTTAATGATCTTTAGGGTTCTTCATCAGTAACATTTAGAATTAATCAGATATTTATATTGTGAAATATAATACACATTCAGAAAATTCATAAAGCATTAGTGTACAGTTTACTGAATTATTATAAAGGACGATTTGTGTAAGTACTACCCAGTTCAACAAATTAGAGCACTACCCTCTTCTTCTTCTCAGTCATAAACCCCTGCCTCTTCCCACTAAGTCCCAGCTTCTTGTTGTTGTTGTGAGGTGCCATCGAGTCAGCTCTGACTCATAGCGACCCTCTGCACAACAGAAGGACACACTGCCTGATCCTGCACCATCCTTACAACTGCTGTTACACTTCAGCCCATCTGCTGTTGCCTCTATGCCAACCAATCTCAATAGGGGGTCTTTCTGTTTTTTGCTGACCCCCCACTTTACCAAAGAGAGGTGATTCAATGTAATGTGTAAACAATAGGACAATATCATTAATATCACATGCAAATACAATTTTGCTAACAATAATTCAAAAACAACCGCAGCAGTACATTGACGGGGAATGCCAGAGGTTCAGACTAGAATCACAAGAGGACATGGAATAAGGGATATCACTGATGTCATCGAATGGATGTTGGCTAAAGCAGACAATACCAGAAAGATGTTTACTTGTACTGTATTGACTATGAGAAGGCTTTTGATTTTGTAAATCATGATAAACTATGGACAAGATTGCAGAGAATGAGTGTTTTGAAACATTTGTGTTCATGAGAAACCTGTACATAGACCAAGAGGCAGTTGTTAGAATAGAACAAGGGAGAATTGAATGTTTTAAAATTAGGAAAGGTGTACACAGAGGTTGTATTCTTTCACTATATTTATTAATCTGTATGATGAGCAAATAATCTGAGAAACTGGATTATATGAAGGATGGCCTGTAATATAGAGATGATGCACCATTGCTTGCTGAAAGGAAAGAGGACTTGAAATACTTACTGATGAAGATCAAAGACCTTAGCTTTCAGTATGGGTTACACCTCAATAGAAAGAAAACAAAAATCCTCACTACTGGATCAATAAATAACATCAAGATAAATGGAGAAAAGATCGAAGTTGTCAAAGACTTCATTTTGCTCAGATTAGCCATCAATACTCATGGAATCAGCAGTCAACAAATCAAACAACATATTGCATTAGACAAATCGGCGGCACAAGACCTCTTTAAAGTGTTCAAGAGCAAAGATGTCAGTTTGAGGACTAAGGTGCACCTGACTCAAGCCATGGTATTTTCAATAGCCTCACATGCATGTGAAAGTTGGACATTGATGAAGAAGACCTTAGATGAATTGATGCATTTGAGTTATGGTGTTGGAGGAGAATATTAAAAGTACCCTGGACCACCAAAAGAACAAATAAATCTGTGTTGGAAAAAGTACAACCAGAATGCTCCTTGGAAGTCAGGATGGTCAGACTTTGTCTCTCAAACTTTGGAATATTGTCAGGAGGGACCAGTCACTGGAGAAGGACATCATGCTTAGTAAAGTGGAAGGTCAGTGAAAAGAGGACGACCCCCCAATGAGATGGGTTGGCACAGTGGCGGCAGCAATGGGCTCAAGTGTAGCAATGATTGTGAGATTGGCACAAGACAAGGCAGTGTTTCATTCTGCTGTGCATAAGGTCACTATGAGTCATTACCAACTTGACAGCACCTCACAACAACAACAACAACAATCTCCAGTTCTCTATTTTCAGTCTTGTAGGTTTGTTTTACTTTAAATACTTCTATATCTGGATTGTGTTTGGGGTATAGTGTTGTCATGTATGGTAATACCAGGTTTTTGTCTGCTGGTTCTCAGTCCAAAGAACACTCTTTAAAAACTTTCCCTAAAAGCCGAGACTGTAAATTCCAAAAAGGCAAAGTTTTTCCAAAAAAAAAAGCTAAAGAGGATAGAGAGAAACTCTGTTAACTGATGGTATGTGGAGGGGATTATAATCAATGTAATGAAACAAGGTATATGAATGTTTGAATGTGAAACCGATGATGTGCCCTGAGAACTTTCACTCAATCCAAAATAAAAACCTTAAATAAATAAATAAATAAATAAAATAACAAAGAAAACTCTTTAGAATTTTTCATAAAGCTGTTCTGGTTATTACAAATTCCTTTAATTTCTGTTTATCAGGAAATGTTCTAATTTTGCCTTTCTATTTAAGGAACAGCTTTGATGAGTATATGATTCTTGGTTAGCAATTTTTTTTTTCTTTCAGAGTTCTGTATATGTCATCCTATTGCCTTTTTGCTTTCAGGGTTCTGTTGAAAAATCAAAGATCAGTCCTATTGCTTCTGCTTTGTAGGTAACTTTTTGTTTTTTCGGAGCTGCTCTCAGGATTCTTTCCTTGTCTTTGGTTTGATTATGATATGTCTTGAGGGTTTTCTTTTGGAATCTATCCTGTTTTGGGTTTGTTCAGCTTCCTGCATAATTATCTTCTCATCTTTCATGATTTTAGAGAATTTTTCAACTCTTTGACAATTTTCTCTCTGCTTTTTGTTGTCTCTTCCTGTTTTGGAATTTCAGTGTAAGTTGTTCCCCTTCATGGTGTCCCCTATAATTCTTAGGCTATCTTTAGATTTTTTCATTCTTTTTCTGATTGTTCTTCGAGCACACTAGTATTGAGATACTTATCTTCAAGCTCACTAATTAAGGCTTCCATTGCTTCAACTCTACTTCTTTGCCCTTTCATTGTGTTGATCATTTCTGAAATCTAAGAATGAATGTTCTGAATTCCTAATTGTAGGTTTCGTATTGTTTCAAAATTTGCATTTCTGTTTGTTCTAGTAGTGTTTTCCTGAATTCTTCTAAGTTTTTTCTGTGTTCTCCTTGCTTTCCTTGATCTTTCTGTCAACCCTTTGAAGGTACCTAAATATCATTCTTTGAATTATTTTTTTCAATTATCTCCATTACCTTTACTTCCTCAGAAATGTTTTCTCTCTCTACGTCTTGGTCATTTGTTTAAGTCATTCTCTCTTGTTTCTTTGTGTGAGCTAAAATTGTCTATTTCTCTAGGGAATTGTGGGATTGTTGTATTTGTATTTAATTGACAATTGTATGTTGATGTGTTCTTAGGCTCTTACGAACTGTTTACTGTGGGTGTAGGTAGAGAACGGAAGCATGTACAGGTTAAGTTAGGGTGTGATTGGCTGGTGTTGGCTGCTATCATTAATCAGGTGGCATAGTAACTGGCATGTGTTTTTGTCTAGTGGGTGGAGCTACAGAGATCACAGCTGTGACGGTCTCCTGTTAGATGGGAAAGAGAACCCCCCCCCACACACACACACACAAGAAAAGAAAACAGAATAAAAAGGAGCCAACAATGAAAAGAAAAAAACAAATATAAAGAGAAAAAGGAAATAAAAACAGGCAGCAAACAAACAAACAAACAAACAAAAATATAATAAGTATAAAGACACAAGGGGGACATGGAAGTGGAGCTATAGACAAGAAAATCAGAGAGAAAATAAAATGAAGCAATTAAAAAAAATCAAAAAACCTTAGAAAAACCAGGGAGAAGGAAGATGCAAAGAGAAAGAGAGAATTAAAGAAAGATCAAAAGGCGGGGGGGAGATGAAGGAAATCAGAAACAGAAGAAAAGAAGGAAAAACAAAAGCAGAGATAAAGAGGATAAAATTAAAGCGAAGTAGAAGGAAGGGAAAGAATAAACAAACAAAAACAATGAAACAAAAATACCAAACCCCAAAACAAAACAAAGCAAAAAAACAGTGTAGCGTTGAACCCAGAGAGGAGAAAATTCCGGGGGAAGAGGGGAGTCCTGCAAGCTCATGAGGTGGGTGTGGAGATGGAGGTAACAACAGAGTTCCTGGCCCTTGATGCAGTTCATATAGGCATCGATGTTTATCTATGTTCAGGACACTCAGTCTGGAAGTAGTTCATGGAAGCTCTTGATGGAGCTGGTTTCAATGTCTGTTAAGATCACAAGACAGCTGGGAGCAAGGTGACTGGTTAAATGCTGATCTGGTGGCTCTATAGGTTCTGTAGGTCTGGAGCTGAGGCCCCTTGAATCCAGGAACAAAGCAGTGCACCAAAGTGACATATCCAGTCCCAGCCTCACATTGACTTGACTCCCAACCATATGGCTCTGAACTCCTGGAGAGCAGGGTCTGTACTAGGGATGGATGATGGTGGGAGCTGGGCACCCAGCTGGCACCAGGGGGTCATGGAAAAAAGAAGGAATTGCACCTTGTCTGTCATCTGTGTGAATCTGCTCTGCCAGGCCACCTTCTGTTGCCAAAACTGCTCACAAGATGATCAAGCTGCATCTGCCCGGCCATTCACCCAGGCAGTCTCCTTTCACCTTTCCTGCTCAGTTTCTCCTCCCAGCGAGCCTTCCACTTCTCTAACCTTTCCTCTGAAGTTCAGGGTTCTCAAATTTTTATCTGTTTCTGTTTCATTTGGTCTCTAGTATCTTTGTTGTAGAGGGTCCATGTTTTGTGTCTGCCTAGTCCACTATCTTCACAGAAGATCCATGTCATTTGATTTCTTGACTACTGCTTCCATGAGTGTTGATAGTGGAGCCAAGTAAAATGAAGTCTTAGACAACTTCAGTCTTTTCTCCATTTATCATGATACCGGTCCAGTTGTGAGGATTTTTGTTTCCTTTACTTTGATGTGCAATCCATACTGAAGGCTGTGGTCTTTGATCTTCATCCGTAAGTATTTTAAGCAAGGTTGTATCATCTGCATCTCTCAGGTTGTTAATAAATCTTCCTCCAATCCTGATGCCACGTTCTTCTTCATAAATCCAGCTTCTTGGATTCTTTGCTCAACATACAGATTGAATAAGTATGGTGAAAGAACACAACCCTGCTGCACTCCATTCCTGATTTTAAACCAGTCAGTATCCCCTTGGTTACTGTTCATATGACTGCCTCTTGGCCTACGTATGGGTTCCTCATGAGCATAATTAAGTGTTCTGGAATACTCATTCTTTGCAATGTTATCCATAGCTTGTCATGATCCACACAGTCAAAACCAAGTAAACATCTTTCTGGTGTTCTCTGCTTTTAGCCAAGACACATCTGACATCGGCCTATCCCTCATTCCACGTCTCTGTCTGAATCCAGCCTGAACCTCTGGCAGCTCTCTGTCAATGTACTGCTGCAGCCATTTTTAAATTATCTTTGTTTCCCAAATACTTAACAAACACCTCCTATATTTGAGACACGATTCTAAAACTTAAGATATGAGGCTAAGTCAGAAAGTAATATTAAACAAAAATATTAAAATGTGAAGCTATTGTTTCTCAACATATCCTCTATCTAGGTCTTCATATACTTCTGAAGATGATGTTTCCGTCTCTTTAACCTATTCCCAAAGAATTCTGTGCTGTTCAATTTATACCACGTCTAAACAGTAGTTTTGACATCCTCAAGGGACTCAAAGCATGTTCATTTTCAATGTTATTTGAGTTAGGGAACAACAAGGATAAAAAGTCTGAAGGGGCACAAGCAGGTCTGAAGAGTGGATGGGGTAAGATTTCCCAAAGAAATTCTCTTAGGACAGCCTATGCATTGTGGTTTGAAAAATAGTCCTTGACATAAGTTTCCTGGCCTTTTTCTCACCAATGCAGTTTCGAATTTACTTAAAACTTGTTCATAATAATCCCTTGTGATTATTCTGTGTCTTTCAAGAAAATATGTCAAGCTGCCCCTTGGAAATTCCCCAAAGATTGCCATAAACTTCTAAGCTGACCTCTCTGGCTTGAATTGAGTGGCCCTCTGAAGCCACAGCCTTGATTGGACCTTTTTTTGAAGGCACCCTAACAAGACTAAGACAAATAAATTACAGAGGAAACATATTTGCAGCCATCACTAAGAGCAGTGATATGTTTGAACGTGTTTTGTTTGGAATAAATCCATGAATGTATGAACTGGAATCTCAGGAGTAATACTTTTGACTTACTGTCATAAATCAATGAACAAAATACATGAAGATTCCTGCCCTCAAGAAGTTCAGATTCTAGAGGGAGCAGAAAGTAATAAATGAAATCATTAAGTAAAATGGATCATGTATTAGGGAGTCTTGGTGTGGTGCACTGTGGGTTAATTCGCTGGATTGCAAAGTTGGTTGATCTGCAACATTGGTGGTTCAAGCTCACCAGCCACTCCTTGGAAACCCTATACAGGGTCGCTATGGGTTAAACCAACTTGGCAGCACTTAACAACAACAACAAATAATGTATTAGAGCTCCCTAGTGACACAAACAGTTTGCCCTCATCTACTAACCTAATTTTGGCAGTTTGACCCCATCCAGTGACTGCACAGAAGAGACTCCTACTCAGATTCGTGGCTGTGCTATATAGGGTGTGAGAATGTAAATCTATATGGAAGCAGACAGCCTCCTCTTTCTCCTAGAGTGACTGGTGGGTTTGAAACACCAACTTTGTAGTAAACAGCCCAACACCTAACCCATAGTGCCATCAGGGATCCTTAAGCATTTATTAGGCAGGTAGATGCTTGATATGATAATGAGGTTCATTTGTGTGATACTTAGAAAAGTATGCAGAGGGGAAGCAAAAACAAACCTCTTGTCATCAAGTCCATTCTGACTTATGGTGACAGATTAAAACTGAACACCAGAAGGTTTTCTTTCTTTCTTTATTTATTTTTAAATTTTTATTGTGAATTATGTGGGTTTACATGGGAAAACATCAGTTTTACATCCATCCTATCGTATTTCATTTCATTGCAATGATTATAATCCCCTCCATGCATCATCAAAGAACCAAAGGGTACATACACTCCACAGGCCCCATCCCCACCCCGGCTGTCAACACACAGCCCCTCTTCCTCCCTGAGTCCAGTGTCCCCAGCCACTCCATCTGTCCACGTCATCATCTCTGTCTCCATCTCTGGCGTCACTGCCTCTCTGGGTAGGGTCACGCTCTCCGCTCTTCTCACTTTATGGTCCCAGGGACCTCTGCTCCTAGGCTGCAAAATCAATCACTCCCCTCCTTTTGTCAAAAAACATCTATCTCTACATTTCCGACCCTCACAGTCAGTCCTGATGGCAATGATTCACTATTGTACCACAAGAGTCTTATCCCCATTTCCTTTCTCCAGCCCAGTTCCAAGAGATTGGAAATCATTCAGTGGAGGTTCTACCTACCTCTGCCCCATCTGGAACTAGGCTCCTTCTTGAAAGTTTGTAATCCAGTCACTTCTTGCATTTATAGCCCTCCTCCCCCACATTTTGGGGAGCCAATGTCTAAGTTGCCCCTCCCTGTCAACCCTGTGTACCGAGGAGGTGGGAGTGATCCTTGCTGTAATTGGCTTTAGTCTTTATAGAAACAAATCACAAGTCTGGATAGGTTCAAACCACCAGCATTTGGTTAGTAGTGAGTGCAAACCATCTGCACCATCCAGGGACCATTTTCTCCTTAAAGACCGTAGTATTTATTTGGAATATTGGTCTTCTAGTAGCCTCTGACTTTAAGGTTCTTTCTACCTTTCTCCTTCCTTGCTTTCCTCCTCCCTGTCTCCTTCCCTCTTTTTCTTTCTTCCTTCCTTCCCAGAAGGACTACTGCAGTTATATGAAACATGCATGTTCAGTTTCTCTAATATCTGCCCAATTGCTCTTTTCCTTGATTGTCATCATTAAGAGCTGATCTTCTAAAATACACCAGTTAAGACATCATTACCCTTTTAGCTGAGTCCAAGTCTCTCTCCCCAGGTCTGGGCTCTATACCCCTCATTGAAATGAAGGGCTATGAGGATGGCAGCATCCGGCTCGAGTGCACATCTGTCGGGTGGTTCCCACAACCCCATGCAGTGTGGAGGGGCCCTGCTGGAGAAGTCATGCCCAACCTGGAGGAAAATTACACTGCTGAAGATGATGGTCTTTTCACAGTCACCATGTCTGTAATCATTAAAAACTGGTCTGTGAGGAATGTGTCCTGTTCCATCACCAACACCCTGCTGAGCCAAGAGAAGGAAACTGTGATATTCATTCCAGGTTAGTTTCCTGCCCTCTGGAAACTTCATATGAAGCCAGGAACATCGATAGACAAATCAGAGCCCTAAGTGGGGATGGAGATGTGAAAGTTGGGGGTGAACTGAGCTGACAGTTCTCTTCTTGATACAAAGGGGAAACAAATATATTCAAAACACATGAGGATAAATCTGATAATAGTTTATGGTCCTTATCCTGCAGCAATTTTCCAACACTTAGAACAGTCATAAAAAGTGGAGAGTGATTTGGGTGGATTACTACCTGCAGTATGCTTTGACTTTTGGTACTTCTAGCGCATGGGATTTCCTAAGGTACATAACTAGGAAAATTCCCTATCAACAGACCTTCATAAATTCAATCCACAAAATACCTCACAAGTGTGTCTTATTATGCTCAAAATACTTCACAAGTGTGTCTTATTATGCTCAACTAGTTTAGAACCCAAAGCTAAATCAGTGAACAAAATTCATGAAAATTCCTGCCCTCATAGAGCTTACACTCTATAGGAAACAGAGTCTTAAGTGGAATAACTAAGTAAAATCAATACTGTATCAGATGGTGAAAAAATAAAGCAGAGGAGGGGGTAGCGAGTGCCAGGGACATTGGGGCATGGTAATTATAAATAGGGTTGGCAGAGAAAGTTTTATTAAAATAATGATATTTAAGCCAAGACTATAATGAAGTGAGAGAGTGAGCCAAGGAAATACTTGAGGGCTGAACAATCTAGGTAGAAGGAACAGATTTACAGAGTCTGATGCAGGAATGTGTCTGGCAGCTTCAAGTAACCCCAAGAGACTTGTATGGCTTGAATAAATCAAGTGGAGGGTAAGTTGGAGGAGATGTGCCTAGATCATATAGGCTGTGTAGGTCACAACCTATCAGTTTGTAGTACTGTGATAGCTTGCATATTGTTAACAATCCTAAAAACGATGCCACAGGTATTTCAAATATCAGTAGGGTCACACATAGTGGACAAGTTTAGCAGAGCGTCCAGACAAAGACTAGGAAGCAAGTTTTGGTAATCTACTTCTGAAAATTGACCAAGGAAAATCATAGAGATCACAAAGAATATTATCTGATGTACTGCTTGAAAGTGGATCTCCTATATTGAAAAACACTCAAAATACACAGAGACAGCAACAGTGAACTTGGGCATTGCAAGAATCATAAAGACGATACAGGACCAGGCAAATATTTCATTGTACTGTACACAGGGCCACCATACGCCAGAGCCCACTCAATGGCAACTAACAACCACAACCACAACACAATGATTCTTATGCTGAACAAAATGGAAAGTCATTGGATAGTTTGAACAAATAATGTGATCTCACTTAGGCTGCTCTGGTGAGAATACAAAAGGGCTTCAAAAAGCTAGTAAGTAGGCAAATGGAACTTAAAGGTAATGACAATTTTTCCATGACCTTTTTGAAGCCCCCTCATAGACTGAAGGAGTCCTGGTATGACACCATAGGATAAGCACTTGACCCCAAGGTCGATTTTAACCACAAGGTCGGTAGTTCAAACTCACCAGCCACTCTTCAGAAACCCTATACAGGGTTTCTATGAGTCAGAACTGACTCAACAGCACTAAACAACAACAACAACATAGACTGAAGAGTGTAAAGAAAGATGCAAGGAGGAAGGCATTGCAATATTTCAGGCAAGAAGTGATGTTGGTTTGTACTAGAGCGGTGACCATGGGGATTCAGCATGGCTGGTTAGACTTTAATCATTATGACTTTTCTCATGGGTGACCCAGTTGTTATGCTTTCTGATTTCCTGGGTCTTTTCCAGGCAATTGTTGTGGGGTTAGACAGCAGAAGCAAGAGTCTTTCTCCATCTGAAGTTTCTGAGTAAAGAGTCAGACAAAGCAGGGGCTTAAGGAAGCTCCTCAGATGTGAGGGTCACTCTCACCCTGGACCTCCTATTTTTCAAGGAATGGAACTTCACTGGCTCTCTTTCAGCACCCATAATTCCCAGCACCTCTCACTGGATGGTGGTCCTGGCTACCACCCTGCCAACTCTGATCCTTCTCATCCTCATCACTGGGGGCATCTGTTTCATTCAAAAACTCCAGAGGGAAAAAAAGATTCTATCATTGGAAGAAGAGAATGAACAGAAAGACAAAGAAATTATAGGTAAGGAACTGGGAAAAAAAGGTGCAGAAAAAGTGAAAGAATGTCACATAAAAGACAAGTAGGAGCACAATTTACTGTCTTAATACAAAGGGCACAGTTCTGACAGGGAGAACAGAGAGGAAAGAGACACAGAAGCTAGGGACTTGGAATATTCACATCCTTGTACCTCATCCCTCAGAGCTGTCTTTCTCTTGTTCTGCAAACATTGAGCATTCATTTACTTGATTACATGCAGCACTATAGTGTTGAACCAAAACAAACCTAAACAAAGTACAATGGTGTCTAGTTGCCTGATTATATGGCACTTCTGGTTCCTTGATAATTTCTTAATCATGGGATAGGGGTGGGGGTATTCATAGAAAAGACCATTCTTTCATTAATACAAATCAAATTCTCTTGGTTCGTCTAAGGACACTAATTTTTTGTTTGTTTTGTTTTCAGAGAAACTTCAAGAAGAGTTACGTAAGTTTAGCATTTCCTGAGCATTTCCAGATTCCACACACACTCTGTATTCTGTTTGGTTAGGCTTTGTCTTACGACATTCACTTCTGTCTGTCCCATTGCAGGATGGAGAAGAACCCTCCTACATGCTGGTGAGCACCTCTGACATTCCCTCAGGTCTTGAAGTTTCTTCCCACTAACCAGCCAACAAGATACATTAGAGGCGATGAACAAGGGAGCCTAAGGCTGGCTGGGAGGCAGCAGAGGGCTGAGGTTGGTTCTCCAGCAGGGGTCTGGGGTTTGTTCACCACATTGTCCCACCTAATACTGGATCTTGACTCTTCTGTCAGGGAATTCCAGGAGCTCTTAATCGACTCATGATTCTTTCTTTTTAGAATAATTTAATCCATGATTATCAGAGGTCTGCCATTCATAGTGGACCTCTTCAAGAGTTCTATTGCAGTAGTTATTGCCCTTTGGCTCTGGGAAAATGTTGAAAGACAATAATACTAGTTTAGCTGTTTAGAACTGGGAGATGATGGAGTTATATGGGGAAAGGTATAAGTTTCCAGAAGTCTGTCTCAAGGACATTACAAAAAAGTGGCCAGAAATGCCATCTTGTTTCCATGACAACACTCTATATAAAGAGAGTGACGGAAGAGGAGTTAGGCAAAGAGAGAGCACAGAATCCAGAGAGGGAAGATACTATATTCAACTCCCACAGCATACGCCTAGTGAGCACTTCACATGTTATAATTTTTCATTTTATGACCATAAGCACCAAAGAAGACAGGCTTTACAAGATACCGTGGGACCTGGACTTTTCCTCTTATTCTAGTGAATTTCAAAACTATAGTTATCAAACATATTAACTCAGGGGAAGAAGAAAGTAGTTTTAACACAATTTAAACCTAGCTTGAATAGATAGTAATAAATGTGATGGAAATGGCCTATCAACATCAGGAGTGTGAAGCATTTCCTAAATTCAGAGGTGTCTCAGCTATAGTCTTCAGACACATGTTGTTGTATCTGAAAGCACAACTGGATGGAAATATCTTCACCCCCTCAAACACACACACACATATGAGGGGGCTTCAAACAGTTCATGGAGAACTGGAATCGAAAGATAATTGAATTTTTCTACAAAGTTTTTTTTTGGAGGGGGGGTGAGTGGGTGCTAGGTGTAGGAATAGGAGTGAGGGTTAGTGTTAGGACTATGGCTAGATCTAGGCTAAACACAGGACTTCCTTTAATGTTAGGGTTATGCTTAGGAATAGGGTTAGTATAAAGGATAAAGGCTGGACTAGGGCTAGGAATAAGGCTTGGTCTAATTTTTAGTGTTGCAGTTAGGTTTATTTATTTATTTATTTTGTAAAAAACTTTTCATTGTGAATTGAATGAAAGTTTACGGAGCAGATTATCAGTTTTACATTCGTTAAGTCATTTACTTTGCTTCATTACAATGATTGCAATCCCCTCCATGTACCAAGAATTAACGGTATTTACCTCTATTCACTTTAACTATCGCACTCCTCCCTGTGTCTCCCGCTACCTTCATCTTTCCTGCTAATCTCCCTCTTGCTATATATTGCCTGTCCTGTCACCCATGTTAACATGTCTACCCTCTAGCCCATGAATAATTTTCCCTCCTTCCTTCTTTCCCTTCCTTTGTAGCCATCATATATTGTTTCTTTTATCAAGAAAACGTTTTCTTAACTTTTTGAAACATACAATGTTTGTCCTTTTTTGATTGACTAATTTCACTCAGCATAATGTCCTCATAATGACATCATGTTGTGAGTTATTTCTCAGATTCATCATTATTCTTCAACATTTCATACAATTCTATTGTATGTGTATGTATCACAGTTTGTTTTACCATTCTTCTGTTGATAGGCATTTAGGTTGTCTCCATTTTTTTATGTGTTTCTTATAGACAGCATATTGAAGCATCCTGTTTTCCTGTCCATTCTGCTCTCTCTGTCTCTTGATTGGTACATTTAATCTATTTGTGTTTAGTGTAATTATTAATAGATATTCATTGGTTGCTGTCATTTTGCTGTGTGTGTTTTTTTGTGGTGCTGATGGATTCTTGGTTCCACATAATTTTTGGTTCTGAGTTTGTGGGTTTTCTTTTCATTTTCATTTCTGTCATGTTAATGTTTATTAAATCTTTCTGATTTTCCTCTTTTTTTATTTTTGATATGCAGGTGTATTAATTTTATTTGAGGTTACCTTGTAATTTACTAACATTTTTCCCACTTTAAAAAACAATCTGCTTTATCTTTAAATCTACTAGACTTCCTGGCCATTTGGAAGTTCTGTATCTACACTATTCCTTCTTTTTACTTTATAGTTGACTTCATTATAGATTGATATCTCTGGTTCTCTTGTTTCAGTCTTGAAGGTTTATTTTAGTTCAAATACTTCTATATCTGGATTGGGAAGCCTGGTGTAGTGCTGTAAGATAAGTACTGGACTGCAAGGACTATTTGAAACACAACGTTGGCAGCTCAAACTTACCAGCCGCTCCTCAGAAACCCTAATACAGGGTTGCAATGAGTCAGAACTGACTTGATGGCACTTAACAACAACAGCAATAACATCTGAATTGAGTTCTGGGTGGTGTTGTCATGTATGATAATCTCAGGTTGTTGCCTGCCATTGGTGGTTCTCAGTCCAAATAATATCCTTTAGCATTTTTTATAAAGTTGGTTTGGTCCTTACAAATTCCCTTAGTTTCTGTTTATCTGGAAATACCCTAATTCTGCCATCGTATTTGAGGGACAGCTTTGCTGGATATATGATTCTTGATTGGTATTTTTCTTTTAGAGTTTTGTATATAACATCCCATTGCCTTTTTTCTGCATGGCTTCTGCTGAGAAATCAAAGATCAGTTTTCTTGGCTCTTCTTTGTAGATAACTTTTCATTTTTCCAGAACTGCTTTCAGGATTCTTTGCTTTTCTTTGATTTTGGAAAGTTTGATTATGATATATGTTGATGATTTTCTTTCGGGATCTATCCTGTTTGGGCTTCGTTCAGTTTCTTGTGTGCTATGCTTTGCTTATCTTCTCATCTTTCATGATGTTAGGGAAATTTTGTTCCAACAACTCTTCAGCAAATTTCTCTGTGCTTTTTATTGTCTCTTCCTGTTCTGGAATTCTGTAAGTTATTCTTTTTCATGGTGTCCCACATAACTTAGGTTTTCTTCAGATTTTTTCATTCTATTTTCTGATTGTTCTTCTAGCATACTAGTATTGAGAGATTTATCTTCAAGCTCACTAACTCAAGTTTCCATTGCTTCAAATCTACTCCTTGGCCATTTCAATGTATTTCTGAAATCTTATTATTAATCTTCTGTGTTTCTAATTGCAGGTTTTGTATTGTTTCAAAGTTTACATTTATTTTTGTCTGCCTGTTCTTTTAATGTTTTCCTGAATTCCTCTAAAGTTTTTCTGTGTTCTCCTTGCTTTCCTTGATCTTTCTATGAGTCCTCTTAAGGTACCTAAATGTCATTCTTTTAGTATGGCTATCTTCTCATCTTTCATGATGTTAGGGAAGTTTTCTTCCAACAATTCTTGGACAATATTCTCTATGGGATTTTTGTGTATGTGTCTTTTCCAATCAAATATAAATTACTTTTATCAGATAGTCTGATACCATTTCTGGGATTCTATTTTATGACTCTATATTTTGGTCAAGGACCTCTGGTAGCATAGTTATTATGAATTGTACTGCTAATCTCATGGTCAGCAATTCAAAACTATCAACTATTCCGTGGGAGAAAGATGAGGCTTTCTGCTCCCATAAAGATTTATAGCCTTGGAAACCCTGTACAGGGTCGCTATGAGTCAGAACCAATTGTACAGCACATAACAACAACAACAACATATTTTGGTCACTTATTTGAGGCATTCTGTCTTGTTTCTTTCTGTAAGCTGAAATTGTGTTTTCTCTGAGACATTGTGGTATTGAATTGATATTGATTTGATTTTGGTGTGTTCTTAAGTACTGACTACCTGTCTCTGGTGGATGTGGTAGAGAATGGAAGTGTGAACATAGTTTTCTTTCACTGTCTATGTTGACTAGTTCAGGGCTGGCTCATAGGCCTCCAGAAGCAGAGGTACTATGCCCAGTGCCTGACCCCAGGCAGAGCAGAGGCTGCAGCGGAGGGGGTCACACTGGTCACTGAGTTGGCTAGGGAAGGTACTGGCCACCCATCTGGCTGCTGGGTGGCACAGGAACAAGGGAGAACTACACCCCTTGCTGCCAACCTCCAGCTGTGTCCTATGCCTCTAAGCTCAAGAAGACCATGCTATTCAACACCAGCCCACAGTCTTCCCATTTTTCTTCTCTCTCATTGCTCCTATTCAGAGTACTATTGCAGTTGGCACACCATCTACTTCTATGTCCTATCCTCTGATGCTCAGCGTTCCAGGACCACCATCTGTGCCTGTTTCACTCGGTTTCCCATGCCTTTGTTTCAGAAGGCCGATAGAGTGCATCCTCCTACTCCACCATCTTGACCCAGAACTCTTCCACAAGTTTGTCGAAGTCTCCACATATACGTACCTTTTGCCACACATACCTCTCATGCAGTAAGTTTGCTTTAGGGGGACATTTATTCTCACTCTTTATACTTCTAAAGGTGTGCATGTCAATCATGTAAGTCATTTGTCACATGGCTAAGTAATGGTGGAGCATAGGGAAACAGTAAAGGGACCCACTCAGGACTCTGTGTATTGAGAAATTCACCTTCACTGCTTTATGTGGGCATGTAGTGTAACTCCTGTGGAGTGAGGAATGGGGCTTAATTGCTTCCTGGGATGTCTCTATGGCCTCTTCTGGTTTATAACTAGAGAATTAGAAAGACTGTGTTGAATAGAAAAGGGGACAAATCTGAAAAAATGAAAGCCATTTGTTGAACTTTCTGGATTTCTGAGACCCACCCCCACCCCCACCCCAATTCTCCTCTCCATGAGAGCAATGTTTCTATCACTCCAGGATAGCATTGCAGCTTCAGGAATGCTGAGTCTCTGAGGTGCCTTAGATCAGGGCAACTTTATAAAAAGGTTACCATAGTGGGGATCTCTGCCAACTTTCTGGGACCCACGCATGGACCAGGAATCATGCAGTCTCCAGAAGTCCTGATTGTTTCCTGACTAACCCAGACTTCCTCTGCAGCTGATGTAGTCCTGGACTCTGACACCGCTCATCCCGAGCTCTTCCTGTCCAAGGACTGGAGAAGTGTGGTACGGGGCCCCTCCAGGCAGAGTGTTCCTGATAACCCTCAGAGATTTGACTGTCGGCCTTGTGTCCTGGGCCGGGAGAGCTTCGACTCAGGGAAGCATTACTGGGAGGTAGAAACAGAAAATGTAATGGTGTGGGCTGTGGGAGTTTGTAGAGACAATGTTGAAAGAAAAGGGGAAGCCCCACTGGTTCCTCAGAATGGCTTCTGGGCCCTGGAGATGTTTGGAAACCAATACCGGGCCCTGTCCTCCTCTGAGACAATTATTCCTGTGAAAGAGCACCTTCATCGAGTGGGCATTTTCCTGGACTATGAAGCTGGCGATGTCTCCTTCTATAACATGAGGGACAGATCGCACATCTACACGTATCCCCGGCTAATCTTTTCTGGGTCCTTGAAGCCCTTCTTCAGGCTGGGGTCTGATGACAGCCCCCTTGTCATTTGCCCAGCATTCACAGGGGCTCAAGGGGTCACAGTGCCTGAGTGTGGCCTGATCCTGCACAAGGCAGGGGCTCACCGCCGCCACCAGGATATATTCCTTGGTCTCAGAGCTTTGTAGACATTCTTTGGGCATCTCTGTTACCGTGGTGCAATCCCCAATGTGAAACAAACTCTGGTTTACTCTTTCATGTATGAGAATTTCCTTCTGCTGCCCTTTGACACCCACCTCTCCCTTCACTGGTGGTGGTGGCTGTGTACTGTCAGGTTGGTTCCCACTCATAGCAACTCTGTATAGGGTTTTCAAGGTTGTAAATCTTTGCAGGAGCAGAGAGACTCATCTTTCTCCCAAGGAACAGCTGGTGAATTTGAACTGCTAGTATAGTGGTTGGCAGCCCAACTCATAACTCACAGTAGATGATTTATTGGTAATCATGGGTCAAGGTCCAGTCTCAGGGAAACTAGTGCTGCCACAGGACACTGAGCAGAGGAGAAAGGTGTGTGAGGTAGCAGGCTAACAACTTGCTATTTTAATATCAGGATGACAAGTTCAATGTACAGCTAGAGTTGGCACCAGATGCTCTAGGCTTGATGTGAGGGAACTGAACTTACCAAGATTTAAGAGGCGGGGAGAAACTATAAGAACTCCTGAGTGAAGGGGAAAACCACAAACGGAGGTCTGTGTTAGCAAATAAGACTAGAGAACTGGGAGGAAGCAAAGGTTGTGATGTGGTTACTGTCCAACCATGGCAATTAGGGGTTCCTGGGAATTATATCCATGCCACCCTGAAGATTTCCAGACTATATGGTAAAACTCTGAAGCTCTAGAAGTTGGATGAAGAAAGAAGAAGGAGAAAGACACATCTGGATTTGACCTCACTCAGGTATTCCTGGAATAAATAAATGAGTTAGCACTCATGTGGTTTGAGGGCAAGGGCCCAAATGAGCAGGTGAGTATGAAACTGTATTGCTCATAGGATTCAAGGACAATGAAGAGAAAGAAGTTTAGGCATTAGGATGCCTTTACACACTTAAAAATTATAATTATAACCTATTGAGCACCCCAAAGAGCTATTTGGATTCATACTATCTGTCAGTATTGACTTCATTAGAAGTTGAAACAAAAAAATTCTTAATGTATTTATTCCTTTATATAATGATGAAATAATAGCAACAACCAGTTTTATAGGTTACTACAAATGCTATGTTTAAAAAGCTGTTTTATTGTTTTCAAAGCAAAATAAAGTTTAATGAGAAATGTGGCATAATCTATTTGTTTTTAAAATGTCTTCAAATCAAGTGTATGCATGGGACTTAAGAGAAGGTGGTGGGATTCTCATCTTTGCTTCTGCCATCAGTCTTTTGTAAGTAGAAGAGAGATGTGAGAAAATGAGACTGAAACTAATAAGTAATGTCTTCATATTATTATGGGAGTGGTTCTGACTGCTGGACCCCATAAATTATCAACAATTTCCCAAAGTCCCCAGTCCATATTTTGAGAATCAGAATAGAGGATCCTGTTAGGCATCAAGTATCATGAGTCAGTGATAGCACAATGGATTTAAGACAATTCACTGACTCAAATTTTAAATTGGGCTGGAAAAAAATATTAAGTCTAAAATATTATCACTGCAGTTATAAATGGCACAGTCTTGAGGGAATCAAGAACATATGAAAATAGTGTTGTGTTAAGATGAAAGATTATGGGCTGTTTATATGTACATGTGTGTTGTTTCCATTTTTGTTATTGCTGTAATGCTACTTGTACAAATTTGTTTTAACTAAAAGTACTAGACAGAGAGTCAGGATTGAAGTCCTGCTAAGAGATGGCTATAATCATCTTAATCAAGACAGCTGTTGAGTGGTTCAGCTTTAGTTTCTATAGAATACGGCTTTATAAGTGTTCTAGGGGGAAAAGACTCTTATATAGAGACCCTTTTAGTAAGCTTTAAACCGGGTAAGGACAAGACACAAAAACAAATTATCTGGATGAGAGAGACAACCAAAAGATTAATGGTCATGTGATTAATTATTGTTGTTAAGTGTTGACCAGTTGGTTCTGACTTACAGCGAACTGGTGGGTTTGAACTGCCAAGGTATAGCCTACAGTGCCACACCAGGACTCCATGAGTAATTAACCAAGAATTAAACTAGAAAACCAGGACTCTGTGATTAGAAAACAAAGGAAATCACCCTAAAGTCATGTATGATAGTAGATAAATAACTTGTAGATAAAGTAAGTATATATCAAGCCTTACTTCACTTTCCTGACTCCCATAATTTCGTGCACTAAAAATTTCCACTAATTGCCCTTTAAAGCAGAGACTGAGTTGTTGGGCTAAGAAGACAGATTGTAACAGAAAAATTAGCCCCTGACAAAATGCTTTGTTAAACAACTCTCAAGAAGGAACAATCTGAGAATGCACCAAATGAGTTTACTTATAATGTTTAAGCTTGCAGTTTAACAAACCTTTTGTAACTTTTGCCATGCTTCTAAAGGCCTGGACCACACATCCATTATTTACTTTGCCTTTTAAGAACCCAGACTGCCCCTCTGCAATTCAGAGAATTACACATCTTACATGTAATGTCTTCACATTTTGAAATAATTCTATTCCTTCAATAAAATGTTCATTTTATCAAGAATGTCAGTCTAGTGTTTTCAATAAGACAAAAGTGTTCTGGGGGGGAAAGTCCCAAATTCAAATATATTTTATGGAGATTCCTTTATTAAGTCGAAACAGGACAAAGACAAATCATTCAGTTGAGGGGGACCATCAACATAAGGTCATTGCTGTTGTAGTTAAATACTGTTGAGTTTGTTCCGACTCATAGCAACCCTGTATAGGCTCTCCAAGGAGCAGCTGGTGAGTTTGAATCACCACCCTTGTGGTTCAAACTGACCTTGTGGTCCAGTGCTTATCGTACAGAACCACCCCTGGTCATAATGGTCTCCAAAGGATTGTGGATTATAGGGCACAGAAATCAAAGATTCATCACAAACTCATGTCACAGACAGGACTACAGAAAAGGGAAAGGCCCATGACTAGGATATGGACATCACTGAGATAAGAAAGGCACATAGGGGTGGTTCTGGGATCCTAAAATCACCTTGGTGGGAGTATAACTTATGACTACATGGCCCTGGTACCCCAATTTCCACTAAGAGTACACTCAGTCAAGTCCCTAAAAGTTAGAGTACCCCTTCCAGGACTTCTTGTTGTTAAGTGCTGTTGAGTCAGTTCTGACTCATAGTGATCCTATGTAGGGTTTCTGAGTGTTGGTAAACCAAAATGGGGATTTGCCACCTGTCACTATAGTCAATCACAGAACCCGGGAGAGATCCAATCCAAGCTTCATTAGCAGAAAGTCAGCAGTCTAGAGGACGGAGAGAATACTTTCTCAAGATAGTCCTGTCCTTTATGAAAAGCAGGCCCATTATATAGGGTAAGTTACATTTGGGTGTACACTTAATCTATTTTAACATCAAGATAGCATTTTTTTGGAAAGAGAAACAATAAAGCAATAAACTTCTTCAAACATTCTACCTTTAGGGAAAAGGAAACAATCAGGCAATAATCCTCCTTAAACATTCCACCTTTTAGGATCCAAGCTGCTTAGTTCCTGAAATAACTATCTGGGTGGGCTTAAGCACAACCTGTTCTCCTTCTAGAACCATGAGGTCATCTCAGCTAATTTTTAAACTAAGGTCCTCATTTGCAGGGTTTTCATTTATCAAGACCTAATGACTAACCCGACTTCATTTTGTTTAGGTTGGAAGATCCATGCTATCATGAGGAGCAGCTGGTGGGTTTGAACTGCCAACCTTGCAGTCTAGTTCTTTGTTCTATAGTGCCAGACCAGTACTCCTTTTAGGGAAGCCCTAATAATTCACATGCAATTGCATTCTGCTTGAGGGCAGAGCTTTCTTAATTGGCAGTAAATGAACTCAGCGGAGGTTGACTTTATGTCAAGGTTCAAAATGGAGTGAGCTTCCAGTGCAAAACATTATTTGTTAGGTGCTGTCGGTTGGTTTCAACTCATAGTGACCCTATGCACAACAAAACGAAACACTGCCTGATCCTGCGCCAACCTCACAATAGTTATATTTGAGCCCATTATTGCTGCCATTGTGTCTATCCATCTAGTTGGGGGGGGGGGGGAAGTCTTCCTCTCTTTCACGGACATTCACTTTTCCAAGCACGATGTTCATCTCTAGGGAATGGTCTCTCCTGATAACATCCCCAAAGTACAAAAGACAGTCTCGCCATTCTTGTTCCAAAGGAGCATCCTGGATCTACCTCTTTAAAGACAGATTTGTTTGTGCTTCTGGCAGTCTGTGATACTTTCAACATTCTTAGTCAACACTGTAATTCAAATGCATCAGTTCTTCCATGGTTTTCCTTATTTGTTGTCCAACTTTCAGATGCATAAGAGGCAGTTGAAAATGTCATGGCTTGGATCAGGTTCATCTTAGTTCTCAAAGGACATATTTGCTCTTCAAGACTTTAAAGAGGTCTTTTGCAGCACATTTGCCTAACACAATATGAACTTTGATTTCTTGACTGCAGCTGCCATGAACATTGATTACGGATCCAGGTAAATTGAAGTTTTTAGCAACTTCTATCTTTTCTCCATTTATCATGATGCTATTTATTTGTCCAGTTAGGATTTTTGTTTTCTTTACATTGAGGTGCAATCCATACTAAAAGCTATAACCTTTGATCTTCATCAGTAAGTATCTTCACTTCAGGGGGTCCTGCTGTGGATAAGCACTGGACAGCTAACAGCAAGGTCAGTGGTTTAAACCCACCAGCTGCTCCTCAGAAACCCTATATAGGGTTACTATGAGTTGGACTGCATTCAATGGCATTAAACAACAACTTTGTTTCCAAAAAGCAACATGGTGTCATCTGCATGTTGCAGGTTGATAATGACTTTTCTACCAATTCTGATGTCACCTTCTTCATACAATCCAGCTTCTCTCATTATTTGCTTAGCATAAAGATTCAATTAAATATGATAAAAGAATATAACCCTGATGCACACCTTTTGTGATTCTAAACCATTCAGTAACCGCTTGTTCTGTTCAAAGGACTGTCTTGGTCTCTGTATAGGTTCCTCCTGAACACAATAAACTGTTCTGGAAATTGAAAAAACTGGGGGGGTGATGTCTGACTTCCTCTGGTTTCACAAGGGGAAGAAGAATCAGACTCAAAACAGCTCAAGGCAGATTCCTATAAGCAGTGGTCAGACAGGCCTCCACCTTACAACCATCACTCCCATAGCACTCTCTGGTTCACAGCACTCATTTGATAAGCCATTGCAATGGCCACACAGAAATCATAACGATACTCACCATTATTGGGTTTATTAGGAAGTGAACAGGGTACAGGTCAGAATGAGAACAACTCAGGATGCAGAAAATTTCCAAACAGGAATGTCTCTTCCCTGCAGTATTGCACGCACACCTGCAGCTGACATAAACATTGATTACAGATCCAAGTAAATTGAAGTTTTTTCTTTTCTCCATTTATCATGATGTTATTTATTAGTCCAGTTAAGATTTTTGTTTTCTTTACATTGAGGTGTCTTCAACCTCTCAATCATGTGGGACCTTGATTTCTGCCCTCTTTTTTCCCAGTCTGCAAATGTTGAAAGGGCACATTCTGTAAGCCAACCTCCTGTTCATAGGCACTCAGCTTTACTCAGTCCATGGGCCTAGAAGCCCGCAGAAGCTCTGTCTCTCCATGCCACTGCCTTAGCCACCACCTCTGCTATCACTGCTTTTCTAGATAGGCATCTCACTCATGATCCACTCTTGCTCTTCTTTATTGACAGTCCTTGGATCCACTGTTCCTTCTTCTGAGATGGCTCCTTTTAAAATGAATGAGCAAGATGGCAAAACTAACAAATTCCAGCATTAAAGTTCTATACACCCTACTTGCTTTGTTACACCCAATCATTTAGTGGGAATTAAGAGGTTACATAGAAAAGCCTTATCAAAGAAATTCAAGGTACCACAAACATTAATTCTCCCCAAGTTTATCCATAGTTTGTGATGATTCACTGTTAAATGCCTTTGATAGTTAATAAAGCACAAGTCAATATCTTTCTGGTAATCTCTACTTTCAGTCAAGATCCATCTGACATCAGCAATAGTATCTTTTGTTCTACACAATCTTCTGAATCTGTCTTGAATTTCTGGCAGCTCCCTGTCAATATACTACTGCCTGTTGTTGTTATGTGCCGTAGAGTCAGTTCCGACCCATAGCGACCCTGTACAGGGTTTCTGAGGCTGTAAATCTTTACAGAGGCAGAAAGCCTCATCTTCCTCCCGCGGAATAGCTTATAGTTTCAAACTGCTGACTTTAAGGTTTGCAGCCCAATTCATAACCACTGCATTACCAAAGCTTCTTTACCACAGTAGTCTTTAAATTATCTTCAGCAATGTTGTACTTGCATGTGATATTAATGATAGTGTCTGGTGATTTTCACATTCCACTGGGTTACCTTTCTTTGGAATGGGTACAAATATGGATCTTTTCCAATATGTTGACCAATTATCAGTCTTACAAATTTTTTTACATAGATGACTAAGTGCCTCCAGTGCTGCATTGGTTTGTTGAAAGATTTTAATTTGTATTCCATCACTTCTTAGAGCCTTGTTTATTGCCAATGCCTTCAGTGCTGCTTGATTTCTCTCTTCAATACCATCAATTCTTGAGCATATGCTACCTCTTGTAATGACTGTACAGCAATCAGTTCATTTTGGTATAGTGACTATGTATTCCTTCCATCTCTTGATGTTTCCAGTCGTTTAATATTTTGCCCATAGAGTTCGCCAGTATTATAGCCTGAGGCTTGAATTCTTTTTCCTGGTCTTTGATCATTAGTTTTTAATACATGAAATCTCTTTTTAAGATAGTCTCTTAATTCAAGTTTATATTTTGGCTCATGTTGAGTTGTTTTACTTTCTTCAGCTTCAGCCTGAGCATATGAGCAACTGATGGTCTCTTTCACAGTTGGCTCCTGGTCTTGCTTTGGCTGATGATATTGAGTTTCTCCAATTGTCTCTTCCCACAGATATAGTCCATTTTACTACTGTATATTTCATCTGGTAAGGTCCACATGCATGGTCACCATTTATGTTGTTGAAAAAGGTATTTGCAATGAATAAGTCATTGGTCTTGCAAAAGTCTATCTATTGCTAGTTATCACAAGGTCATATTTTCCAACCACACATACTTCCTCCTTTCTTTTTTTCCAACTTTCACATTCCAATCACAAGTAATTGCTAATGCATCTTGATTGCATTTTTTTATCAATTTCAGACTAAGGAAGAATCAGTAGTTGGAAAATCTGGTGTTGGTCACAGAAACTATTCTGGAAACTGCATGACAAAATTTTGCAAGACTAGTGAGTTATTCATTGCATATATCTTTTCCAGCAACATGAATGGTGACTATATACTTGGACTTCACCTGATGGAATACACAGAAATCATATGACTACATATGTGGAAAAGATGATGGAGAAGTTCAATATCATCAACCAAAACAAGGCCAGGGGCCAACTATGGAACAGACAATCAATTATTCATATGCTCAGATTGAAGCCTAACAAAATTGAAACAACTCCACATAAGCCAAAATATGAACTTGAGTATAACCCACCTGAATTTATAGACCATCTCAAAACAGATTTGATGTATCAGATACTAATGACCAAAGACCAGAAGAGTTCTGGTATGATATCAAGAACATCATACATGAAGAAAACAAAGGTCATTTTAAAAATAGGAAAAAAGAAAAGACCACAGTAGATGTGAGAAGAGACTCTGAAATTTGCTGTTGAGCATAGAGGAGCTAAAACGGCTGGACAAAATGAGAAAGTTAAAGAGCTGAACAGAAACTTTCAAAGGGCAGCTCAAGAAGAAAAAGTCAAGTATTATAATGAAGTGTTCAAAGACCTGGAGTTAGAAAATCAAAAGGGAAGAACGTGCTCAGCATTTCTCAAACTGAAAAAAAGTGAACAATAACACAAAATGTTTACAATATTGGGGGATTCTGTGGTCAAAATATTGAGTAATGCAAGAAGCATCAAAAGAAGATGGAAGATAGTTAAAGAATCACTGTACCAAAAAGAACTGGACATGTAAAGTTACCCTAACTGACTCCATTTTTGAATCATGAGTAGCTCCTGCATGTTCAAATCCTGCCTGAGTGGAGAAGTTTTAAGTAGGAACTTTCTTAGCTGTACCTCCCCTTCCCATTCTAACCATAGCTTATTTTTTTTCCCTGTAAA
This sequence comes from Chrysochloris asiatica, assembly GCF_000296735.1. NCBI lineage: Eukaryota > Metazoa > Chordata > Mammalia > Afrosoricida > Chrysochloridae > Chrysochloris > Chrysochloris asiatica. The sequence goes on along the minus strand of NW_006408731.1, from coordinate 3,100,454 downwards.
ACAGTTTACGCGTACATCCAATCCCTGGTCTCTCAAGATAACTGTCCCAGCTGATGAACCCTTAGCCCCACCTAATAGCTTATGCATATACCTTACCCCTGGTTGTGCAGGATAATGTCAGACTGCCTATGTATAAATACTCTTGAAAAATTGGGTCGGGGCTGCAGTCATTCCCACTTTTAGGGAGATCATAGTCACTGGCCAGCTAATGAAGTATTCCTTGCTGATCCTGAGAGTCCTGAGTGGTCATCTGGGTAAATTGAGAGACAATAGTCAATGCTCAACCATTTTAAGAGGTAGAATATGATCAAGAACTGAAAGTATTAAAGAAAGAAACCCAAGCTGCACTAAAGGCATTGGCAAAAAATATAGCTCCAGGTGTGGATCATAACAAACCATGGATAACCTTGTGAGGAATTGGTATACTAGAGCACTTCATTGTGCTCTTGAGGAACCTAACATAGACCAAGAGGCATTCATATGAACAAAATAAGAGGATACTGAATGAAATCAGGAAGATGTGTGCCAGGGTTGTGTCCTTTCATCATGCTTTTTCAATCTGTATACTGAGCAAATAATGAAAGAAGCTAAATTATATGAAGAATAATGTGGCATTAGGATTAGAGGAAGACTCCCACCTGTGGTATGTAGAAGAAACAGCCTTCCTTGCTTGAAGTGAAGAGGACTTGAAGTATTTACTGATGAAGATCAAAGATTATAGTCTTTAGTAAGGATTGTACCTCAATATAAAGAAAACAAAACCTTTAATAAGTGAACCAATAAATAACATCATGATAAAGGAACTCTGGTAGCGTAGTGATTACAAATTGGGCTGCGAACCTTAAGGTCAGTGGTTCGAAACTACCAGCCACTCCGCGGGAGAAAGATGAGCTTTCTACCCCCATAAAGATTTACACCCTCGGAAACCCTGTACAGGGTCGCTATGGGTCGGAACTGACTTGACGGCACTTAACAACAACAACAACAAATGGAGAAAAGATTGAAGTTGTTAAGGACTTCAATTTGCTTGGCTCCACAATCAATGTTAATGGAAACAGCAGTCAAGAAATAAAATTTGCCTTAGGCAAATCTGCTGCCAAAGACCTCTTTAAAGTTTTAAATGTCAAAGATGTCACTTTGAGGACTAAGTTGCTCCTTATGGTCTTGGCAAAGAATATTGAAAGTACCTTGAACAAACAAATCTATCTTGGAAATGCAAACAAATCTTGGAAGAACAAACAAATCTATCTTGGAAGTACAATCAGAATGCTGTTTAGAATTAAGAATGGTGAGACTTTGTCTTATGTTGTCAGGTAGGCTCATCGTGCTTGGTAAAATGGAGGGTCAGCAAAAAAAGACCATCAAGGAGACAAATGGACACAGTGGCAGGAACAATGGGCTCTAACATAACAACTGTGAGGATGACACAGGACTCGTAGGGTAACTAGAAGTTGGAATTGACTTGGTGGTCCCTAACAACAAAGAAAGAATGAACATGATTCTAGAATGTGTGTGGAGTCATCAAAGGAAATATTATAGAGAAGTAGAGTGAGTTGGCGGCTACTTAAGATGGCAAGGTTAGGGAGGACATCCTGAAAGAGGTGACAATTTACTGAGTCATGAGGACTGAGAAAGTATTAACTCTGGAAGAACTGGGCAAAGAGGTGCTGA
>NW_006408731.1:3086422-3097948 GCF_000296735.1 Chrysochloris asiatica | reverse complement strand
AGAAGAATCGATGCATTTGAATTATGGTTTTAGCAAAGAATATTGAAAGTACCTTGAACTACCAGAAGAGCAAACTGTACCTTGGAAGTACAATCAGTATGCTTCCTCAATGTCGGAGGCCACAAGCATTGATTTCTATGATTCCATCTTTCCTTCCTGAATTTGGTTTGAATTAACTCAATTTGAAGAAGAAAATTCCATGGAAGCATTTCTGGTTTGGGGTCCTCTGAACTAAGGAGACTATTAGATTTTTTACCTGAGATGGGCTGGGTGGCTAGAGCTGAGCGAAGGAGACTGAGTGGAAAGGAGGCAAAAGTTGGAGGCCTTCTATAGCCTGTGAAAGTTAACCTTTCAAAGTTAAAGATTAAAGTTAATGATCACGGGTTGTAAAATGCCTTTCCTTTATCAATGTAGGGGTCAAATTCTAACACACGACATAGGGCAGAAATCAACTGCTATTGGTGTGTCACCATACTCAGGTATGTAATGAGAATGCAATTACATTTTGAGTTCAAAGTTTCTATTTTGAAAACCACAATCACTTCTCTCCTTCTGTAGCAGCAGCTCCTCAGCTCCTTGTCCTCCATGATTTCTAAGGTCAGTATCTGCAATGCCTCTCCCCTCCCCCTTTTACTCCCAAACCCATCCCACCCCTTATGGTGAGTGATCAGCAGGACCTCTCCACTCTTCTCTCTGGTTCTAGGCCCTCTATTCTTCAAGCCTCTTCTTCCATCATTTTCCAGCTTTCAATCTTTCTTCCTCTAGTTCATGTCCTTTGTCATCCTCTGTGACACTCTCACTCACCTTGAAAATCACTCTAATAATAAACAATGCTGCATTAAAAATAAAAAACGGGCTTTTTCATGCAGAAATTTTCAAGTATATGCATTTATTCATCTTTCCCATAAATTCTATGCTGTCATACTAGGAGGCATTTTGTTGTTTTGTGTGTTTAGCCACTGAGAAAAGTACAGAAAAGAAGTGAGGGGATATATTTTCAGTGCAAACCGAACAGCATTTCAGATTGAAGTGGGAAATAGATAATGAGGGAGGTGGTGAGCAGTAGATAAATCAAAGTCCAAAACACATCTCTGTCTTGGTGGGGGATTTTTCCATTCATCTCCTAGGTTGAAGGTCCTGATGCACTCACTCCAGCATTTTGCTGCTCCAGAAAGATTGGTGATAGCATTTCTCCAAAATTCCTGCCTTCACAGATGCCTGCTCACCCTCATTTTCCTCCAGCTTCCCAAACTGAATTCTGGTAGGTGTCCCTTCTGGTGCTTGTGTGCTTGTCCTTCCCATCTCCCTCCCCAAAACACCCTCCCTTTCACTGGGTTGAAACATCTCAATAAATTGAAATAATCTCATTTGGTTCTCCTTAGACTGGACTGCTTACTGCAAGGTCAAGGTCGGTAGCTCAAATCCACAAGCCTCTCTGAGGGAAAAAAAATAAGACCTTCTTTTTTTTTTTTTTTCCTATAAAGCTATACAGCCTCCAACAGCCTATCCAGGACGGTTATGAGTTGGAATTGACTCGATGGCAGTGCATTTGTTGTGTGTGTGTGTGTTCATGGGAGTAATCTCATCTAGGAGGCCATTGGGAGGCCTGAGGTTCTGGTGAGGGGTTAGAAATGTAGAACCTTGGACTACGCTTTGACAGAGTCTAGTCTGTGTCAGATCTGACCATGATTATTTTTGTACAGCCGATTTTGACGTGATTGGACCCCCGGGGCCCATCCTGGCTCTGGTGGGTGAAGGAGCTGAGCTACCCTGTCACCTCTACCCACAAATGAGCGCTGAGCGCATGGAGCTGCGGTGGTTTCGCAATACCTTGTCTTCTGTGGTGCTCTTGTACCGAAAAGGTGTGGAGCAGGACAGACAGCAGATGCCTGAGTACCGAGGGAGAGTCACGATGGACAAGGACAGTATTTCCTCGGGGCGCGTGGCTGTGAGGCTCCACCCGGTGAGGGTATCTGATGAGGGCATGTATGGATGCGTTTTTAAAGTTCAACAAGTCTATGAGGAAGCCTTTATTCATCTGAAAGTGGCTGGTGAGTAGATGAATTTTTACTTTCTTCAGTGACGCTGAGTGTGTGACTTTGTAAAACGTTAAAAGTATAATTGAGTTGTAAGGTATTATCACTGTTCATCAAAACCAAAACAAACAAACAAACATACTAACCTGCTTCTGCATCCCATGGGACACATAGGTACTCTATAGTTCCTCAGCCTGTGCTAAAAAAAAAAATATATATATATATATATATATAATCTGTAAATACAATTTAGCTTTTAAGTATTATTTATATTTAAGAATTCAAATAAATATTGCATTTAAACATCTGGTTCTCTAACCCATGATTGAGTGCTTCCTGTGACAGCAACTTTGCAGTTCACATGCTTTTATTTTTAGAGAAGAAGTATCTTGAAGATTGCTTTAAATAACCTAGAGAAATGATAGACTACAACTATGGTTCTTTATCAAATGCATTAACCCTCTGGACCAAGAAATACGCATTCTCCCATATGTTGTTGTGTGCCGTGGAGTCGGTTCCGACTCATAGCGACCCTACACAAGGTTTCCGAGGCTGTAAATCTTAACGGGAGCAGACACACTCATCTTTCTCCCACGGAACCGCTGGTAGTTTCGAACTGCTGACCTTGCGGCTCGCAGCCCAATTCGTAACCACTACGCTACCAGAGCTCCTATTCTCCCATAGATACATATATAAATGTGGAACCACTACGCTACCAGAGGTCCTATTCTCCCATAGATACATATATAAATGTGGACAAGTTATTTGATGGTTTTATTCTGTGGAGTGTTTTTCTGTAGTGTGGAGTAATTTAAAATAACCTGGCAGAAAAGGAAAGTGAGAAGTCTTCAAGGCAGTATATAAATGTGAGAGAAGGTATAGAAGTAATTTAAGTGAATCCCAGTAAATGAACTCTGAATTCCACAATGACTCTTAATTAGTCTCCCAAGGCCATCCAAAGAAAACAGAAAGAAACCATTTTTCTTTTTCCAATTCCTGTTCATCACTCATGACCCAATGCAAATTCTGCATGTTTGCTAAAGCCTTCTCCTCATACTTTAAACAACTCAGCTCCCTCTTGATTGTTGAAGCTTACCCACCTCTAAGACAGTGTTCTTACTGTGTTCCCTCTGACTTGAAGAACATCCCATCAAACTGCTATGTATAGTTCAGAACAAAAACCACTTGCTCATGCATCAGATTTGTGGTGACCCATGTGCATCAGAGTAATACAATGCTCCACATAATTTTCAGTGGCTGATTTTTTGGAAGTAGATCACCAGACTATTCTTCCAGGGAGCTACTGGATAAACTTGAAACCCCAACCATTCAGTTGCCAAGGATATTACCTTCACCACCCAGGGATGCAGATCTGTCCCTGCTCCTGGTTCTCCTTCAGTGCTTGTTTCTTCCTTGTTGTTGTATGCCATCAAGTCAGTTCTGACTCATAGCAACCCTGTATAGGGTTTCCAAGGAGTGTCTGGTGAATTTGAACTGCCAACCTTGTAGTTTGAACAGACCTTTTTGTTCAACAACAAAACTATAGCAGCACACCAGGACTCATAGCTATAGTACGGCACTGTAGGATAAGCACTGGACCAAAAGATCTGTTGGAACTGCAAGGTCTGTCTGCAGTTTGAATCCACCCACCACTCCTCAGAAACCCTATATATGAGTCAGAACTGACTTGACAGCACTTAACAACAATAACATAGTTATAAGGGAGTACCAGGATGGTACAAATGATTAAAGTATGGGTTGGAGGTTCAAGTCCAACCCAGAGGTGCCTTGGAAGAATAGATTTGTGATCTACTTCTCAAAAATCAGTCAATTAAAACACTAGGAACAGCTCTGCTCTGACACACATCAGTTGCTATGAATTAGAGTTGGTTTTACTGGTAACTATAAGGGTCGTAGAAAATTGTCTGTTAAGGTCAGCTTCTCTCTCCATAGCTCTAGGGTCTGAGCCTCACATCGATATGGAAACTAAAGAGAGTGGGGAAATCCAGCTGGAGTGCTCCTCAGAAGGATGGTATCCAGAGCCCCAGGTGCAGTGGAGAACTTCCCAGGGAGAGAAACTTCTATCCACATCAGAGTTCAGCAGGACTGATGAAGAAGGCCTGTTCACTGTGGCAGCTTCACTAACTCTCAGAAAAAACTATCAGGACAGTGTGTTCTGCTGCATCCAGAACCTACGTCTGGATCAGAAGAAGGAAGTAGCATTTTCCATACCAGGTCAGTGGAACCAGCATTTTCCACAACAGGTTAGTGGAACCAGTGATTGATTCCCATGTAGATAGCTTTAGGACTAACCTACCTGGGACAGGAACACCTGCCCAACTATGATCTTATTATGAGTTGTTGTCTACTTTCCTTCCTAAACACCCTAAATCTTTTGCCTGCTGGCTTAAGGGAATCTCACAACTTCACCAAAAAGTGTAAAGAATATGAAAGCATGACCTCTATATAGATCTCTAGAGATTTCAGCCTTTTTGAATGTTTAGGAAGTACTTCTTAATTAGAGAACTCTTGTCAGCAGACAACATTGCCCATTTCTGCCCCAGTAACTTCTTTTGAGTAGCCAGAAATGTAGCATAGTAGTTACGAGTCAGGCTGCTAATCTCAAGGTCAGCAGTTTGAAACTACCAGTTGTTGTGGGAGAAAGATGAGGCTTTCTGCTTCCGTAAAGATTTACAGTCTTGGAAACCTTATGCAGAGTCACTATGAGTTGGAACCAACTCCATGGCACAGCAGCATCAACAGAAATGTACGTTGCTATCCTAAGTTTTTCCACTCCATCGTTAACTCTCACCCCATCCTAAAGATTTGGCCAAGATCCGGGGCTGCTCAAAGAAGCACATCCTCTCAGTTGTACTAAGGAGCTCTGCTGATAATTGGTTAATAATTGGGCTGCGAACCACAAGGTCAGCAGTTCGAAACTACCAGCTGTTCTGCAGAAGAAAGATGAGGCTTTCTGCTCCTGTAAAGATTTATAGCCTCAGGAACCCTGTACAGGGTCACTATGAGTCAAAACTGACTCCATGGCACATAACCACCTGTGATTCAATCAGTATTATCTCATGATTAGTATACATGTGTAATTTACTTCCTTTCTCCTTTAGTTTTCACCAGTTATTGTCTTTTATTTCATGTTCTTTCCTTTACCCCCACTTTGTTGTTGTTGTTGTTGTTGTTGTTGTTGTTCAGTACTGTTGAGTCAGTTACAAGGCTTTAAATCATCCTTGGGAGTAGAAAGCTTCATCATTCTCCCACTGAGTGGCTGACTGGCTTGAACCATGAACCTTGTGGTTCACAGTATAGTGCTTATTCTATGGAGCCACCACGCTTCCTTTCTCCCCACTAGGATCTATGTTTTGTTGTTGTCAAGAGCGGTAGTGGGTTTCTACTAGTAGCGACTCTGTGTAGTGTTTCCGAGGAGCAACTGTGGGTTTGAACCATCTACCTTGAGTCCTGGTGTGGCTCTATAGGATAAGCACACAACCTCAAGGTCAGTTTGAAGTGCAAGGTCATTTAATCCCTGACTCTAGAGGAAGTGCTTCCTTGATATTTCACCTTCTAGCAGATACTAGCAATCCTTGCAGATGCAACTGTCTGCTTAGTCTGTCCTCCTCTCATCCCTGTGTGTCTTTGTTAATTCTGTTCTGTTTTCATAACTCAGAAGTAATTAGATTTAGAAGTTACCCTGTTGGGTTCTGATCAAATTAACATGACAAATAACACAATGTTTTCAAACAGGATTAGGGGCTAGGATTCCAGCATATATTTTGAGGTGGGGGGAGGATTTCAGTCCACCTTTAGTTGGTGGTTGTGTACCACTGAGTCGGTTCTGACTCGTAGTGACCCTGTTTAGGGTTCTCAAGGCTGTAATTCTTAATCAGTTACCCAAACAGCAATATCTTTCACAACTAAAATACAATGTCACAACTAGAGTATTGACAATGATATAGTCAATAGAATCAAGATACAAAATATTCCCATCACTACAGAGAATCTTTCATGTTGAGCTTTTAGAGATACACTGCTTCCATCCACACTCAATTCTTCCTTAACATTTGCACCCATTCACCTCTTCAGTATTACTATAATTTTGTTATTTCAAGAATGCTATATAAATGGAATCATATAGTATGTATCCTACATGGACTTCTCTGATACCACCCTGGCAGGGAACTAAGCATGTTTTTATAGGCTAGCAATGATGGAAATCTATGTTCCTCACTTACTTGCTCATTCCTCCATGGATATGAGGAATGAGGCCACAAGATTTCCTGTGATATTAGCCGAAATAGAGCAGCTGTTGTGTAAATATTTTCTGTCTTACTAGGCTTCCAAATTCCTTACCCTTTGGCTAGAGACAGTAACCACTGAGAGGCTTTCTTTGTCAACACCTACTGTAGCGTAGTGGTTACGAATCGGGCTGCGAACCTTAAGGTCAGTGGTTCGAAACTACCAGCCGCTCCGCGGGAGAAAGATGAGGCTTTCTACTCCCGTAAAGATTTACACCCTCGGAAACCCTGTACAGGGTCGCTATGGGTCGGAACCGACTCGATGGCACTTAACAACAACAACAACAACTGTAATTTCCAGATTGCTTGCTTCCTCAATTCTCAGTCTGGAAAATTGAGGCAAAAAGAAAACCCAGGGAACTCACCCTTGTGACAATACTGGGATAGTGAAGTTCCTTGCCCAGCTCTCATTTTATCACCAACTTTCACAGTTTTCTAATGTTTCTTTTATATATAATGTCCATGGCTTTTAGTTCTACACACCCAGGATCGGGCAATGTTTTGTTCTGCTGTGCATAGGGTCTCTATGAGTCAGTACCAACTCGATGGCACCTAACAACAACAACAACAACAGCAGGAAGAATAGGAAACTCTCACTATATTTAAAATTGATTTCTCTAGTAACAAATGTTGTCAAATACCTTTCTTTTTTTCACAGGGTCATTGTCCAATTTGTCAAGTGTGTGTTCAAGTTTTTTGTCCATCTTTTTCCTATTGGATTGTAAATCTTAAAAAACTTAATTTGTAGTACGTTAGATAGTCTGAACTCATTCCTTATAAGATACAGGCATCCTGGAAGCAGGGTAGAGGGGGTTGGTAAAGGAGCCCTGGTGGCCCTGTGGGTTACAGGTTGGGCTGCTAACTACAATGTTAATGGTTCAAAGCCACCGGTTGCTCTGCCAAAGAAAGGTGAAGCTATATGCTCCCATAAAGATTTACAGCCTTGGAAATCATATATAGGCTGTTCAAGTTCACCAGTTGCTCCTCGGAAACCCTATATAGGGTCACTATGGGTCAGAACCGACTCGATGGCACTTAACAACAACATAAGTCAAAACCAATGATAGTAGTTTGGGTTTGATTTGACTTGGGTTATAAAGATGGATACAACAGCTCCTACTTGCCCTTGAAGGTTATGTAAGTGTCCTCTTACTTCGAAAGATTGAACCAAACTCCACTGACAACAAATTCTTCATCACAATCACCTTCACTAGGTACATGAGGTTGTAAATCATTGAAAAGACCTTTTCTTGCATTTAAAACCAAAACCAAAACCTCATTGCCATCTTTTCAATTCTGACTTATAGCAACGCTATAAAATAGATTAGAATTATTCCTTAGTGTTTCCAACACTTTAAAACTTTATGGAGTGGACAACCCATGTCTTTCTTCTGCAGAGTAACTGGTAGGTTTGAGCCACTGACCTTATTGTTAATAGTCCAGTACTTAGCCCACCGTGACAGTAGGGCTTCCTTTTCACATTAACTCACATACCCCCTGCCATCTAGTCAATTCTGATACAAAGCAACCCTGTAGAGGATTTCCAAGGCTGCAAATCTTTATGAGAGCAGAAAGCACATCTTTCTTCTGCAGAGCAGCTGGTGGGTGTGAACTGCTGACCTTGTGGTTAGCAGTCCATTACTTATTCTACAGCGCTACCAGGGATCCTTTCTTGCACTAAAGTAAGGCTAAATAAGAGTATGCACCTATTCCTACTCACATACGAATTTCACTTAAAGACACAGTTAGGAATGGATCTCATTCATAAACCAGGGACTGCCTTATCTCCATCATACATATCTTTTCCCAGTTAGTTCCTTTATAGTCAAGTCACTCTTTTAATATTACCTCTTAATATATGAAAATATTTATTCTAGTCTTATTTAAGCAGAGTCCAATTTATCATTTATTTTGTTTATGATTAATATTATATGTATCTGCTTAAGAACTCATTGTCCATCTCAAGGTTATGAGAATACTATCCTATGATTTCTTCAAGAAATTTTATTGCTTTTCCTTTAACATTTAAATCTATGATTCATCTAGAATTAAATCTTAAGTGTGGATGAAGAATCAATTTTTACTTCTGTGTATACAGCTGACTGAATCTTGGTATGGCGCTGTAAGATAAACACTGGACTGCAAACTACATGGCTGGCAGTTCAAACCCACCAGCTGCTCCTTGGAAACCCTATATAGGGTTGCTATGAGTCAGAACCTACTCGACGACACCTAACAACAATAACATATGTAATGGACTGACACCATTTATTGGAAAGACCATCATTTCCCCACTGAACGGTAGTGGTAACACTACCATAAATCAGCTAGTAATATGTGTTGTTGTTATTGTTAAGTGCCATCGAGTCGGGTCCGACCCATAGCGACCCTGTACAGGGTTTCCGAGGGTGTAAATCTTTCCGGGAGTAGAACGCCTCATCTTTCTCCCGCGGAGCGGCTGGTAGTTTCGAACCACTGATGGTTCGCAGCCCGATTCCTAACCACTACGCTACCAGAGCTCCTTGTTATTAAGTGCTGTCAAATCCATTCCAACTCATATCTGGTCCTACAGATACTCCAGTTTTTCATTCTTTGAGATAATCTTGCCATTACATAGTTTTGCATTTCCATATAAATTTTATAATCTGCTTGTCAATGAACATGAAAATGAACTGTTAGGATTTTGAATGACATTAAATTTAAGATCAATTTCAATCTAGGAACGTAGTATATCTTTCCATTTATTTAGGTCTTTTTAATTTCCTTTAGCCAATAGTGTAGAAGTCTTACACATCTTCTGTGAGAATTATTCCTATATATATATGATGGTGTGGGTGCTATTATAAATGGTATTTAAAATTTTTATTGTATCCTAATTTCTTTATAATATATCCAACATCCTTGCTAAATGTGCTAATTAACTCCCAATCATTTGTAGTTTTTTGGATTGTATGCATAACTTATGTCATCAGAAAATGATGGCAATGTTATTTTCTTTCCAACTTTTGCATTTAATTTATTTTTTCATGGTTTCACAAGTTAAGAGCTTCAGTACAATGTTGACTATAAACATTGATCCTGGGCATCCTTACTTGTTTCCAACTTCAGCGGGAAACAGTTCAAAACCTCCACAATAAATATAAAAGTGATTGTAGATACTGTTGTCAGAAAAAGGAAGTTTTCCTTTTACTCCTATTTTGCTGAAAGCATTTACATTTGTCATTTTCATATTTCCATTTAAGTCTATGAAATGAGAATTCTGAGGCAGAAGATACGTTCAAGCAGTGAAATGCATTATTTTCATATTCACTCTCATTTTTTTCAATTAATTCACACATAGTTTCCTAACCACAGATTCACTAACACTTTTTCCCATTGATCTCACTAAATAGATTATATTTCATTTAATGATATACTTTAAATATGTATTCCTCTACCTTTAAGGAGCTCTGGTAGCATAGTGGTTACAAATCGGGCTGCAAACCTTAAGGTCAGCAGTTCGGAACTACCAGCCGCTCCGCAGGAGAAAGTAGAAAGATAAGGCTTTCTACTCCCGTAAGGATTTACACCCTTGAAAACCCTGTACAGGGTCGCTATGGGTCGGAACTGACTCAACAGCACTTAACAACAACAACCTTTCAAAATAAGCCAGAGACTTTAAATCTTAAAAATACCTCAACTTTAACCATTGGTAATCTAATTTTTTTGAGTCTTACTTATTCAATATAATTGTCATTGAAAATTTAATTTCACACAGTACTTATAGTCAAGATAATGAAAAGCTATGAAGAATAAACAGAAGTTCAAGTGTTCAGAAATCACACACTTGCATGTATCTTCTCTCCTTTTGCCAATGATAAAATATTTCTTTAAATTCTGAGTCTCAAGTCTCCAATCCATAGAATCATTGAGATAAAAATTTCTGTCTTGATTGAGGATTAAATATGCTGTGGGAGAACATCCATTAGTAATTGGAATGTGGAATGCATGAAATATGAACCTAGGTAATACTTCGGACATATTGTCAGGAGGGACAAGTCACTGGACAAGGATATCATGTTTGGTAAGGTGGAGGGTCAGAGAAAAAGAGAAAGATCCCCAATGAGATGGATTGGACAAGTGGCAGCATCGATGGATTCAAGTGTGGCAACAGTAGTGAGGTTGGCCCAGGATGGGGCAGTGTTTTGTTCTGCTGTGCATAAGGTCACTATGAGTCGGTACTGACTCGATGGCACATAACAACAACAACAACAACAAACTGGAAGTTGTAAAAAATGAAATGGAATGCATAAAAATCAATATCCTAGGCATCAGTAAGCTGAAATGGACTGCTATTTGTTATTTTGAATTGGCAATCATATGAATTACAATGCTGTGATCAGTAAATGGAAGAGGAATGGCATTATATTAATCACCAAAAAAAGTATTGCAAGATCTACCTTGAAGTACAGTGCTGTCTGTGATAGGATACTATCCATATTCCTGCAAGGAAGACCAGTTAATGCCACTATTATTCAACAACAACCACTAAGACAAGTGATAATGAAATTGAAGAATTCTACCAACTTCTTCAATCTGAAATTGATCAACATGCTATCAAGATGCATTGATAGTTATTGGTGATTGGAATTTGAAAGTTGACCAGTAGTTGGAAAATATGACGTTGGTGATAGACAGAAATGATGCTGGAGATTGTAAGATAGAATTCTATAAGACCAATGACTTATTCATTGTAATTGCATTTTTTCAAACTGATGCAGTCCTGGAGGTCTATGCCAAGAAATTTGGAAGACAGCTACTTGGCCGACTGAATAGTAAAGACCCATATTTATATCCATTTCAAAGAAAGGTGACCCAATGAAATGTGTATCTCATCAAACACTATCATTAATATCACATGCAAGTCAAATTTTTCTCAAGATGACTTTAAAACAGTTGTAGAAGTACATTAACAGGGAGCTGCCAGAAATACAGGATTCAGAAGAGGACATGGAATACCAACGGATATCATTGCTGATATCAGGTGGATCTTGACTGAAAGCAGAGAATACCAGAAAGAACTTTATTTGTGCTTTATTGACTATGCAAAGGCACTCAAGAATGTGGATCATAACAGACTATGAATAACATTGTGAAGAATGAGTACTCCAGAGTTGTATCCCTCCACCATACTTATTTGATCT
>NW_006408731.1:3083631-3085235 GCF_000296735.1 Chrysochloris asiatica | reverse complement strand
ACAGCTTCACTATGGGTCGGAACTGATTTGGCAGCATCTACAACAGCAAAATCATTTTCAAAGGGGAACTATGAAACTTGTGTCCAGGGAACAGAACTGCCAAGAGGGATTCTTAAACATTGAGGGGGAAAATGATTGAATACAAAAATAAAACTTGGTGGTAGCATCAGTAAACATTATGGAAAGCAAGTGTTGATTGTACAAGAGTAGAAAGTGTTGAAAGCTGTTGTGAATTACTTTTTCCTGATTCTATTTAAATACTTAAAATGGGGAGAAAATAAAGGATGGGGACCTCTGAAAAGTAGGGGACCATTGCTTAAACTACACAGTCAATTGAGTCATATTCTGTGACTCCCTGATACATCACTTCCTTTTTTCTACTCAGCTCCTGAATTCCTATAATTCCCATCTGCACTGATCAATTTTAGAAGATTTAGGGTCTAACGTCAATGAGTTTACAGGTCCTAACTGAAATAATTCTTTTCTTTTTTTCTTCCCTTCTTTCTGTGTGTTTCTTCTATGTGTGTACTTATGAAAATACTTTTCAGTAGATTTAGGGCCCATTGGGATAATTGGGATAACACTCTTGTAAATTAGGTTACATTCGCAAGTTTCAGGGATTTGACATGGACATATCTTTCTTGAGGGACAAGGCACTACTCAGTCTTCTACAACATCTAAGTTGAGATGTCAAGAGGATAGTGAATCCGGTGTTTCAAGGAGAGGTCTTGACTGAAAATGTAAATTTGAAAATCATTTGTCTATAGATTGTATTTTTTATTAAATTGTGTCCTCCAAAATATGTATTGGATTTTTTTAATAGGACAAGATAGATATGTGTGGTTTAAAATCAGGAAAGGTATGTACCAGGGTTATATCCTTTCACCACACTTGTTGCTGTGTAATGCTGTGCAAATAATCTAAGAAGCTGGACTATATGATGAAGAACACAACATCAGAATTGGAAGAAAACTCTTGAACAGCCTCCCTTCAGCCTGGCTTCCCACCTAGCTCCCACCCTGCTTGGACAAATGTTATTATGCTCCTTTAGTTCTGCCAATAGGTATTTAAAGGTACCCTATCACACCAGCAAGCAAGCCTCTTAGTTGAAGACACTGACCTCTCTCACTCCAGGAGCTCTTTTCCATATTGGTCCTGCTGTCCTCTGCTGCAGCCATTTCTCTGCCACTGCTTCTCACCATCTCTAGTATCAGTTCTCTGTCTCCTGGGTCAAGGAGGTTCCATGCAGGAATCTCAGGTCACACTCCAGGCTCTTCTTTCTTTTAAATTTTTATTTACATATATCCACAAGAAATATTAGCCAGAACACAAACAGATATATGCACACCAATGTTTTCCACAGCACTATTCACAAAAGCAAAAAGTGCCCATCAATGGAAGAACGGATAAACAAACTTTGATATATACACACAATGAAATACTTTGCTACCTTGAAGAATATCAATGAAGCTGCAAACCACCACATAACATGGATGGACATTATGCTGACTGAAATTAGTCAGTCATTAAAGGACAATTATTGCATAAGACCATTATTATAAAAGCTTAAGGAAAGGTACCCATACTAAAAGAAAAAAAAAAAA
>NW_006408731.1:3067463-3075241 GCF_000296735.1 Chrysochloris asiatica | reverse complement strand
ATGGAGATCTTCACTGCACCTCTACCCTATCCCCCATCAATCCCCGCCTCCTGTTTCATTTATTTTTGCTCTAATCTTTATTATGAAATTATTCTTATGTTTTATTTGTATCTCCTCTTTTTTCCTTTTTCTTTTTTGCTTTCTTACAGGTGGCATCAAGACCTTTTTGAAAAGTTTAGGAAGGCAATAAAGCTGCTCTGCTACCATAGGCAGGAATAGAGGGTTAGAGAGAGATGCAGCACAGTCAGTGAGGGGCCCTGTGTCACCCCCTGCCCAAGTCCCTGTGGAGATAGGAGAAGTTTGACTTCACTAGAGACCTTAGCAAACATATATTTGTATGATTTTGTTTTAGCTCCCTCCCCTGCAAGTTGGATTATCTGGACCGTGGTTGCAATATGCATAGGAATTGTCCTCATCATTGGATTAACAGTTTTTATTTTGAAAAAGAAAAAGAAAGGACACAGAAAACATGATAATTCTGTCAGAGGTAAGTCACAGGAATTCAGGTTATTTGTCATGGGTGTTTTTGTCTCCTGGAGAATCAAATTTTGGAGGGGTGGTTGATTAGATGTCTTTTCACATAATCCAAATCAATTGAATCCATTACAGCAGAAGTTTCAAGGTTGAAAGAGAGCATAAAGACATAAAATAGAGGGCTTCCAACAAGATGGCAGACTAGCATGGCAGTGAAACAATATACAATAGGATTAATGTAAAGCTAATATTGTCCCATGTACACTGTCACATAATTCACAATAAAATGTTGAAAAAAAATTTTAATAAAATAAAATTTAAAAGATGGCAGACTACGAGATGTACTACATGAACCCTCTACAACAAATACAAGAAACCAAATGAAACAGATCCAGATAATACTTCTGGAACACTGAACTTCAGAGGAGATGTTAGAGAAGTGTGTGCTTACTGGGAAAAGAAGCCGAGCACAGATGGCAAGAGAGGGAGACAAACTACCCAAAATAATCTATAAGTAGTATAATGCAATCCCAGTTCAGATTCCAACATCATTCTTTAAAGAGATGGAAAAACTAATCACTAACTTTATATGGAAAGGAAAGAGATCATAGATAGACAAAGCATTATTTAAAAAGAAGAGCAAAGAAGGAGATCTCTCACTTCTTGGTCTCAAAACATACTATACAGCCACAGTAGTTAAAAACATACCTGGTATGGGTACAATGAAAGACGCATAGATCATTGGAACAAAATTGAGAACCAGAAGTAAATCATCCATCCATGGTCTGTTGATCTTCAACAAAGTGTCAATATGCATTAAATGGGGAAGGTATCAACTCTTTAACAAATGGTGTTGGAAAGATTGGAAATCCGCTGCAGAAAAATGAAACAAGACCCAAATCTCACACCATATACAAAAATGAACTCAATGTGCATTAAAGACCTAAAGGTAAAGCCTAGAACTATAAAGATCATCAGTGAAAAAAATAGGGACAAACTTGGGGGCTCTGATACATGGCATAAATACACTATCAAACATAAACGAAAACACAAAAACAGAAGACAAAATAGGTGATTGGGGCCTCCTTAAAAAAAAATAGACACTTAGGTGCATCAAAGGATTTCACCAAAAAAGAGAACCCACAGACTGGAAAAAGATGTTTGGCAAAGACCTATCACACAAGAACAATTCTGCCCATCCTCACAATTGCTGCTATGCTTGAGCCCATTGCAGCTGCCATTTTGCCAATCCATTTTATCGAGAATCTCCCTCTTTTTCACTGACCCTTCACTTTAATAAGCATGATGTCTTCTCCAGGGAATGGTCCCTCCTGATAATACGTCCAAAGTATGAGAGATGAAGTCTGGCCATTTTGGCTTCTAAGGATCATTCTAGTTGTACTTCTTCCAACATAGATTTATTTACTTCTGGCAGTCCATGTTACCTTTAATTTTCTTCTCCAACACCATAACTCAAATGCACCCATTCTTCCATGGTCTTTTTTATACACTGTCCAAATTTCACATGCATATAGAGTATTGAAAATACTATAAATTGGTCAGGCTCACTTTATTCCTGAAATTGACATCTTTGCTCTTGTGCAGCAGATTTGCCTAATGCAACACGTTGTTTGATTTCTTGACTGCTGCTTGCATGAGCAATCATTAATGGTGGATCCAAGCAACATGAAGTCTTTGACATCTTCGATCATTGTCTGTTTGTCATGATGTTATTTATTGGTCGAGTGGTGACAATTTTTGTGTTCTTTACAATGAGGTACAATCCATACCAAAGGCTGTAGTCTTTGATCTTCATCAGTAAGTATTTTAATACCGCTTTGCTTTCAGCAAGGAACTTTGTATCATCTGTGTATCACAAGTTGTTAATGCGTCTTCCTCCAATCCTGATGCCACGTTCTTCTTATATAATCCATCTTCTCAAATTATTTGTTCAGCATAAAGAGTGAATAAATATGATGAAAAAAAAAATCCAATGCTGACACACATCTTTCCTATTTTTAAGCAATTCTGTGGCCCCTTGTTTTATTTGAACAACTACCTTTTGGTCTGTGTACAGGTCCTTCATGAGCACAATTAAGTGTTCCAGATTACTCATTGGCTGGAGTATTGTTCATAACTTGTCATGATCTTCATGATCAAAAGCCTCTACATAATCAGTAAAGCACAGGGAAGCATCTTTCTGGTATTCTTTGCTTTCAGCCAAGATCCATCAGAAGTCAGTAATGATATTTCTAGTTTCATGTCTTCATATGAATATAGCTTGAACTTCTGGCATTTCCCTGTCAATGTACTATTTCAGCCATTTTTTAATTATCTTGAGCAAAATTTTACTTCCATGTTGTGTTAGTCATATTTTCTGATGATTTCTGCATTCCTTTGGATCACCTCTCTTTGGTATCAGCACAAACATGAATCTCTTCCAATCATTTGGCCAGCTAGTTGTCTTCCAGATTTCTTGGCATAGATGAGTGAGTGCCTCAAATGGTGCATCTGTTTGTTAAAAGATGTCCATTTGTATTCCATTGATTTCTGGAGCCTTGCTCTTTGACAATATCTTAAGTGCAGCTTGGACTTCCCATAGTACCCTTGGCTCTTAATCATATGCTACCTCTTAAAATGATTGAAAATAGGCCATTTCTTTTTGGTACAGTAGCTCTGTGTATTCCTTTAATCTTCCCTTGATGCTTTCCGCATCATTAAATATTTTGGCTATGGACTCCATCAGTATTTCAAGTCTAGTCTTGGAATTTTTTCCTCAGTTTTTTCAACTTGAGAAATGATGAGTGTGTTTTCACTTTTGGCTTTCTAACCACAGGCCTTTACACATTTCATTGTAATATGTGGCTCTGTCTTTTTTGAGCTACCCTTGGAAAATAACTGTTCAGCTTTTTTATCTCCTTGTTTCTTCCATTTACTTTCACAGTTCTGCACTGGCAAGAAAGTTCCAGAACCTCTTTTGACATCTAGTTCATCTTTTGTCTCTTCTTTATCTTCTTAATGACCTTTTGTTTTCTTTCTGTATATATATATATATATACTTTTTTATTTTAAAGTTATTTATTTCTGCTCTTTCCACACATCTTATTGTTCAGGAAACAGTCTTTCACACATATCTGGAATGACATTTATCGCATACTCTGTTTAAAGGCCAAGCACCACATGCAAAGCTGATCAGCTATCCAGAATTCTCAGCTTATGGCATCTTGCTTCCTGTCTGAACATCAATGTTTGAAAATCAGATGTGCCATCTCCTGTAAATGTTATGGCACTAAAAAATTAATCACTTGATTCAATATTATGGTTATAGAAATGAAGTATATTTCCTTTTAGAAGTGAAAAATAAAGAAGGACATGCCACTCAACATTATTGGTACATCAGTCTAGGTCAGCAGAGAAAAAAACACTGTAAAAAGCTTGTCCCTCTGATAGTACCAAAGAGATATTCTAGTTCAATCTTTAATGAGCTTCCTATGCTTTTACTAGATTCTTCTCTCTGCTGCTTTCATCCTTTCCACATTTCATATTTAAGGTTTGGTAGGTACAACTGTCAAAACTTCATTGCAGGAGCAAATTCAATATCCACTGATTTCTTCTCAAGGGGTGCTCTAACTCATCAGATAACCCAGAAGTTTCATTCTCATGAATACTCTAGCCGTAAAAAAACTCAATAGGACACAGACGAATATAATGAATAGAAGAAGAAATCTATTGAGTTATGGAATGTTTGGTGCATTGGATTGGTCCAGGATTATAAAACCTAAACCTTTCATTGTAAATAGGAAGCTGGATGTGAGTCCTTCCATAATATATTGTCCATTTACTCTGTAGACCAGGAAAGCTACTGGCCTCTGATGCCCATGTTCATCAGTCATAGAGCCAACACTTGGAGGTTCCACAATAACATCATAAATTATTCCTCCGGTGTTGAGGAAGTGAGACACCACCACCAGAGTGTACATTGTCATGGCCAATGGCATGTGCACTCAGGGCAGCTTCTTCAGCTTCAGGTTGGGGCATTCGAGCACTAAGAATGGGACTTGGTACAGAGTCTCCACGTTGGTGGTGGCAGGGACCCTGTATGATATTTTTGATGTCATCCCACAACTCTAATGGTGTTCAATCATTATTGACTAATGCATCAAAGTTGTTCTTGAGATGATCTCCAAATTCAGTTGGGACATGTTCAACGTCATATTTTGGCTCTCATAAACTAATTTTAATTTTCTTCAGCTTCAGCCTGAACTTGTATATGAGCAATTGATGGTTTATTCCTGTTTTTGATTTGGCTGATGGTTGTGGAGATTTTTCACAGCTGATGACATGTAGATTTTCCCTTTTGGTTTTCACCACTGATGGTATGGAGAGTTTCCTTTTTGGTTTCTATCACTGATGACCTGGAGAAGACCAAAATGAATGTCAGAAGAGACTCTGAAACATCACTTTACACAGATGTAGTCAATTTCCTTTCTGTGTATTCCATCCGGTGAAGTCCATGTATATATTCAACTTTTATGCTGTTTTTAAAAAGATATTTGCAATGAAGTCATTGGTCTTGCAAAATGTATCATATGATCTCCAGTATCATTTCTATCACCAAGGCCATATTTTTCAACTATTGATCCTTTGCATTCCAGTCACCAGTAATTTTCAATACATCTTGATGGCATGTTTGATCAATTTCACACTGAAGAAGTTGGTAGAATTCTTTTGTTTAAAAGAATTTTAAAGATCATCACTGGCTTTAGTAGTTGGTGGTATTAGAGAGACGCAAATCAAAACAACAATGAGATATGATTTGCTAAATGTAAAACTGATGATCAGCTTTGTAAACATTCACACAATTCACAAGAAAAACTTACAAAGAAAAAATACTAAATAACCTGAGTTTTGTGGAAGAATTGTGGTTTTCATCACAAAGTCAGAATTCAAATCCTTATTGAACAATGGAGTCCTGGTATGTCGCTGTGGGTAAATGCACTGGACCACAAGGTTGGTTTGAACCACAAAGTCAGTGGTTTAAATCACCACCTGCTCCTCAGAAACACCATACAGCTTCACTATGAGTCTTAACTTACTTACTCAATGGCACTTAACAACAATAAAAAGTGAAAGCATGAAAGTGAGTGGTTCCTCACTATTCACTCATTGCTCACTGCTGCCTTTCAATCAAGTTCTCCTGTTTAAGCATCCAAGATGGTTGTGGTTGTTATGTGCTGTTGAGTCAGTTCCAACTCACAGAGACCCTGTACAGGGTTTCCGAGGCTATAACTCTTTACGGGAGCAGAAAGCCTCATCTTTCTCCTTTGGAACAGCTGGTAGTTTTGAACTGCTGACCTTGCAGTTTGCAAGCCTGATTCATAACCACTACACTACCAGAGCTAAAGAAAAGCAAACAAATATCATTTCTTGTTTCTGACTGATTACTAATGATGTTTCAATGATCATATAGTCACAGACAGTAACAGTTCCTCTATCATGTGTGGCCTACACTGGTTTCCTCTTTCTTCTATATATCTTCAACTACAGAGGGGCTTTGACATATTTCTAGTTATTATTAGAAAACTCCTTTAAAATATGATTCATGTTGTTTTCTATTGTTAAAGACAATGTTTTCTCTCTCTAACCTGGCAATGATTATTCGTATCTGTTTTACTCCAGAAATGCAGCTGTTTAGCGATGTTAGCAGGACTTTGAATAACACACACTCGGATCGGTGGTAATGAAAAATATGGATACCCTTTTAGTGATAAAGATGAGGAGAAGGAATGGAAAAGAGTTTCAATACTTCCTGGGAACTTTTAGAAGACGCCGTGAAGATGATATATATCCATTGCTTTCCCAGGCTCCCTCTGAGAAGGTTCCTTTAGACATTGCAAGCCCTGGGGACAGTCACCTCTTGCATTATCCTGTGTCTGTTGAAGAGAGAGAAAGCCTGAGGTCAATGAAGATAGTTAAGCTGGCCCAAGAGCTCTCCTTCTCCTGTCAACTTCTACAGCTGTGCTCTATTTCTTTGGAGAAAGGAGTGTATCCTGTAACCTCAAACATTCAATGACACTGATATACATTGTCCCTCTCTCTTCGGGTGATGTGACTGTGGGTCCATAAATAGTGCATTCACAATTATTTCTGAATGGGAATTAAAATTTGTTTACAAAGCGTACTCATGGCAGGCATACATCAGTGAGATTTGACTCATGCTTTGTGTGTTGGGATGTGAAGAGAAATTACTGGGAGACTGGAGGTAAGACTGTATTGATTGAGCAATTGGGGTATGAATAGAGACTATGACAAGGAAAAGGTTCAAACCCAAGACTCCTCAGAATGGGTTCTGAGGGTGGAATTGTATAGAAATTAATAGTAGTCCTTACTTTCACACCAGACCCAACCAATTGAGGTTAGTAAAGTTCCTCTGCCAGGTTGGCATTTTCTTGAACTATGAATCAGAAAGCATCTCCTTATATAACAGAACTGATGGATCCTTCTTTATTCTTTCCACAAGGCCTCCTTAATCCTGTTCATCCTTTCTTCCTCTTGTGGTTCTGTGATAAAATACCCTTGACCATTACTCTAACCATGAATAGGCAATGAATCACAGTCATTACTGATGAACTAGACCTTTATAAGGAAATTCCATTACCACCTCATGGAAGGATTCTGTTTCTAAGATTACCATCCTATCGAAACCATGGAGAACATGTTCAGCACAGAATCACTTAAGCAGTCTCCTTAGATCAACCTAAGTTTTTGCTCTTTCACCTCTTTATTCCACTACCTCTCTTGAGTTTCAGTTTCTAACATCACACAAGTCCTGTTACCTCTGTTGGGCAGGGATTAGACTTGCGAAAATGGGATGCACTGGAGAGGATGGGATCTGGGGCCTTCCTAATGGGCTTCTTCTGCTGCCTTATCTTCTGACGTATGGTTTAAAGAGGTTTGGATGGAAGCCTGAGATCATATAAGTGTTCAAGATGGAGTGAGGTGGAGAAGGGTATGGCAGTAAATATTCTGATGTCCAGAATAGAAATAATATGGAGGAACAGACTTTGAATTACCAAAAATAAAGCATGAGAGCTGGGAAAGGAAATGTTCCAAGATGATTTGCTAGTAGTATGAAAAAGACACAACAATTGTGATAGAAGAACATGAGGTGAACACTGATTGATTATTGGTGATGTTTCAGTGATGATATACTCACAGAGAGTAACAGTGTCTATTGTAGGTTTCTTACACCTATTTTCTTTCTTTTCTACACATGTTCAGCTACAGAGGGGCTAGGAAGTATT
>NW_006408731.1:3056483-3066588 GCF_000296735.1 Chrysochloris asiatica | reverse complement strand
ACAGCGGGATACAAGGCAGTATAATGGACAATTGGAACGTGAAGGCAGCATGACACTAAGAAATGATGCAACCTCAGCACTCCTGAGAATGGATTGTGAGGTATGGACACATATGGAAATGAGTATGTCTTCCTTATCTCAAGTCAGACCCACCCTCAATTAGTAAAGTCTGTATTCCAGCTTGGGATTTTCTTGGACCATAGATCAGGAAACATCTCCTTGTACAACAGAATTGATATATTACTTATTTATACTTTCCACAATTCCTATTCCTCTGATACCATTTATTCTTTCTGTCACTTATGATTCTATGATCAAAAGCCTTTAACCATCTGTTCAATTGTTAATTAGCCTATGAGTTCATCATTGGTGATGAACTAGACTTTTATAAAGATATTCCACTACACCACACCCTCACCCCCACCCCAAGCCACTTTACAATAATTCTGCTTCTAGAAATACAGATATTATCCTACATAAACAACTGAGAACAAATTCAGTACAGAATCAGTTAAGCAGTGACCTTAGGTCAACCTAACCTTTGCTCTTTAACCTCTTTTCTCCTCTATTCATTTCTTCTCCTGAAAATCACCCAGCCCCTGTTATTTCTTCTGGGTAGGCATTAGACTTAGGAAAATTGGGATGTAACTGGACAGTGTAGAATATGGAGCCTTCTTAATGTGTTTCCTTTGCTGCCTTATCTCCTGATTTGGAGAGATTTGGAGCAAAGCCTGAGGAATGCTTTACAACATGAAATCTGAAACATTTTGCCTGTGAACAACTCCAGTCAGGCAGAGCTTAGTTCCCTCTTGTGCCGTATTTTAAGTTTTCAGGTGCCAGTTTTTCTTGAGTACCTCATGCACCTCTGAGAAGTCAGAAGAAGACTGTATTTGAAGGTAGGTTTGGGACCACTTCTCCCAGAAATCACAGGTTGAACAGACATTCCTTCCACCCAGCCCCACCTCAGGAACTTGTCTGGGTATACCCCTTAATGACTGAAGAGGTTACATACTTGTGATATTATACTCCAAGATGCTTAGAGGCAGTCTGCAAACTTTGCTATTTACAGTAGTCCCTTCCCTGTTTCTGTAGACCTTCTTACACATGTGACAAATTACTGCTGTTAGTCTATGGTTTTGAGAGGACTTCCTTTGTTCTCAATGCTTTATAAAAGGTCACCACATGGAGATACAAGTTTGGGTTTCATCATGACATCGTATTGAAGATTTCTCTCATCTGGGTAATCTATGCTTGTTTTGTATGGTTTTCATTCTTGTTTATGACTTAATAAAGTGTCTGTATAATATTTATACATTTGAAGATGTTGTCTTTTCCTCTACCATAAATCACATTTGGGTTTGTGATGGAATCAGGTTGAGAGAAGTATGGCAGAACGTATTCTGCTGTTCAGAATTCAAGCAACATGAAGGAGCAGGCTTGGTTTATCAAAACTAGAGCATGAGAGTTAGAGAAGGAAAGATCACAAGATTAAATCATAGTATATTAGAAGAGAAGAAAACCTTGGAATCCGAAGACCTACATTCTCAAGTGTTTGTTTTATGTCCCATGAAGTCTAAATGTCCACACCTTTTCCTTATGGACCTACATATCAGACAAGGATAAGACAGAAAGTCTAGGAGGTACAGGGATTGGAAGTAGCTCAGAAGTTGTAATGGTGAAGAGATTCTGAAGCAGAAATCAGAAAGTGGTCTGGCCATCTAAGATACAACTACTGGTATCTCCCTGTGTGTGGGTGTACACACACAAATTATTTATTTATTTATATTTTGTCATTATGCTTATTACTGAAAAGGTGACTTATAACTATTAGTAGGGAAGGACAATTTACCCATTGGAAAAACACTTGGAATGTTTTAAATAGACCCCCTACAGACTCACTCTATGTTACATATATTTTTTAACTGAATTTTGCATTTGGTTTTACAAAATGTTGTAACATTTTTCATAGGTGAGAAAAATGTGATCCCTAATGTGGTCCTTAGGATAAGCACTAAACTGCTATCAAAACAATCACACACTCCTTGGGAACCCTATGGTTTTCAAGGGTCACAATGAGTCAGAATTGACTCAATGGCGCTTAACAACCAGAATGTTTTCTAGGACTCCTGGTGTGGCTATTTAAGACAAAGTGTGGACTGCTAACCTCAAGTTTGATGTCTCAAACCTACCAGCTGTTCCTTGGAAATCCTATTCATGGTCACCATTAGTTGTAACTGAGTGATAAAATGAGGTATAACAAATTTACTAGACAGTCAAGTGGCACAAATGATGAAGCATTCTACTACTAGCTGAAAGGTTGTTTTTAACCCACCAAAGATCTCATGATACAGATCTAACAATCTCCTTCTGAAGGCCATGGCCTTAAAAATCCTAAGGAGCAGTTCTACTCTGTACACATGGATTGCCATGAGTGAAAATCTGCTCTACCTCAACTAACAACAAGCAAGTTTAAGCGATTTTGTTGTTGTTTAAAGACTGACATAATTTAAAGTGGCTGAACTGACATTCAAATTTAAAAATTAATTCATGCTCCCCCACATAACTTATCATTTCATTTATTCATTCCACATTCATGCACCATATAAATTGCTCTTTATCTTAAAGATATCGTCCAATCATTAAATTCAAATATTTATGTTCTTATTAAAACTAGACATGAAAGAAATTCTGAGCTAACTTCTATTAGGTTATCAAAATAATATAAAATAGGATGATTAATGTCCATCATTGGCTATATCTTTATTTATTTGCTCTCTTGAATTTAGCACTGGAAATGTGTCAACCATGTGTACAAGTGCTGGTGGACAAGATAGATTTTCATCTTCTTAGACTTTATTTGGAGTTCTAGTGTGGCGCTGTAGACTAGATAAGCACTTGATAAGAAGGTCAGTTTGAACCATAAAGTCAGCTGTTCAAACTCCTCCGCCACTCCTCGGAAAGTGTATACAGGGTTGCCATGATTTGGAACCAACTCCACCACACTTAACAACAACAGACTTTATTTGTAAGTAGAACTAAGCAAAGAGTGAACATAATGTGCATTGCACCCTTGAAGGGAAATAATGTTATGGATAGACATAGAGTAAGATGGGAACTACATTAAATGTCAAAAGGGGGAAGGCTCTCTAGAAGATGTGACAATTGTGCTAAGACAAGAGCAATGTGAAGAGGCAGCCTTCAGATAGTGGGGGAAGAGGTGCTGACAGGCCAAAACAGAGACCCCAAGAATCCCAAAGCATGAATGAACTGGCTGTTGAAGGAACATGGCAAGGCCCATGTGGTCAGTGTAAACACAGAGAAAGGGATGAGCAGCAGAGTAGACAAAAACAGGCCACCCAGAACCTTATAGAACGTATGCTGAGCTCAAACAGAAGCAGGGTCTTTTTATATACCAAAGTCCATATATATAGAAAAAGCTGGAGTCACCTACGTGTTTCCATTTTGAGTTTCTTAAATGTGACATCACAATCAGAAGAAGACTCCTTAACAACCTATGATATGCAGACGACACAGCCTTGCTTGCACTATTCACAATGCATTAAATGGAAAAAACCTAGATATTCATAACAGAAGAGTGGAAAAACAAACTATGGTACATACACACAATAGAATATTAGTAACATTAAAAAATAACAGTTAATCTGTATAACACCTCATAACATAGATGAATCAGGAGGAATTAAAATGATTGAAATTCTTCAATCACTAAAGGATAAATATTGCATGAGACCACTATTATTTAAAAATCAAGAAAAGGCTTTCTAAGAGAAAGAAACATTTTATGATGGCTACCACAGGCAGGAGAAGGAAGATGATAATTACTAATTAGAGAGTTGTTGTTGTTGTTAAGTACCGTGGAGTCGCTTCCAACTCATAGTGACCTTGTACAGGGTTTCTGAGGCTGTAAATCTTTACAGGAGCAGAACTCCTCATCTTTCTCCCGTGGAACTACTGATAATTTCGAACTGCTGGCCTTGTGGTTGGCAGCCCGACTCGTAACCACTATGCTAAATTAGAGGGTAGACACATATGAACATGGGAGAGGTTAAGACATAGGTCAGCAGAAAATGATAAAGGGAAAGGAAGACACTGGAAGAAATACATGTATTAAAGGTAACAGTGGTAAATGCTATCATACACTCAATACTGCAATAATAAAAATCTACACATTTATGTATAGACCGATATGCAAATTGAACAGCTGTGGGAAGGAGAACTGGGCTATACCTACAAATATATATATATGTGTGTGTGTGTGTGTGTGTGTGTGTGTGTGTTTGACAGAGACTATATCTATGTATGTATTTACCTTTGCTGCAAACATATGCATTAATATAGTAGAACATACAGGGTGCAAAGTTATGAAAACTTCTTAGCCCCACCCAGAACTTTCTGAGTCATTGATACATTCCCACTTGAAAAGACACGCAAAACAAACCGAAACTACTAAGAGAACAGAAGATTCTTATTGAAAGAAAGGCCTGCAGAAAAAAGTGGACTATTTGACTGTTTGAATGTCAAGCAAGCTTTTACTTTGGAGGCATCAAGGTGAGAGAAGTCAGCCCATCAGGGAAAAACCCCTTCTAGTTTTGAAACCCAAAAAGGAACACATAAGCAGTCTAGTATACGAGCTGGTGACCATCTGGGTGTACTTCTGAGTGGAATTGTGGGAAATGGAGCAATGAAGACATGGGCTGAGTTTGGCCATGTACCGCTGGCACCCGTTGACCTTGAAATGAGAAAGGGAAGAAGAAGACCTGGCTGATGTGAAGTTTAGGGAGAAATGTGGAGTCCTAAGACCTTGGACAGAGACCTAACCACTAGGGGTTAGATATGACCATGAAGCAGCCACCTGTTCTGAAATGCAGGGGGCATATGTGAACTCCCAAACTTATAGCTATTGCCTATTTGCCCTACCTAACTGACCAGAACTCAACCAGATGAAGATAAAGATGCTTGATACTGTGAGTAAGTATAACTTTCTACAATTTGATGAACTGGACATTTGCTTATGGATGCAGTTGTTCAAAATTTCAACCAGAATGGAAGAATTCTTTATATTAAGGAACAAGCTTGTTTCATCAGTGCGCTGGGTAGGTAGGGATGGGTAGTCTAGACATTGGCGATCAAAAATGTGGGTCATAAAGGCACAACATGGCTGGCTTACAAGCTTTCATTAGCATGCTCAGTTTCAGAATGAGGAGGTTAAGGTAGAATCCCCATTGAATAGTTTGCCTCTTCTCCAGATGTATTTAGTGAAATGGGATGTGGGGTGATACTGATAGGATTTAATAATTCAATTGTGAATAACTGTCTGCAGGATTCATTGTTATTACATGTGGAAGATGTGTAACTAAGAGGGGGAGTAGTTAATCTTTGATTTCATGAGCAGACAATCCCAGGACTATCAAGAAGAAGAACCTGAATGGAGTGTAAGATTCTACCTAGGAAAGCAGCGACTGCAGAGACAGTGGCAGAGGTGATGGCATGGAGATATAGAGCAGCTCTGGGCTCTAGGCTCATGAACTGAATAAGGCTGTATATTCCTGCAGGCAGGAAGCTGGCTTGCAGAATATGCCCTTATGACATTTGAATGAATATATATATTTTGTTTTGTATGTGTACATGAAATATTTTTGCTTTGTTCATTGGTGAAATATAAGATGTAAAAGGGAAGGCACAGGGAGGAAGTAGGATAAAAATAGGATGCAGAGAGGGGATTGTAATCATTGAGTTGAAACAAGGCATATAATTTGTTGAGTGAAAGATGATGATCTTGTCTGTTAATGGTCACACAATTCCCTTAGGAACATTAGATAGTGCTTCAGCATTATACTGGGGGACGATTTAAAAAGCAAATTCACAAAGTGCAAAAAGCATGGCACGAAATAGACCACACAAAGGACACAAAAGAGAACTGAAACAAGAAGGCTAAGGTTCTGTTTGATTTCACCTGGTAAAATGTATATCAGACTATTTAAATTTTTGCTGTTCTGCACGTAACTGAGAATGACTGTGAATGTGATTCCAGTACTGATTTTAGAGTCACAAACAATTTTCAGTGAGTTGGTGAATTCACAAACAAGGAAACTAGGAGTAATGAGGGTCAACTGTATATCTTTTCATGCACGATTTTCCATGTTTGAATTCAGTGATTAAGACACTCTCAAGTAGACATTTTAGGCAGAGGAGGATTTCTTGGGTCATCACACTAGTGAGTGTGTGTTTCCTCCTGAATGCACCCAGAGAAGTGGAGGTCTCTATATAGAATTCTCTATCAGCTTCCAAGCCATGGTTTCTGACAGACTCCTCCTGGCATCTCTCCATATGCAATACAAATGAAAATGGAAAATTCCACAAACTTCCTCCTGCTGAACTCCCTAGTTTGCCTCTTGTTGGTTCACCATTTCTCAGATACCAAATAATTCTGTTTTCATGTGTCTGAAGCAGACAACCTATTGGTATACAATTAGACTCATAGACTCCCTCCCATAACCAAAAGTCCCATCCAAAACTGAAGGTCTTCTTGACATTACAGACAAGGTATACTTATTTTAGGATGCTGTTCATTTCTATGTTCTTTGTATCTCCCTTTCTGAGATAAACCGTAACCCTCATGGTCCCAGAGCCCTCTGATGGAGCACCCCTCTTTGCTAAATAGCTCAGTTTTCTATGATTGGATCCTTGGGCTGATCATGACCATGGTGGGAGAAGACACTACCCTGTCACCTCTCCCCAGTGTTGAGAACAAAGACAATGGAGCTGATGCAGGTGAGAGCCAGTCTTAGCAGATACTATACAATGTAGATAGAAAGAGGAAGTCAAACAGATGGCAGAGGGAACTGGCCAGGGCCATAATTAATTAAAGAATAAAATAAATAAATTGAGACATATTAATCGAGGAATTAAATAAATGAGACATGGGGAAACCTGCGCATGAAGAATTCATTGTCTTTGCAAAGCAACAATGAAATCTTTTCTTTTCTTTTTCTTTCTTTCTTTTTTTCTCTCTTTGGATGGCAGAGCCACAAAGAGTTGTTTTATTAATTTTTATGCACAGATCCCTAGTTGAAATTTTCTCTTGTTGAATCATTCTCTGATTTATTCATGATTTTATTAGTATTCCTTTTTACTTTAGATTTTTTACTCTCCTACACTTTAGTATATTCTCATTAAAAGTTAGAAGCCACACATTAGCTACATTTTATTCTACTTGTAATCATAGGTAGTTTTAATACTTATATTAACAATATTCTTAAGACTGCTAGGAGACAGGATTTGTCTATTGAATTACTGCCAGCTTAGGTTTAGTGATTGTAAACATTCTTCCTTGTAGCCTTAGTTTAAGACAATAAAGAATCCTAAACGTGAATAGACCATAAATAAGGGCTGTGGGTACAAGAATTCCTAAAAACAATTAGATAAAGCCTATGGGTATATACAGATACTAAATAAAAAGTCTGACTTAGACTTTCTTAAATTAATGATCAGTAAATAAGGAGCTCTGGTAGCGTAGTGGTTATGAATCCGGCTGCGAATTTTAAGGTCAGCGGTTCGAAACTACCAGCCGCTCCGCAGGAGAAAGATGATGCTTTCTACTCCCGTAAAGATTTACACCCTCGGAAAACCCTGTACAGGGTCGCTATGGGTCGGAACCAACTCAACGGCACTTAACAACAACAAATTAGAGAAGTTATTTTTCATAACCTCAGTTTCCCTGATAAGTGATGTTTTTGTAGGCTATAAACAGATAGTGTATGGAAGAAGTTAATGGAGAGTTAATTGCACCTAACAACTAAAATTAACAAGACTTAACAGACAAAGGTTAAGAAACATATGTGAAGGTTAATTTGCTTCTCAGAGAAAAGAATAGATTTATGTATGAACAAATGTTTAACTAAAAGGTTTCAAGGCGCCTGACTGTCTCCTATGCCTTCAGATAATGTTTTTGCTGTAACTTCTTATTAAATTTAAGAATTGTAAACCATAAGGAATGTGCCCCAAGACAGATTGTACCTTGATGTCATTGATTACTATGAAAACAATGTTTTTTGTAATGGTATATAAGGGGATTGTAAGATAGAACAAAGTGGTAGAAGAGAAAGAAGAAGTAGAAGGGATGAAAGGAAAGAAGGAGGTGAAGAAAAAGGGAAGAGAAGGAAGATGGGAAGTAGAAGAATGGGTGGAAGAAGAAGAATAGAGGCAAGAAGTAGAGGTAAGAGTAAGTAGAGGAAAATATAATGAGACAAGAATGGAGGGAGGGGAGAAAGGAAACAGAAGAGATGAGCAGGAGAGGAGAGAAGGAAAACAGGAGCAGGGGAGGTGAGAAAGGAAACAGAAGAAATGAGCAGGAGAGC
This sequence comes from Chrysochloris asiatica, assembly GCF_000296735.1. NCBI lineage: Eukaryota > Metazoa > Chordata > Mammalia > Afrosoricida > Chrysochloridae > Chrysochloris > Chrysochloris asiatica. The sequence goes on along the minus strand of NW_006408731.1, from coordinate 3,058,210 downwards.
AGGGGAGTAAAGAATGAGCAGGACAGTAAAGAATGAGAGACGTAGAGTATTAGAGTAGCCATAGAAATAATAATAATAAAGCATGTAATAAAAAGATTTTGAATTTATCATGGCCCATGACTCCGTGTATTCAGCTGACGCCACGCCCGCTTTCGGAAAAACCCTGGAATAAGTTTGCTGGGGCTGGCTCCCGGCAGGGAACGTCAATTGTAAGATATGGTATCACTGCAGAAAAGGTTGCAGTGAATTTATAATGTCAGAGCCTCTGACAGTGGAAACTGATGCATTATTTACAAGATGGTAATTTCTATTGAAAAAGCCATGGTGCCTTTCCTCCATGCTGCCTCCTAACTTTGCTTCTCTGACACTCTCGAGAAGGGCACAGTTCTTCCTTCAAGAAGAAGCTCTCTTGGCCCCACTGTTGTTGTTAAGTGCCATTGAGTTGGTATCAACTATAGCAACCCTGTATAGGGTTTCTGAGGAACTGCTGGTAGATTTGAACTGCTGACCTTCACAGTTCAGTGCTGATCCCACAGTGCCACACTAGGAATCCCCTGTAAACTCTAGTAAACAACTCCATCGTACCTGCCACCAAATGTATCAGGGAAATTAATATACATGAATTACAAGATTTGGCATGCAGTTGTTTTGATTTACGTGTGTACCACATTGCTTCAAAGGCTTCTCCGGGTACAGCCTTCCTTGGGCCCTGGGAAGCTGACCTGTAATAACTATTCCATTGCTGTCAATGACCTTCAGTTGATGGCCATCAGGCACATACCTGTAGATGGTCGAGTTGGGTGTATTACTTATTGTAGTGAGGAAGAGTGCACACCATAGAAACCATGGATATCTTAGTAAGAGGATTTTAAAATGGTGTGGAGGCAGCTTCTGAGTTCCTCTGATTTTACATGGAGGAAGGTAAAACAAACTCAACATCAGCCCAAGCCTGATTCCTAGGAGGTAGAGATGTGCCTGCCCTCCAACCTTCCTTACCGACTCTGACACCAACCATCCCTCCCACAGCACACTCTGCTTCTCCTCTGGGTTTCATAATTTACTGCAGTGGCCACATAGAACTAACAGACAATATTCATGATTTTGAGATTTATTAGGGTAGTCAGCAGATTAAAATTCAGGATCAAAAATGCTTATGACACAGTTCTTCATCAGGACAGCTTCTCCCAGCCATGCCTGCAGTCAGATCTCTGTGGTTTTTAGTCTCTCAGCCACTCAAGCACTTGAGGCAAGTATTATATAAGTCCTTGTAACACTGTAGCTAAATGCCCAAAGGGCATTTTATTGGTCAAACCAAACCCACCAGCTGCTCTTCTGCAATAAACTTCAGCCTAGAAGGCACTGGGCTCTAGGTCAGTGAGTCAGCAAATCTAGTTTCCCTGATTAAGTGCCTGGAGGCAATCCACTTCAAAAGCAAGCCTCCTGTCCAAAGCTACTCAATTGTCTTCTTCAGTGGACCTGGGAGTCAGCTGCTATGCTTTGTGCTTTTGGTGCTGCTGCCTCTGCTGCTACCACATCTCCACCACATCTCTGATTTACAGCCCTCTGTCTCTTGGATTAAGGAGGTTTCATGTACAGAAGTGCAGCCAGAGTGCTCCTTGGAGGCCAAGATGGTCAAACTTCGTCTCTCATACTTTGTACATATTGTCAGGAAGGACCAGTCACTGGAGAAGGATATCATGTTTGGTAAGGTGGAGGGACAGAGAAAA
>NW_006408731.1:3050692-3056383 GCF_000296735.1 Chrysochloris asiatica | reverse complement strand
AGGAAGGACCAGTCACTGGAGAAGGATATCATGTTTGGTAAGGTGGAGGGACAGAGAAAAAGAGGAAGACCCCCAACAAGATGGATTGGCCAGGTGGCAGCTTTGATGGACTCAAGCGTGGCAACAGTAGTGAGGTTGGCCCAGGATCAGGCATGTTTCATTCTGCTGTGCATAAGTTTGCTGTGGGTCAGTACTGACTCAATGGCACCTAACAATAACGTATACAGGAATCTCCAGGTCTTGAGGACACATTCTACTTCTGGCTCTTCTTTTTTGATGGTAGTGCGATCTCCCCATTTTGTATTTCTGAGATGGTTCATTTGAAACTTAGCAGAATGGCAAAACTGAGCAATCCCCACAGTAGAGTTTCATACACTCAGTTCAGTCATTTGACAGGGTTTCAAAGACTGTTTCAACGACAAGAGCCATAGCAAGTAATTCACTATGTCAAAGAGGGTGAGAGAGAAAGCTTAGTATAAAATTTGGGCTTGTGTTGGGGGATTTTAGAGAGGGTTTATGGAAATGGAGAAGTCCTTGAGTGTTGGAAATGGTTAAAGTGCTTTCTGATAATGGAAAGATTGGTGGTTAGAGGCCATCCAGAAGGTTCCTGAAAGAAGTGCCCACCAATCTACTTCTAAAAACTAGCCATTGAAAACCTTACAGAGCACAGTTCTACTATGACACACATGGGAATCTCCCTGAATTGGAATGAACTCAATGGCAAATGGTTAAGTAACATGATAAGACTTTTGTATCTTGTACAGACTAAGTAAGAGACTCAAATATTCTGACACAGATAAGATGCATATACAATTATCAGTAAATAAACTGGCACTTGTTTTCTAAACAGTCTCTTGTTAATATGAATCAGACAACCTGTAGTTCATTTTTTTTATCTGTCTACTAATAGCCTGAAGTCTGGTTGGTGCTGTAGGAAATCATTGCACTGCAAGGTTGGTGGTTCAAACTCACCAGCATCTCCTTGGAAACCCTATACAGGGCCATTATGAGTAGGAACTGACTGTTGTTGTTGTTGTCAGGTGCCATCGAGTCGGAACCGACTCATAGCGACCCCATGCACAGCAGAACGAAACAATGTTCGATCCTGGGCCAACCTCACCACCGCTGCCACCCCCGAGTCCATCAATGATGCCACCTGGCCGATCCATCTCGTTGGAGGTCTTCCTCGTTTTCTCTGACCCTCCACCCTACCCAGCATGACATCCTTCTCCAACGATTGTTTCCTCCGGACTACATGTCCAAAGTAGGAGAGACGAAGCTTAGCCATCCTGGCCTCCAAGGAGCACTCTGGCTGCACCTCTTCCAAAACAGATCTATTGGTTCTTTTGGCAGTCTAAACTAGAGAGCACTAAACAAAAACAATCATTAGTCAAGACTCCTGGTGTGTCACATAGTACCAGCACTGCACTATGAACCACAAAGTCAACAGTTCAAACCCATGAGCTGCTCCTCAGAAACCCTATACAGGGTTGTTATGAGTTGAAACCAATTTGATGGCATTTAATAAGATAAAAAATTAATAATAACTATTAGCCTAGCATTGTGCTAGCCATTGGGGATAGTTCCCATCGATTAAATCAGGAAAGCACTGGATGGCCAGGTTGGTTTGAACCACAAGATTGGTGATTCAGACTTACCAGCCACTCCTCAGAAACCCTATACAGGGTCATAATAAATAGGAACCAACCTGAAAGCACTTAGCAACAACTATTAGCCTGGACTCCTGGTATGTCCTGTAAGATCAGCATTGTTCTATGAAACACAGGCTAACAGCTCAAGCCAAAACCCACCAGCTGCTCCTCAGAAACCTATAGAAGGTTGTTATGATTTGGAACCAACTCAATGGCACTTAATAAGACAAAAAATAACTATTAGCTTAGCACTGTGCTAGCCATTCAGGAATGGTTCCACTTGCGTAAATTTGGATAACTTATTTTGCCAGGAATTCCTCAGAAATGTTATTGAACTCTTTTCAATGCCTCATAGAAGAAATAAATGTTGATTAGTTCAATGACTGGCCATTTTAATTTTGATCACTTGTCAAAATTACATCAGCCAAAATTCTGTTCATAAAATTACTATTCTGGCTCTTTGCAAATAATACATTTTGTGTGATGAAATATTTAACAGTATATTTACGAGTGCTAAATGGATAGGCCCTGGACTGTGAACAACAAGGTTGTTGATTTAAATCCACTAGCTTCTCCTCTGAAACTCTATACTGGTTTGTTATAAGTGGGAACCAACTCCATGGCTCTTAATAACAACAGCAACAGCAGTAATGAACTCCTGGTGTGATGTTGTAGGATCAGCACTGGACTGTGAACCACAAGGTCAGCGGTTCAAACCTACCAGCCACTACTTGGAAACCCTATACAAGGTCACTATGATTCAGAGCTGATTCGACTGCACTTAACAACAACAAGAATGTAAATACCCTGTTATCCTTTTCACCCATGGGTTTTGGTATCTATAGTAAACAGAATAATGACTTCCTAATGATGTTCACATCCTCATTACTGGAACCTGTGGATATATTTACTTACATGCTCATATGGATTAAGCAGATTGATTAATTACATCAAGGATCTTGAGCTGGCAAGATCATTCTGCATTATTCAAGTGGGCCCAGTGTAATTTCAAAGATTTTTTATAAGAGTATGGCAGAAGGATCAGAGTTGGAGATGGGACATGACAACAGAAGCAGAAGTCAGTGTGAGAAAGAGATTTAAAGATGGCAAAAGGGGCCATGGATCAAGGAATCCAGGCAGCCTTTAGCAGCTGGAAAAGACAAGGAATCACATTCTCCTTTAGAGCCTCTAAAAGGCATGCAACCCTGCTGACACTTTGATTTTAGACCTCAGACCTCCAACTGTAAAATGTAAATCTGTGTTGTTTCAAGTCACTGTTTGTGGTAATTTGTCACAGCAAAAATAGGAAGCTAATACAACATCAATTGAGTCTTCAGACCTCACTTCTGTTGTCATGTCCCATTCTCCAGCTCTGACCCTCTTGCCTTCCTCTTACAAAATTCTTGAAATTACATTGGGTCCATTTGAAGAAAACTGAAAAATCTATTAACATTATGGTATTTCCAAATTAATATTATGGTATTTCCAAATGATGATTTTCTAATTCCATTCATCTTTATTAGTTGGCATTTCTGTACTGACTTTTAAACTATAACTTTGCGAATTGTGGTGCTTGCTTTAAAGCAGTGTTTCTGAATCATTTTTGTTGTTGTTGTTGTTATTGTTGTTACCCCTAATGAGTCTTTTAGGAAAATTTTTTCTAACCTCCTCTTCATGAAATTTTAATACCAGATTTATTTTCTATATTTGCTTATATATTATATGTCGGTTTATATTTTAAACATAAAAGAATAATAATTTTTTCACACTTTGCCCCTCCCACACCTAAACTATTTCATGTCCTTTGGGGGCAATATCAGCCCATTGATAATGTATTCTCTGAAGATTCCAATAAAAGGTCTAAGTTATTACAATCTACATTAAAATAACATCATATCATTTCTTATATAAACCTAATAATGCATAATTGCATTTACCATTCTCCAAACTGTATTCTCTAATAGTATTATATTTTGCTTTAATGTATATTAATTAGCCTACATTGTGACTGTTTTTATTTTAAACAGTCAACAGTTCTATAAAAATTAGATAAATTCTCTCTTACTAATACATGTGTTGTTTTTGCTAAGTGTCATGGAGCCATTTCCGACTCCTGCATAGTAGTGAGTCCTACGTAGACTTTCTGAGGAATGGCTGGTGAGTTTGAACCCCCAACCATATGGTTCAAACCAACCTTGCGGTCCAGTGTTTATTCTACAGCACCACACCAAGACTATAATATGCATACAGATATAAAAAAATTAAGTTTTCTGTATTTACTCTGATATTTAACCTTGTTGCTTTTCTTCACTTTTATAAATCTAGGATTCTTTTTAGTATCCTTTCCTTTTGTCCTGAAGAACTTATTTAGGCATTTATTTTAGTACCAGGCTGATGGAGACTGATCCTTTCAGGTTTTTTCTAGCCAAGATGCCTTCCTCCTATCCCCAAGGTATTTACCAATATTCCAGGATAATAAAGCTAATCTCATTCCAGAGGAGATAGACATATTTGTCAGTAGTCCCTAAGAGTTTCCTAAATTCAGGGTTCCTCTCATGTAATGCACCCAATCTGTTCAGATACCACCTGATTGTGATCATATTATCTTATAGATATTAAGACTTGTGGTAGCTACTAACTTTTGTAAGGAGTAATAAATTGGCTTTGTCTCTGGCCAGTGATATCATTGATATATGTATATATACATATATATGTTGTTGTTGCTAAGTGCTGTTGAGTCAGTTCCAACTCATAGTGACCTTATATAGGGTTTCCTAGGAGCAGCTGGTGAATTTGAACCACAGTCCAATGCTGATCCTACAACACCACACCAGGAATCCAGAAATGTGCTAACCCTGGGTAAAAGTGTCAGGAAACAAGCTAGACTTTTGTCTTCTTAGAACTTATTGGTAACTGTGAATACACAAAGAATAAACATAATTCCAGGTTGTTTGTGGTGCCATGAAGGGAATAAATATTGTTATATTATGGAGAGAAATAGAGTGAGGAAAGGTCTACATTAGAAAGCAAGATTAGGGAGGGCCTTCTGGAGGAGATGATGATTTTACTTGAGGATCTAGAAAAGGCCAGTCCTGGGACAGCTGGAAGAAAACTGCTGACCAACAGAAACGTGGAGTACATTAGCCCCAAAGTAGGACTACAAGAATGACCTGACTAGTTGAAGCAACATAAAGAGGGCCATGTGGTCCTTGCAAAGATGAAGAATGGAATGGCAGGAAGGTCAGATAGAAACCAGACCATCTGGGGTCTCACAGCACACTAGAAATTCACACAGAAGTAGAATCTTTATGAAAGCAAAAGTCCAAATAACCAGAAAATGCCTGGAGTCACCTGCTTCCATTTTCTGTTTCCTTTCATACTTCGGACATATTACTGAGAGGGACCACTCCTGGGAGAAGTACATCATGCTTGGTAAAGTAGAGGGATAGTGAAAAAGAGGGAGACCCTTTTTCATGATGACCTGAAATGGATTGACACAGTGGCAGCAGCAATGAGCTCAAGCGTAACAGCAATTTTGAAGACGGTGTAGGATCAAGTGTTGTTTTGTACTTTTGTACATGGGACCAATATGAGTTAGAACTGACTTGATGATTCCTGATAGCAACAATGTACTCCTAATTCTTAACAGCATGAAGAATTTTATTTTTATTAGAATGTCCTTCATTTTTTCTTTCTGGGTTTAGGAGTTATAAGTGAAGACAGGTAGATAATGGAGAAACATGAATGGACCCCTGAAACTCTTCTCCCCATCTTTCATAGTGATCCCTCAGGCTTTGTTCAGTACTCTATAGTAAACCCAATCCTCTCCTCACTAGTTCAAACCACAAGCCTCTGCTTTTGTGATCCCATCTGCCTACTAGGTGCTATTGAGTCTGTACCAACTCATGGTGACCCTGTGCACAACAGAACGAAACATTGCCCAATGCTGGGCCAACCTCACAATTGTTGCCATGCTTGAGCCCATTGATGCTGCCACTTTGCCAATCCATCTTGCTGGGGGTCTTCATCTTTTTCTCTG
>NW_006408731.1:3041973-3050407 GCF_000296735.1 Chrysochloris asiatica | reverse complement strand
GTAAAGATTTACACCCTCGGAAACCCTGTACAGGGTCGCTATGGGTCGGAACCGACTCGATGACACTTAACAACAACAACAGGTTAAGGAGGGGAGGTCTGGTGTGGCACTGTGGGTTAATGAGCCAGACTGCAAAGTCGTTTGAACTTCAAGGTTGGCGGTTCAAGCTTACCAGCTGCTCCTCGGAAACCCTATACAGGGTAGCTATGGGTCAGAGTCGACTCAATGGCACTTAACAACACCAACAACAATATTAAGGAGGAGTGCCTGGTGGCCAGTGGCTAAGTGGTTGGCCGGCCATTAACCAAAGAGTTGTTGTCAAGTGCCATTGACTTAGCTCCCACTCATAGTGACCCTGTATAGGGTTTCCAAAGAGTGGCTAATGAGTTTGAACCACTGACCTTGTGGTTCAAACCAACCTTGCAGTTCACTGCATTAACCCACAGTGTTTCAGGCAGTTCTGATCCATCAGCTGCTCAACTGGAGAAAGATGTGGCAATCTGCTTTTGTAGAGATGACAGCTTTATGTCACTATGAGTTGAACTTTGGACTTTATGGCAAGGGGTTTGGCTTGGATTAAAGAGAAACTTGGTCGTATTTAACCCGAGTTGGGCTGCAAGCAGTTATGTTTAGACTGGGCAATGATTTACTAGCCACTTTCAGGAGAAAATAATCCTGGTGTGGTGCTGTGGGTTAATGCGCTGGACTGCAAAGTCAGTTTGAACCACAAGGTCAGCAGTTCAAGTTCACAGCTGCTCCTTGGAAAATCTATATAGAGTCGCTATGCGTTGGAACCTACTTGACAGCACAAAACAAAAACAACAACCCAGATGAGATCTGATCATCCAGTCATTGAAGCCAGATCTATCTGCAAGTGTGGGTGTTCTTATGCATATGCACTCTCTTCTTATCAGCTGGCCGCTTCACTCTCCACTCTAGTCCTCTGTGGCTATGTCACTGACTGTGCGCTCAAGAGTACCCAAGCCTTGCCACACTGCTGTCCAACCTGGGTTCACAGGAGTCTATTGAATGTTGTAGGGCTTAGCTCACAGCTTCATTGCTGTTTTTCCCTCACTTCCCCTTATCGGTGACCAACATGGTCACCAATCAGAGTGCATGTCTGCTTGTGTATTCCCACTGAGTCTTAGTCTTGGAAGTTCAGAACTGCCTGAACTTGCCCTGATGGGACCCAACCACTTGCCCTGATGTCTCCTGGGCGAGCAACTTGCTTGTTCTTGTAGTAATCAGTTGGACTGCCATTATTGTTTTGTATTTTCCTGTTGGTCTTTCTTTCAAGAAGTATCTTCTGTTCTTCTAGCCATTCTAGGCTGGTCTGCTTGTCCTTTCAAGTGGAAATTTCCCACCTCAGAAGATTCTGGATGGGATTCAGGATACCACCTATGGTCTTATGTAATGCAGAGGCTCCACAGGAAGCCTCCTTCACTGGGCATGTTGTAACCCATTGTAGGTATTCCAATCAGTTGTAGGCAGAAGATGGACTTACTGGCTTTCTATGGTGATGTTTCTGGCTATTCCTTTCTCTCCCCAACAAGTGTCTATTTTATAATGATATGCCAAGGAAACCAAGATTCAAAAGACAGCCAAGCATCTTAACATTATTTCCCCCCTTTTCCCCATTCCAACCATGTCTCAATCCCTGTATTCCAGAGCCCTGTTGTTCCAAGGTTGTGCATACATCATTATTTACCTCTGTCCCACTTAGCCCATGCAAACCTGCATAATTGTTTTCCCATCTGCTTGTTCTTCCATTCCCCTCCCCCTTCTTGTGTATTGCCCCCCTCCTTAGCATCCAAACTGTCCTGTGTCTGTTCCCTAACCTGTGCTCCATCTTCTCTTCCCTCCCCTCACCCCATCCATCATGTCCCAGTAACTAGCAAAGAATCCCTCCCACTTTTAGTTTGGGTTCTTTTTCTTAGTCTTTTACAGTAGTGGTCCTATGCAGTATTTCTCCTTTTGTGAATGACTAATTTCACTCCAGACTGAAAGCCATGTGAACTGCAAGGTCGATGGTTCAAGATCACCAGCTGCTCCTCGGAAACCCTATACAGGGTCACTATGGGTTGGAATCAACTTAACCGCATTTAACAACAACAACAACAATAATTTGACTCAATATAATGTCCTCAAGGTTCATTCATGTTATGTGATAGCTTACAGTTTCCTTGTTGTTCTTCAAGATAGCATAATATTCCATTGTGAGTATGTACCATAGTTTGTTTATCCATTCTTTCGTTGATGGGCACTTTGGCTGTCTCCATCTTTTTGCTATTGTAAATAGTGCTGCTATGAACATTGGTGTGCATATATCTACTCTTGTTATGGCTCTTATTTCTTGTGGATAAATACCAAGTAGAGGAATTGCTAGATCATTAAGGTATTTCTATTTCCAACCTTCTGAGGAAGCACCATATTGCTTTCCAGAAAGATTGGACCATTTTGTAATCCCACCAGCAATGCAGGAGTGTCCCAGTCTCTCCACATCCTCACCAATATTTATTGTCCTCCACTTTTTTATCTTTGCTGTTATTGCTCTTGTGAGATGATATCTCATTGTTGTTTTGATTTGCATCTCTTTGATGGCTAGTGATCATGTATACCTATTTCTTCACTGAAAATTGAGCCACAGGAATGAGTTCAGTTGTAGACCTAAAGGGTGATCAAGGATCATAATCTATGGTGTTCCACCCAAGTCTATCTGACCAATAAGCCTGATCTTCCTTATGTTCCACATTTTCTCCTACTATATCCAGAACCTTGTAATGTGATCACTTTCAGAGCAGTTGGAAGTGGTAGCCAAGCACCATCTAGTTCTTCTAGTTTCATTGTCATGGAGATCAATGATCACTTGGTTCATTAGTCTATTGGACCTATTGTTTCTAAGGGTCTTCAGTTTTCATCACTCTTCTTTCCTCTGAACAGAGAGAGACCAGTAGTTACACCTTAGATGGCTAGTCATGAGCTTTTAAGATCTTAGTCACAACTCACCAAAGTAGGACATAGAATATTATCTTTGTGGACTATGCTATGCCACCTGACTATGTTGTCCCCCAAGACTATGGTCCTGAGCCCCCAGGCCAAGAAATTCATTCCCTCAAGGTGTTTGGTAATGTCTAAGAAATTTCCATAATTTTACCTCTTTTTTGTTCAACCATTTTCATGGATAGGTTTGTAACAAAGGTAAATATCCATGTACAGATACCCTCTGTCAACCCTTTACATATCTGTGGGTACCTCCCACTCTTCTTCCCACACCCTTTCAGACTGGCTGCCTATCAATGTATCAATCCATAGATCACTGTTACTACAGGATTGTGTATATAACAACATTTTTCTTTGTTGCCATTAAGTCTTGTACTCCTCCCTGTGTCTTGCCAGGCCTTTATCATTCATCTTTCAACCTCCCTGTTATGATATATTGCCTTCTCCTTCACCAAAATTCACTCATGTCTACCCTCCAGCTAGTGTATTAATCATGCTTCTCTCCCACCACAGGTAACCATCAAATAATGTTTCTTTTAGTGTAAACGCTTTTTCTTGACTTTTTACAATAGTGGTCCCATACAATAGATGTCCTTCAGTGATTGGCTCTTCTCACACAGCATAGTATCCTCCAGGTCCATTCATGTTTTGTAGATTCATCATTATTCTTTAGCATTGTGTAATGCTCCATTGTGTGGATGTATCAAGGTTTGTTTATCCATTTTTCTGTTGTTAGGCATTTAGGTAGATTCCAGAAGTTTGCTATTGTGAATAGTGCTGCAGTGAGCATCAATGTGCATATATCTATTCATGTTATGACTGATATTTCTCTAGGATATATACCAAGTAAAGGGATTGTTGATTCATATGGTACTTCTATTTCTAGCTTTTTGAGGATGCATCATACCATTTTCCACAGTGGTGTTATCATTCCCATGTCAATCTTTTATTTACATCTTCATTCACTCTCTCAACAAATTTAACACCAGAAATACGTCACCAACCAGTGTATATAAATCTCGGTACCCCAGATAGACTCTCACCTTCCTGAAGTTTATTTTTAATTAGGACTAAACAAAGATTAGACATAATTCTAGATTGTATGTGGTGCCATCAAGGAAAATATTATAGAGAAGAGAGTAAGTTGGAGGCTGCTTAAAATGGCAAGGTTAGGGAGTGCCTCCTGATCAGAGCACAAATTTACTGAGACATATGGACTGAAAAAGTACCCAATCTGGGAGAACCAGGGGAAGAGGTGCTGACCAGCAGGAACAGGAAGCACATGAGCATTAAAGCAGGAACAGGGACTCCAAATCAGGAATGAAGTGACTAGTTGGAGGAAGTTTAAAGGCCGTGTGGTCATTGCAAAGAAGTAATGGGCAGAAGAGTGAGACAGAAACCAAACCACCCAGGGCCTCACAGCAAACTGCTCCTATTCAAACAGAAGTAAACTCTATCTGAAAATCAAAGTACAAAACAAACAGAAAATGACTGGAGTCATCAAGCGTTTTCATTTTCTGTTCCCCAATGCACTTATTAGAACCCACGTGTGGCGCTGTGGGTTAATGTGCCAGACTGCAAAGCCATTTGAACTGCAAGACTGGTGGGTCAAGCTCACCAGCTGCTCCTCGGAAACCTTATACAGGGTTGCTATGGGTCAGAACTGACTCGGCAGCACTTAACAACAACAACAACAATGCACTCTCATTCTCAGTAGTGTGAAATTTTTATTTTTTAGGATTTCCTTATTTCTTTTCCTGGATTTGGATGTTGGAAGTGAAATGGGATGGTGTATGGGGGGGGGGCAGGGGGGGGCTAGAGAAGGAACAGCCGCCCCCCAGGCACCATTCTCTCTATCTTAGGGAATGATTGGTCAGGCTTGGTATTTGTTGTTGTTAAGTGCCATTGAGTCAGTTCCCACTCATAGTGATCCTGTATAGGGTTTCTGAGGAGCATCTGTGTGTTTGAACTGAGGACCTTGCAGTTCAAACTAATCTTGTAGTCCAGTGCATTCTCCTGCAGTACCACAGCAGGACTCCAGCCTTGGTATAGGAATGGACGTTGTTCACTGACTTTCCTCAATGCCAGAGACCACAAACCTTGATTTCTTGATCTCATGTTTCCTTCCTGACTTTGACTGTGGCTTGAATCAACTCTAAAAGAAGAAAAAATTGCTGACTCAACAGCTTCCTATGGAAACTCTTTTAGTTTTTAATCTCCTGAATTAAGGCGACTTTTAGTTCTTTTGCCTGAGATGGGCTGTGTAGCTAGAGCAGCCACACTGAGTGGAAAGAGGCAAAAGTTGGAGGCCTTTTATTGCTTATGAATGTTAGCTTTTACAGCCTATAAATTCAAGATTAAAGACTATAAAATGCCATGTGTTTGTGGATAAAAGGGTAAACTCTAATGTGTCACGTAAGGCAGAAATCAATTACTGCCTGTTGGGTGTGTCACCAGCTTCAAGTATGTAATGAGAATACTACTACATTTTGGGGTCAAAGTTTCCTTTTTGAAAACCACAATTACTTCTCTCCCTAGGCAGCAGCAACTCCTCAGCTTCTTGTCCTCCATGATTTCTAAGGTCAGTATCTGCAATGACTCTTGCCCCCAATCCCCCCCACTCCCCTAGAGCTTTCAATCCCAACCCACCCTTTATGATGAGTGATCAGGAGGGCCTCTCCTCTCTTTTCTCCCTAGTTCTAGGCCCTCTATTCTTTAAGCCTCTTCTTCCACCATTTTCTAGCTTTTGATCTGTCTTTCTCTGGTTCATTTCCTTTGTCATTATATCTGACACGACTCTCACCCACTAACCTTGAAAATCACTCTAATAGCAAATACTGAAACATTAAAAATAAAAGATGCAGAAATCTCCAAATATGTGCATTTATGCTTCTTTTCCACAAATTCTATGCTGCTACATTAGGGGGTATTTTGTTGTATTTTGTGGGCCACTGAGAGAATGGACAGGTAAGGAGTGACGGGAAACATTTCAAGTGCAAACTGAAGTGGGAAATGGATAATGAGGGAGGTGGTGAGCAATAGATAAATCAGGGTCTAAAATGTGTATATGACTTGGGGAATTTTTCCATCCATCTCCTAGGTTGAAGGTTCTGATTAACTCACTCCAATAATTGTGCTGCTACATAAAGATCGGTGATAGCACTTTCCCAAACTCCTGGCTCCACAGATGTCTGCCAGATATCTGCTCACCTTGATTTTCCTCCAGTTTCCCAAACAGAATTCAGGTAGGTATCCTTTCTGTGGCTTATGTGGTCACCAGCTCTCTCACCTCCAGTTTCGATGGAAACATCTCAATAAATGTAAACAACCCCATTTGGTTCTCCCTGATTGTGCTGTGCTGTTGAGTTGGTTCCCACGTATAGCTGTATAGGATTTCCATGGCTACAAATCTTTACAGAAGCAGAAAGCCTCATCTTTCTCCTTAAAAATGTCTGGAGCAGCTGGTAGATCCAAACTGTTGACCTGTCCATTAGCAACCCAAGTCACAATCCATTTTGCTACCAAGACTCCTTAGGCATGTGCAATGAGAATTGGACTGCAAATCTCAAGGTCGTCAGTTCAAACCTATTGGAGAGAGAAAAATAAGGCTGTTTTCTCCTGTAAACATTTACAGCCTCTGAAACCTATACAGGGTTATGATGAGTTAGAATGAACTCATATGTTTTATTTTTCATTTTATTTTGGTGGGAGTTACCTCCTTTAGGCTGTGGTTGGAGGTTTGGGACTGTGCTTTAGCAGATGTCTGGTCTATGTCAATTCTGATCATGATTGTTTTTTGCACAGCTCACTTTAAGGTGATTGGTCCCCCAATGCCAGTCCTGGCTCTGGTGGGTGAAGATGCTGAGCTACCCTGTTACCTCTCCCCAAACATAAGCACTAAGCATATGGAGCTGCGGTGGTTTCGCAATACCTTCTCTCCTGCTGTTCTTGTGTACCGGGATGGTGTGGAACAGGATGGAGAGCAGATGCAGGAGTTCAAAGGCAGAGTCACACTGGTGGGAGACCATATTTCCATGGGGCGCGTGGCTGTCAGGATCCACTCAGTAAAGGCTTCTGATGAGGGTGTGTATGGATGTTTTTTTAAGGCTGAACAAGTAGAGGAAGAAGCCTTTATTCATCTGAAAGTGACTGGTGAGTAGATGAGTTTTGACTTTCTTCAGTGACACCAAATGACTGTGTGACTTTGTAAAACATTAAAAACATAAAAGAGTTGTATTGGCACGTTCTTCAAAACAAAAATCAAACAAACCTGCTGTTGAGTTGCTTCAGACACATAGCTAGTCTATAGTTCATCAAATTGTGCTAAGAAAATATAATGTTTTTAAAATATAGATTATATAAAAATATAATATAGAACCTTTTAGCATGATCTTTTTTTTTAAGTATTCAAATAAGTATTAACATTTAAAAATAGGGTCCTCTACCCCATGACTGGGTGCTTCCTGTGGCAGCAGCTGTGTAGGTCACATGCTTTTATTTTTAAGAGAAGAAATATCTTGAAGATTGCTTCAGATAACCTAGAGACTTGATAGAATTTAAAAAACAACAACAAAAAACTGTGGTTCTCTATCAAATGCATTAACCTTCTAGGCCAAGAAATACACATTCTCAACATATATGTATAAGTGTGGACAAATTATTTGATGGCTTTATTCTATGGAGTGCTTTTTTATACAGTGTGAAATTATTTAAAATACTGTAGCAGAATAGGAAGGTGAGAAGTCTTTGCGGCAGTATATAAATGTGGGAAAGAAGGTGAAGTTATTTAAAGGAATCCCTGAAATAATGTCATAGCAAATGAACTCTAACTTCCACAATGACTCTCGGTTCTTCTCCCAAGTCCAGTCAGAGAAAAGAGAAAGAAACAATATTTATTTTTCCATTTTCTGCCCATCCCACACGACACAATCCAAATTCTGCATGTTTGCCAAAGCCTTCTCCTAGTATTTTTAACAATCTAGCTCCCTCCTGATTGCTGAAATGTACCCATGATTAAGACATGGTTCTTATTGAGTTCCCTCTGACTTGAGGAACATCCCATTCAAGCTGCCGAGTATATTTCAAAACCACTTGGTACTGAGTCAGATTTGTGGTGACCCCATGTGCATCATTGTAGAAGTGTGCTCCGTATAATTCTCAATGTCTGATTGTTTGGAAGTAGATCACCAGGCTTTTATTTTTAAAAAATCACTGAGCAGACTTAAAACTACAACGATTCAGTCCCCAATGAAATTGACTTCACTAATGAACTGCACAACCACTCATCTGTGCGTTTGTCATACTGTGGTGGCTTGTGAGTTGCTGTGATTCTGAAAGCTATGCCACCAGTATTTTAAATACCACTAGGGTCACCCATTTCTCGTATTATTTGCTCAGCATACAGGTTGAACAAGTATGGTGAAAGAATACAACC
>NW_006408731.1:3039931-3041112 GCF_000296735.1 Chrysochloris asiatica | reverse complement strand
GGTGGTGAGGTTGGCCCAGGATCGAACATTGTTTCGTTCTGCTGTGCATGGAGTCGCTATGAGTCGGTTCCGACTCGATGGCACCTGACAACAACAACAGGGTCACCCATGGTGGACAGGTTTCAGATGGGCTTCCAGACAAAGACAGACTAGGAAGAAAGGAGTGACGTACTACTTCCAAATATTTAGTTACTGAAAACCTTATGAATAGCAGAGAAACACTGTCAAATATAGTGCTGGAAAATGAGCCCCTCAGGTTGGAAGGCACTCAAAATGAGACTGGGAAAGAGCTGCCTCCTCAAAGTAGAGCTGACCGTGATGAAGCGAATGGAGTAAAGCCTGTGGGAGAAAAATCCACGGGACTTCCATTTGCTGATGGGGCACAACTCAAAATGAAGAGGAACAGCTATAAACATCCACTGAAAATTGGAACATGGAATGTACAAAGTATGAATCTGGGAAAATTGGAAGGTGTCAAAAAAATGAAATGGAAAGCATAAGCATCAATATCTTAGGCATTAGTGAGCTGAAATGGACTGGTATTGACCATTTTGAATCTGATGACCACATGGTTTACTATGCCGAAAATGACAAAATGAAGAGGAATGGTGTTGCATTCATTGTCAAAAAGAACACATCCAGATCAGTCATGAGGTACAATGCTGTCTATGACAGGATCCTATCCATGTGCCTACAGGGAAGCCCAGTTAATACCACTATTATTCAAATTTACACACCAACCACTAAAGCTAGTGAGGATGAAATAGAAGAATTCTAACAACTTCTTCAATCTGAAATTGATGAAACATGCAATCAAGATGTATTGATCATCACTGGTGATTGGAATGCAAAGGTTGGGAGCAAAGAGAAAGGATCAGTAGTTGGAAAATGCAGTCTTGCTGATAAAAATGATGCTGGAGGACACATGATAGAATTCTGCAATATCAATGATTTGTTCATTTCAAATACATTCTTTAGGCAGCATAAGAGATGACTATATACATGGAACTCACCAGATGGAATACATAGAAATCAAATTGACGACATCTGCGGAAAGAGACAAGGAGAAGTTCCATATCATCAGTCAAAACAAGGCCAGGGGCAGACTGTGGAACACATCATCAATTACTCATATACAAATTCAAACTGAAGCTGAAAAAAATGAAAACAAGTCCACGAGA
>NW_006408731.1:3016268-3017030 GCF_000296735.1 Chrysochloris asiatica | reverse complement strand
TAGAGGCAGTCTGCAAACTTTGCTATTTACAGTAGTCCCTTCCCTGTTTCTGTAGACCTTCTTACACATGTGACAAATTACTGCTGTTAGTCTATTGTTGTGGGAGGACTTCCTTTGTTCTCAATGCTTTATAAAAGGTCACCACATGGAGATACAACTTTGGGTT
This sequence comes from Chrysochloris asiatica, assembly GCF_000296735.1. Classification (NCBI taxonomy): domain Eukaryota; kingdom Metazoa; phylum Chordata; class Mammalia; order Afrosoricida; family Chrysochloridae; genus Chrysochloris; species Chrysochloris asiatica. Next base: position 3,016,864 of record NW_006408731.1, on the reverse strand, counting down.
TTATCATGACATCGTATTGAAGATTTCTCTCATCTGGGTAATCTATGCTTGTTTTGTATGGTTTTCAATCTTGTTTATGACTTAATAACGTGTCTGTATAATATTTACACATTTGAAGATGAAGTCTTTTCCTCTACTATAGATTACATATCGGTTTATGATAGAATCAGGTGGAGAGAAGTCTGGCAGAAAATATCCTGCTGTTCAGAATTGAAGCAATATGAAGGAGTTGGTTTGGGTTATCAAAAATAAAGCATGACAACTAGAGAAGGAAAGATCGCAAGATGAAATCCGAGTTTATTAGAAAAGACACAGAAACTGTTGTAATAAGAGAACATGAGTGACCCTGACCAACCATGAAATCAAAAAGAAACTTGAAATCTGAAGACCTAAATTCTCAAGTATTTGATTTTTGTCCTATGGAGTATAACAACAGTCCAGACCTTCTCCTTCTAGACCTACATATCAGACAAGGACAAGGCAGAAAGTCTAGGAGGTATAGGGCTTGGAGACAAGCTCAGAAGTTGTAATGTTGGAGAGATTCTGAAGCAGAAATCAGAAAGTGGTCTGGCCATCTAAGATACAACTACTGGTAT
>NW_006408731.1:2965648-3015393 GCF_000296735.1 Chrysochloris asiatica | reverse complement strand
GCTGCACAAGACCTTTTTAAAGTTTTGAAGAGCAAAGATGTCAGCTTGAGGACTAAGGTGCACCTGACTCAAGCCATGGTATTTTCAATAACCTCATATTCATGTGAAAGCTGGATAGTGAATAAGGAAGACCATGAAAGAATTGATGCCTTTGAATTATGGTGTGGGAGGAGAATACTAAAAGTGCCATGGGCTGCCAAAAGAACCAATAGATCCATTTTGGAAGAAGTGCAGCCAGCGTGCTCCTTAGAGGCCAAGATGGCCAAACTTTGTCTCTAATACTTTAGATATATTGTCAGGAGGGAACAGTCGCTGAAGAAAGATATCATGTTTGGTAAGATGGAGGGTCAGAGAAAAAGAGGAAGACCCCCAACAAGATGGATTGGCCAGGTGACAGCATTGATGGACTCAAGTGTGGCAACAGTAATGAGGTTGACCCAGGATCGGGCAGTGTTTCATTCTGCTGTGCATGGGGTCGCTGTGAATCGGTGCCGACTCGATGGCACCTAACAACAACAACTCCAGGATTGGCGGTTGGTGGTTATGTGCCGTGGAGTCGGTTCTAACTCATAGCGACCCTGTGGTTTCCAAGGCTGTAAATCTTTATGTGAGCAGAAAGCCTCATCTTTCTCCCATGGAACAGCTGGTAGTTTCGAACTGCTGACCTTGAGATTCACAGCCAGATTCATAATCTGTATGCTACCAGAGCTCCTTTCTCCAGGGACTGGTCTCTCCTAATAATATGTCCAAAGTACAACAGATGAAGTCTTGCCATCCTCAACAGAATAAAACGCTGCCTGGTCCTTGGACATCTTCACAATTGTTGCTACATTTGAACTCATTGCTGCTGCCACTGTGTCAATACATCTTATTTCAGGTCTTCCTCTGTTTTGATGACCTTCCATTGTACCAAGCACAATGTCCTTCTCCAGGGCCTGGTCCCTCCTGATAACATTTCTGAAGTATGAGAAGTGAAGTCTAGTCATTTTGGTTTCTAAGGATCAGTCTGGATGTTCTTCTTCCAAGATAGTTTTGCTTGTTCGTCTAGCAGTTCATGGTACTTTTAATATTCTCCTCCAACACCATAACTCAAATGCATCGATTATTCTACGGTCTTCTTTATTCATTGTCCAACTTTCACATGCATATGAAGCCATTGAAATTATCATGGCTTGAGTTACGTACTTAGTCCTCAAACTGATGTATTTATTCTTAAACGCTTTAAAGTGGTCTTATGCAATAAATTTGCTTAATATAATAGTCATTTTATTTCTTGACTGCTGTTTCCATGACTGTTGATGGACGATCCAAGCAGAATGAAGTCTTTAGCAATTTCAATCTTTTCTCCATTTATTATGATGTTATCTATTTGCCTAGCTGTGAAGATCTTTGTTTCTTTACATTAAGGTGCAATCCATATGGAAGGTTGTAATCTTTGATCTCCATCAGTAAGTATTTTAAGTCCTTTTCATTTCCTGCAAGCAAGGTTGTATCATCTGCATATCATAGGCTGTTAATGAGTCTTCTCCAATCCTGATGCCATGTTCTTCGTCATATAATCCAGCCTCTCAGATTATTTGCTCAGCATACAGACTGAATAAGTATGCATACCTGACACACACCTTTCCTGATTTTAAACCATTTGGCATCCCCTTATTCTGTTCTAATAACTGTCTCTTAGACTATATATAGGTTTCTCATAAGCACAATTAAGTATTTTTGGAATAATCATTATTCAAAATGTTGTTGATAGTCTGTCATGATATGCACAGTTGAAATTCTTTGCACAAGTAAACATTTTTCTGGTATTCTCTGCTTTCAGTCAAGATTCATCTGACATCAGCAATGATATCCCTAGTTCCATGTCTTCTGAATTGAGCATGAATGTCTGTGAATTCCCTGATGATGTACTGGAGCAGCTGTTTTTTAAATTATCTTCAGCAAAATTTTACTCGCATATAGTATCAATGATATTGCTCAGAGATTTCTACATTCCATTGGGTCATCTCTCTTTGGAATGGGCACAAATATGGATCTCTTCCAATCAGTTGGCCAAGTAGCTGTCTTCCAAATTTCTTGGCACAGATGAAGGAGTGACTCCAGTGGTGACAGAGTTTGTTGAAAGATTTCAGTTTATATTCTGTCAGTTCCTGGAGCTTTGCTTTTTATCGTTGCCTCCTGTGCAGCTTGAACTTCTTTCTTCAGTACCAATGGTTCTTGATTATATGCTACCTGTTGAAACGGTTGAACATCATCCATTTTTTCTAGGTGCAGTGACTCTGTGTATTCCCTCTTTTTATTTCCTCAAAAAGCCTTTTTAATAAAATAAATAGGAATAGGAAACTCCCTGGCATGGCCTTCTGTGTCCCCACCACCAACATGTCTGTCATGGATCTGACCTGCAGTCTACAGAAAGCTGCTAAACATGATGGTGGTGAGAGCAGGCATCAAATGGTCCACTAAAAGGCATCCTGGGCTACACTGAAGACCAGGCCATCTCCTATGACTTTAACGGTGACACCAGTCTTCCACCTTTGATGCTAGGGTTAGCAAGCTCATATCCTGGAATGATAATGAATTTAGTTACAGCAATAGGGTGGTGGATGTTATGGCCCACATGGCTTCCAAGGAATAACAGTCCCCTGGGCCACCAGCCCCAGCACCAGCACTAAGGGAAGAGAGAGGCCCTCAGCTGCTAGGGAGTCCTAATTCCAACTCGATCCCCCAACACACTGAGAAGCTCCCATCCTCCACACAGTTTCCATCCAGACCCCCAGGAGAAGGGGATGGGATTAGAGAGCACAGCCTTGTCATGTACTATCAATAAAGTACACTGTACCTAGCCCTCCAAAGAAATTATTATTATTATTATTGATATTTTATGTCTATGTTCTGTAAATAAATTACATGGGCTTGTTTTTCTGTTGTCTAAACCTAACCCTCATATTTTAACCATAATTTTAAAGAGTATAGATAGTTTGGTTTTTGTTCTTTTTTCTTCAGGAAAGCATATATTGGGTTATTGCAGAAACATACATACTTCACTCCCTTTGAAGTCCCTTAAGTACTTATATTCTAAAATTTAGTTCAACCATCTTCTTTGAGAGACAAAGCTGAGGTCAAAAGAAGTGAAGCGACTTTAGTCAGGCACTACTACCCCTGCAGTACAGCATGCTCTGATCAAACTAGGAGAGGAAATCATGATCTGGGGCCAAACATATCAGAAGCTCATCTAAGGAAATTATCAAGGTTTGCTGATATTGGTTCATGGAATTATTTGGCAGAAGAAGAGACATTAAAAAATAAATCACAGAACCAACACCTGATAAGACTAGGAGTTACACTTGAGAATCTAAGAAACAGAAGGCCATAAGCTCATTCTCTATGCTGCTTGATCTTTCATATGATTGGGACTCACTGCCACCAGTAGGACCAATTCCCTGGGCTCAGAGCCTTGTAGAGTCAGCCTGACCATCTCAGCTACCACAGGACAGAGCTCTTTTTCCCTCTGGTCACTTAAAAAGACCTCTTCCATCTGTTCCCTTGACATCTACTTCAGACCCCATCTCCACTTTAGTAGCTCATTTGCTGGTATCCACAGAGTAGGGTGGGGGTGGCTACACTGCCACAGGGCTTTCAGCAGTGGAGGGAAGTGTGTTAAGGAGACAGGAGGAGAACCTGCTGCTTTAACATCAAAATGATATGTTAAATCTGATGTCAAGTTGACACTGGATATTTTGGACTTGAGGGAGAGCTACAGGACCCAAGGGGATAGATGAGGAAACTTCAGAAAGTTAATGGAAAAATGGAATAAATGATAATAATATTTTCCCATGAACTTTTTGAAGCCTCTTCATAGAGAGAGAACATAAACCAAAGGCCCTCCTGAGGCAAAGGAGAAACTAAGGAAGGTCAGAGTTAGAGGAAACAGGTCCAAAGAGCTTGGAGGGGGACAAAGTTGTGAGGTGGTTACTGCCCCACCGGGACACTTAGGGAATCCCTGGAGCTGATAGTCCATTTCCACCCCAACCCCATGATTTCTGAGCCACACAGTACAGCCCCTCACTTCTAGAACTGGGAGGAAGGTGGAGGGAAAAGGAGGATACATCTGGATCTGACTTAACTCAGTAAATAAGGAATTAGTACTCAGTCTTTGAGTGTGCCATAATGTTAAAGGTCCCAGTTGAGCAGGTAAGTGCAAAACCAAGTTTATCATATGATTCAAGGTCAGAGGAAAGACAACAGTTTCAAGCTGTATGGTCTCAGGATGCCTGTACACACTTAAAAATTATTGATTTGTTTATTTAGTTTCTATCGGTTAATATTGACTTCATTAGAGATTGAGACAAAAAATTTGAAAGTATACTTACTAATGTATATTAAAATAACAGTAGTAAACCAGGTTTACAAGTTAATATAAATAATGTGTTTTATGAAAGACAACTATTTTGTTGTTTCCAAAAAAAAATTGTAGAGAGAAATGTTACATAGCTTTTTTGTTGTTTTTTTGTTTTCTTTTTAATGTTTTTTGCTAATCTGTCTAGCTTAAAAGAAGACAACTGGATTCTCATATGTGCTTCTGCATTCCACCTTTTGTGACTTCTCAGGTTATAGAGGAAACTTCACGGTATACTTATGAGAAAACAAGAGCGAAGATGGCAAATAATCTCTTAGTGTCCTAATTCCAACTGGATCCCCTAACACACTGAAAAACTCCCATCTTCCACACAGTTTCCCTCCAGATCCCCTGGAAAATGGGAGGGGGTCCCTGAGGAGGCAGATGAATAAGTGCTCAACTACTAGTCTAAAGGGTTGTGGTTCAAATCCATCCAGAGTTGCCTTGGAAGACTGACCTGGCCATCTGCTCCCAAAATGTCTTAGTCTTGAAAACTCACATGGAGCAGTTCTACTCTGCACATAATTGACACTGTGGTAATTAACAACAACAACAGTAATTATCAACTACAGAATAGTTTGTACCCCGTGGACTCCAGACTTGTAGCTTCAGATAGTGATCTGAAATCCTGGGTTGGGTGCTACAGATAGTGGGTCAGAGTTCTATTTTCAAATGATCTGGGCACTGTCTAACTTTCCTTGTAGTCTCTCACCTGTGATGGAGGTATCTTTATCCACATTCGAGAATGAATTTTATTTTTGAAGATGGATCCTGAATGTATTCGGACCATAGACCCAAGGATTCCCTGATAGATTGACAAATGTTCCTGCCAGCAGCAACAGGGAACACAAGGTCTTCAAAGCAGGAATGAAAGATTTGACTGACTTAGTTGAAGGAACATAAGAAGGCTCAGGTGGTCGGTGCAAAGACAGAGACTAGGACTGATGGGAGAGTGAGACAGAAACCAAACAACCAAACCAGCAGATGGTTATGATGCAAACAGAAGTAGAATCTTTCTGGAAACTAAAGTCCAAAAAAAGCATAAAATGCCTGGAGTTACCTAAATTTTCATTTTCTGCTCCCATTGTACTTTTAGGTAGAGTGCTGTGACTCTGAAGACTAGCACTGGATAAGCAGTACACTGCTAACCATTAGGTCAGGGTTAGAACCCAGCAGTTGCTCCACCAGAAAAAAATAAGACTTTCTGCTCCTGTAAAGATTTACAGCCTCAGAAACGCTATACAGGGTCCTTATGTCAGATGGCTCTTAACAATATAATGTATTCTTAATAGCATGAAATATTAAATTTTTTAGAATTTCCATCTTTTTTTGCTGGGTTTGGACTGGGAGTGAAAAGGAATGGAGTGTGGAGAAAAGTGAATGGGCCCCCGGGGCCCTTCTCCCTGCCTTTGGAAGTGATTCCTCAGGTCCTCTCCTCACTCCTCACCCTCTAACCACAAGCCTCTGTTTCTGCAATCTTGGTTTTAACTGTGGCTGGGATCAACTTCAAGAAAAGAAAAGAGAATTCTGGATCACCACTTTCCAGGGAAATTTTTCTAGAATCTTAGTGTCCTGGGTTAAAGAGGGAAGTCCTGGTGGCACAATGGTTAAGTGCTTGATTACTATCCAAAAGGTAGGCAGTTTGAACCCACTGGCCACAAAGATTACAGCCTTGGCCTGCTATAAGTTACAGTTGATTCTCTGGCAACAGATCTGGCTTGTATTAAAGAGACACTTGGTCCTGTTTAGCCTGAGTGGGGCTGGGAGCAGTTATGATTAGAGCTAGACAATGATTTACTTGTTCTCCTATTTTGTACTTTTGACCCAGGAGCGACATGAGAGTGGGTCAATTAGGAAGTAAATCTCTCAGCATGTCCTACCATAAGTACAAGCCTTACTCCTCCCCCAGCCTCAGGAAAAGTGTAACATAAGCTTTCCCAAAATGCACGACCAGTTGTACAGGACTGGTAGGAAGCATTGTCATATTGCTTTGAGATCAGTCACAAGACTTTTCCTTCTTTCCAGTCACTCCATTCCTGGACTTAAACCAAACCCTTTATCCCACAAGGCACTTGTCTACTTATCCCAGATATTTCCCTTTATGATCATTAAGTAATTTTTACAGGACTTTAGGATTTAAAATTGTTGTTGTTATTCATAGTGACCTTGTATAGTTTCTGAGCAACAGCTGGTGAATTTGAACTGTTGACCTTGCAGTTCAAAGCAACCTTGTGATCCAGTGCATCATCCTGTGGCACCACACGAGCTGTCCATATCCAAAGCAGAGACGTAAATGTTCTGAAACAGGTAGTGTGCATATATTTGTACAATTTTCAGTAAATAAACTAACACTCATTTCCTAAATAGTCCTTTGTAAATATGAACCAACAAACACGTAGTTCATTCTTTCATCCATCAACAATTATTCACTATCTAAGGAGCTCTGGTAGCATAGTGGTTACAAATTGGGCTGCAAACCTCAGTGTCAGCAGTTCAAAACTACCAGCTGTTCCATAGGAGAAAGATGAGGCTTTCTGTTCCCGTAAAGATTTACAGCCTTGGAAACCCTGTACAGGGTTGCTATGAGTGGGAACCTACTCCATGGCACACAACAGCAACAACAAAGAAGTATTGGAGTCTTTGTGTGGCACAATAAGATAAGCACTAGACTGCTAACCATAGGTCAGCAGTTCAAACCCACTAGCTACTCCTTGTAAACCCTTTAAAGGGTCATAATGGGTTAGAACTGAATCAACAGCATTTAACAACAATAAAGGAGTCCTAGTGTGGTGCTGTTCCACATGAGAAGGATGAGGCTTTCTGCTCCTATAAAGATTTCCAGCTTTGGAAACCCTGTATAGGGTCACTATGAGTTGGAACCGACTCCACGGCACATAACCACCACCAGTGTGATGCTATAAGACAAGCACTGCACTACTAACCACAGGTTGGCAGTTCAAATGCACCAGCTGCTCCTCTGAAACCTTATATAGGGTCGGTATGAGTCAGAACCAACTCAAGGACACTTAACAACAAAAGGATCCCTGGTAGTGTAATGGTTAAAAGTTGGGCTGCTAACCCATAAGTCAGCTGTTTGAATCTACCCACCATTCCTCTGGAGAGAGATAAAGCTTTCTGCTACCATAAAGATGTATAGCCTTGGAAACCCTATATGGGGTCACTATGAGTTGAACTGACCTGATGGTACACAACTGCCACCACCACCATAATATAAGCACTGTCCTAGGCATCGGATAATGTTTCCTCTGATTAGATTCAGGATATACAGTTCGGTCAGAAATTCCTTAGAAGTGATGTTGAGCTCTTGACTTGAGGCATCACGTGAGGTATGTGTCGTTGATTGCCAGTCCCATAACTGACCATATAACTTAAGATGATGTCAGTTAGGTTTCTCCACCATAAAGTTACTATTTTACTCTTTGCAACTGGTATGTTTCTTGTGGTGAGATATTTTCAGCTATGTAAATACCCTGTTACCCCTTTCATCCATTAATTTTGGAATCTGGGTTAGGTAGAGTAAAAGGATCCTAATGCTGTTCAAAGGAGCCCTGGTAGCACAATTGTTAAGCACACAGCTACTACCCAAAAAACAAATTAGTGATTTCCGTAACACCAGCCACTCTGCGGGAGAATCTGCTTCTCTTAAGATGTACAGAATTGGAAACCCTTTGGGGCACTTCTACTCTATCCTATATGGTAACTATGAGTCAGAATTGACTTCAAAACAGTGGGTTGCTGTTTTTTAATTCAGCCAGTTGTGATAGTGGTCAAGTACTCAACTGTTAGCCCAGGAACCGCCTGAGAAACTTCCAGAACACATTGCCATGTGTGCAGTGCCCTATGAACAACTTTCTGTTGACTCGCAGAAGACTGCTTGGTTCACAGATGGCAGTTCCAGGGTACATGGACAACAACTGATATGGAAAGCTTCTGCATTAAGACCATCAGATGGAAAAACTCTGATTGAAGAAGATAAGAACAGGTCAACTCAATGGGCTGAACTGCATGCTGTCCTCCTAGCTGTGATAGAAGAAATAGACAAGGGTGAGAGCCCATGTGTTTGGATTTTTACTGATTCATGGGCAGTAGCTAGAGGACTGGTCATATGGCCAGGCAAGGTCAGTGGTTCAAGCTCAGCAGCTGCTCCTTGGAAACCCTATACAGGGTCACTATGGGTTGGAATTGACTCAACGGCACTTAACAACAACATATTTCAAAGGACACACCAAATATGAGTCCTTCTTTAGGGAAAGTTTCAATGCCTCAATCCCAAATTGGTATCTTTGTCTTTCTTGGATCAAGTGTGTAAAGGTCTCATTTTTCATATCGAGGTGCTCTCTGTAATGAAATGGTCAAATAAACTGTTTCTACTCATGAAGTTCTGATCAGAGGTTCAAATCTGGTCAGGGGTTCAAATCTACCAGGCCCTCTTCAGAACCCCTATAAGAGTTGCTATCTATTAATCAGAGCCAACTCAATGGCACTTAACAACAACTTATGGTTTACTTAGGTTACTATGCTTCTTCCTTTTTTCCCCCATTTATACAACCCTGTGTTTATTAGGAGTCCAATAGGCAATCAATAAAAGATTTAAAATCACCTGCTCTCTTCATAGCTCTGGGTTCTGATCCTCAAATCCATCTGGAAGCTAGAAAGAATGGCTAGAAATGCCTATAAAGATCTAAAACCCCAAATCTCCTTAGATCTTAAGGAGAATGCAGATTCTCACTGAGAAAGGAAAAACAAAAAATAAACCACCCCTGAGAACTGTCATTTGGTAAGTGGCCAGGCACTAACATTGATAAACTACAGGGGCTCCCTACTTAAACAATTTCACAGAACACTAACATCAGACAAGTTTATTCTGTGATCATGCTGATGTGAGACAAAAAGAAGACCACTCCAAAATCAGGCCAGAGCACAAAAACAAAACAAGAGAAAAAGCAAGAGCACTGTACAAACCAGAAAACAACCAAACACCTCCCCCTCTTGGTTGACTTGAGTAACTTCTGTTTCTTTACCAATGACAACTTTAGTTCCCTACTCTTCCTCCCAATCTCCAATTAGAATTGTCCCCAGCTTCCTTACAGCATTCTTCCTATTACTTTGAACCTTCCCCAAATCACCTAATTCAAACCTAAGTCCTATACCAACTTATCCCACAACTTCTTATTGAGACACACCCCACCTCCCAATTCCTCATAAGGTGTGTAATCCCTCCATAGTATGTGGAATCTCACGCTGCCGCTATCAAGACCAATAAACCCAACTAGTTTCATATACAGGTGGGTTTTCACTGATGGGTTTCTGCACTGTTCCAGACAAGTCAGACTCCACTCTCAGCTTCTCAGTGTTCACCCCCACCCACCATGACTGTCCCCAGTCCTCCACTTCCCCAATACAGTAAGATTTTAGCATCTAAAGCCAAAAGGAACTTCCTACAGATTTCCAAGAACAAAAACTAAAACAAAATGCATTCCTTGTCCATGATTTGTTGATAATCTATCATTAATCAGATATTCACAGAAAAGAACAGTCCCTCCATTGTATCCTTCACACATCCCATTAAATTCTCGTCCTACATCTTTAACTCAATAATAACTGGTTCCGTTCTGTTCCATAGAAACCTGTCAAAGGTCTTGGGAAATTCTGGAGGGGTTGCCACATTGCTCCACACAATTTTGCATCTCTTATACAATCTCTAAGTTAGACATCTATAGATGTGACTTTTATTTCTCTGGAACTCTGAACTCCTACCTCCCAAGGATTCAAAGCCTTGTTGTTATTGTTGATGTGTTCTGTCAAGTCTATTCCTACTCACAGTGACCCTGTAGAACAGAGTAGGGTTTCCTAGGTTGAAATATATATAGAGATCTGTTGATCTACAGGTGTTTTTTCCACTGGAGTGGCTGGTGAATTCAAACCACATGCCTTTCTGTTAGCGGTTAAACACTAGGGGCTCCTTTTTTTGTGCCACTAGGGGCTCCTTTTATAGGTTTGTTGTTGTTATTAAGTGCATTCCAGTCAGTTCCAGCTCACAGCAACCTTGTATAGGGTTTCCAAAGAACTTTTGGTGGATTGGAGCCACCAACCTTGCAGTTAGCAGTACAGTGTTTATCCTTTAGTATACATAAAAATAAAGAATACTAACAGCATTTTAGTGGTGAGAATGGAGAGAAGAGAGATTTGGAAAATTCTTTCAACATTTTTCTTGGAAGGTTTCTTGGAACATGACCACAAGATTAACTGACCCATTTATTCTTCCCCACACCACTTGAAGGTACACTAATCTGTGGTTGATAATTAGGGGGTAGGGTGGGAGGGAAATCAGGAAATGTGTGGACATCCTGAGCTGAAAATGGAGTTCACTGAACAGGCTGAAAAAGGCCTTCTCTTAAAGATACCTAAGAATTTCTAGCACAGTGTTTCATTTCTTTGAAGAAAGACAACTGCTTTCTGAATTTCTCATATTCACTGACTCTTAGTTCCTTCTCACTCTTTCTGTCTCACTTCTACCTTCAAGCCCACCTGCTCACAGTTCCTTTATGCACTGATGGTTTTCAATATCTTTCTACCTTCATATATTCACTCCAGGAGAACTTCAGCAAAAGAGGCAGGATTGGGATGCCCAAAAAGGTAATTCAGGCATTAAGATATCCTTCATTGACTCATTTGTGTCTCACTTCCCTAGTGTTTTCTGGAATCATGTCTCAAATTAATTACGTACATTCAAATCATTGTCTCAGTCTGCTTTTGGGAGAACCCGAATTAAGGCAAGATCTGATAAGCCATAATGAAAGAAAAGTAGGTGAATTCAGGTGAATAATAAAGACATGGCCAGCACCTAAAATTTCTAGGTCCTGAGTTTTCATATTTTCCATAATCTGTCATCCAGAGACGGAATGTATCCCTGGAGGGACCTGTTCTGTCAAGTAACTGGAAGAGATCAAAACTAGGATGAAAGGAATGAGAGGTAGTTCAGGAGTGGAAAGGGGTAGATTCAGAGCAGAACTCAGAGTGTGTTACACAACTCTAAACCCTTCCCTAATTTAATGAACTAAATTTTTGCTTATGGATGCAGTTGCTCAAAATTCCAAGTGAAATGGAAGGATTCTTTAATTCAAAGACAAGGTTGTTTCCTCAGCGTACTGGGTCAATCTTGTTGGTGTTGTGAAATGCTGTCAAGTCAGTTCCGACTCACATCAACCCTCCATAGGGTTTCTGAGGAGCAGCTGGTGAGTTTGAACTGCTGATCTTGTAGTTCAAAAGACCTTGAGGTCGAAAACTTATCCTACAGCACCACATCAGGATTGGGTTGATAAGAATGGATGATTTAGATATTGGCTATCAAAATGGAGGACTGTAAAGGCATGAAGTGGCTTACTTACAAGTTTTCATGAGTGTGCTAGGTTTCAGAATGAGGGGTTTAAGGTAGAATTCCCACTGAATAGTTTCCCTCTTTTCCAGAGGGATCTGATGAAAGGGGGTGGGGGGTGATGGTGATTGGATTTTATGATTCACTTGTGAGTAATCATTAGCAGGATTAATTGTGACTGTCACAAATGTATTGTAGAAGATATGCAACTAAAAGGAGGGAGTAGTTAATCTTTGGCAACAGTGGAGACAGTGGCAAAGGTGTTGCCATGGAGAGACAGAGCAGCTTTGGATTCTAGGCCCATGGACTCCTGCATGCAGGAGGCTGGCTTGCAGAGTGTGCCTTTTGAAAATTTAAATGAATATATATTTTTTGTTTTGTACATGTACATCGAAATGTTTGCTTTTTTCATTTGTGAAATAAAAGATGTAAATGGGGAGAAAATAGGATAACTGTTGTTGCAGAGAGGGGATTGTAATCATTGAGATGAAACAAAGTGTATGATTTGTTGAATGCAAAGCTGATTATATTATCTGTAAATCTTCACACAACTCACAAGAAAAAGTTAAAAATAAATAAATAAAATAAAATAAACACTTCCCAGATGCCTCATATTTCTCCCTTGCTCAACCCAACTTCACTTTATTGGCACACATAAATTCCTTGTCCTGCCTTCTTCTTTGTTCTAGGAACTCTCCATTTCAAAAGCATTTCTGGGAATTTAATTCAGCAATGTCACCACTCGATCAGACCTCATTCTCTTGTTCCCCAGGGCAAATTTAACTTCCCTCCACTCCCACCAGCCTTCCTTCTACACAGAAATCCATCACCATCTACTCTTCATTCCCATTCCACCTACCCTTTACAAACGTGAAATCTGTTGTGCATAACTTTAACATAGGTTTGGTAAATAGGAGAAGAGGATTATGTCAGTATTTGAATGTTGAAGTATCATTAAGTCATATCTGATTATTATCAGCATGTCAATAGTGTGTGGTTCAGGAAAGAACAGCTGACCACAAAGCTCACCAGCAAGCCACAGAAGAATAAAGTATTGTTTGTTGTTGTTAAGTGCTGTTGAGTCCATTCTGAGCCATGGAGACCCTGTATAGGGTTTTCAAGGAGCAGCTGGTGAGCCTGAACCACTATCCTTATGGTTCAAGCTGACTTTGCAGTCCAGCACATTAACCCACAGCGTCACACCAGAACTCCTAAAGTATTGTACATGATACCCATTCATCCCATTCCTTCATCTTGGCTTGGTTTGGCCACATGTGAAAGAAACAAGTCCAAGACCCTGAACCAGAACCATCCTTCAGAGGCATTTACATATTCATGCAAAGCCAACAGCTGCTTCTTGACCTGTAATTCATTCTTCTATATAAGAAGCAGATAAAATGCTCTAGATCCTACTCTGTGGGCCAGATTAACCAGCAAGAAGAATCCTGGTTCCATTCAAGACCTACTTTAGCAGAATCTGTTTTTTAAACAAGACTATAAAACCCCCTTCTAAGACTGAAACTCAAAGGGGACACATAATCAGGCATGTAAGCTTGCTTGCAACCACTGGTGAGTAGAAGAGGGGGAAAGGCAGCAATGAAGAAACGGGCTGAGTTCAACCACATTCCATAGACTCCCGTTGACCTGGAGATGAGAGAGAGATGAGGAAGGGCTGGTTGGTCCAAAGCGTGGTGAGGCCTGGGGGCATCTGAGCCCATGGACAAGGACATAACCATAGGGAGCAAGAGCTAAGAGTGAAGCATCCAGCTGATATAAAGTGATGGGAAGCCGTACAAGAACACCCAGACTTGCAAATAGTACCCATTTGACCTAGCCTCAATGGCTTGATAATCAGAACTCGACTAGAGGATGATAAAAAAAAAAAATGTTTTTGATAAAGGAAATGAGAATAAATTGCTACAATTTGATGAACTTGACCTATATTCATGGATGTAGCAGCTCAAAATACCAACAGAGAGGGAAGGAGCCTTCACATCAAGTATCAATGCTATCCCCTCTGTATACGGGGTAGATAGGAATGGACAACTTAGACACTGGCTACTTAAAATGAGGGGATGCTAAAGGCTCAAAGTGACTGGCTTACAAGTTTTCAAGAGAGAGCTTAGTTTAAGAGTATGAGGGAGAAGATAATGTCCCCACTGAATAGTTTTCATCTTGTCTAGATGGGTCTGGTGAAAAGAGATGGGGATAAAAACTTTAAAAAGAAAACAAAACTGTAGCTACACATGTGCTCATGTAAACTTAAGAAATACTGCTCTGGGAAAAATGGAGGTGGGAATGTGGAGGAGAGTTGTAGCACTGATAAGTTATCTAATACATCTGACAATGGAAAATGAACTGAAAGTTGTTAGGGTAGAGAGAAGAAAATGGAACTGGAAAAAGAAAACTAAACAAAGGAAAACAGATAAACCATTTATCATCCTTTACCCAGAAAAAAAAAAAAAAAAAGTTGTAAAGAAAATAAATGTAATCATATATACTATTTGACCTAGTAAAACAATAGTTATTTAGCCAAAGTATTGGAAACACTGAACAAAAGCTATGGTATATTTCTCTTGGTGCTGTAAGAGAGCTAAGTCATCCTTGATCATAGCTGGGCATCAAAATAATATCTAAAAATGGATATAGCAAGAAATAGCAGCACACGTATGTTATTGACTAGGGATATATGAGTATGTGGAGTCCTAGTTGTGATGTTGCAAGGTAAGTACTGGACTACTAGTCACAAGGTTGGCAGTTCAAACCCACCAGCCACTCCTTGGAAACCCTATACTGGGTCACTATGGGTCAGAACTGATTTGAGGGCACTCAACAACATATGAGTACATCTGTTGTTGTTGTTGTTGTTGTTGTTGAGGACTGTCAAATCAGTTCTGACTCAGAGAGACCCTGTATGAGGTTTCCAAGGAGTGATTGGTGAGTTTGAACTGCCAACCTTGCAGTTCAAACCAACCTTAGGGTCCAGTGCATTATCCTATAGCACCACACCAGTACTCTGCTATAGGAGTCTGACAAAACATCTGACAAAATGATTCAGATGTTATCCATCAGAATTGTGGTTGCCATGTAATAGCTTGAGCTCTGAACACCATTTGCTTGCCATTTCCCTAGCCCCTTTCTTTTCGGTCTAGCTCCCTTGGGTACAAATTAAAACTCTTCCTCCTCCCCTCTCCTCCTCCCCTCAAATACACCTACAGGATTTATCCTTAGTGTCCTAGTACTGCTGTACATAAACATCATAAGTGGGAGACTTTAAAAAACAGACATTTACTTTCTTACAGTTCAGAAGGCTAGAAATTCAAATTCAGGGCAATGGCTCTAGGGGACAACTCTCTTTCTGTTGGCTCTGGGAGAGGATCCTTGTCTCTTTCAGGACTCCTCAGTTCCTTGGCAATGGTGGTATGGTATCTATCTTCCCCAATTTATGCTTGTTTGTCTATGTGCCTAATCTGCTCATTTTATATCTCAATGGTGAGTAGTTTAAAACACACTCTACATTATATGACTTCATTAACAATAGGGTTTCCAAGGAGTGGTTGGTGGGTTTGAACCATCGATCTTGTGGTTAGCAGTACAGCAAGCACTACACCAGGACTCCAAAAGTTACCATTCGTTTCTCTTTTCCCATAGCAGTAAGAGGTTTAGCCAAATTAAGGAATTACAGATCTAATGAGTTGTTTTGAGAAAACTCTGGCAAGGAGTCATCTTTGGGATCCTAAAAACAGAATCACTTCACTAGACTGGCTCTTTCCCGGCTGACCTTTAAGCTTGGTCTCCAATGGAGTTATGCCAACAGATACATAAAAGTGTCAGTGAAAAGGACCATGAAGAAGAGGGCTGCCAGCAGTGAGCTAGAAGCTACTGCTACGTTGGCCACCTGCCTTTTCAGTTGTTAACCTACAGAAATAATAATGGAATAACAGCTTACCTTCATTTGAATCCCTACTGTGGATTTTACATGCTTCATCTTATACTCCCATTTTAGGGATAAAAAGAATTAAGGCTTATCTCTCATGAACACAGGTAAAAAAAAATTCCCAATAGAACACAACAACATATTGAAAATAAATACATGGTGACCAAGTGGGACTCATACCAGGTGGCTGGGATGGTTCAATATTATAAAAACAATCAGCATAATCCTCCACATAAACAAAACAATTGACACAATTGTTGACATAATTGTTGACACTTGACAAAATCCAACATACATTCCTGATAAAACACTCAAAAAAATAAGAATAGAAGGGAAATTCCTCAAAACATACTTAAGAGAATATATATATATATATACAACAACCAACATCACTCTCAACAGAGAGAAACTGATGCATTCCCTTTGTGAACAGGAAACAAACAACTATGCCCTTTACCACCACTCTTATTCAGTATTGTATTGGAAGTCTTAGCCAGAGGTATAAGTAAAGAGAGGGAAATTAAAGGCTTCCAAATTGGCAAAGAAGTAAAACTATCTCTATTTGCAGATGATAAGATCTGATACTTAGAAAATCCCAAAGACTCAGGAAGAAAATTATTAAAACTCATTGAAAGTTACAGCAAAGTGGCAGGGTACAAAATCAACATACAAAAATCCATTGGATTCCTTTATACCAACAAAAAGAGTTCTGCAAGCGAATCAGGAAAACAATATTATTTGCAATAGCCACCCATAAGATGAAATACTTAGGAATAAATTTAACCTGAGAAACAAAAGACCTATATAAAGAAAACTACAACAAAACACTACTACAAGAAATCAAAAGAGATGTACAAAAATGGAACAAAAAAATCAAAGAAAAATCTACTCCCATAAAGATTTACACCCTCGGAAACCCTGTACAGGGTCGCTATGGGTCAGAACCGACTCAACGGCACTCAACAACAACAACAACAACAATGGATAGGAAGACTTAACTGTGAAAATGTAAACATTACTAAAGCAATCTACAGACATAATGCAATTCCAATCCAGATTTCAACATCATTCTTTATAAGAGATGGAAAAACTCATTACTAACTGTATATGGGAGTCCTGGTATGGCACTATAGGATCAGTACTTAACTACTAACCGCAAGATTGACAGTTCAAATCTACTAGCTACTCCTTAGAGACCCTGTACAGGGTTGCTATGAGTCAGAACTGACTCGATGGCACTTAACAATAACAACTTTATATGGAAAGGAAAGCAACATTGAATAAGCAAAACATTACTGAAAAACAACTTTACTGAAAAAAGTAGGAGGCCTCTCAATTCCCAATCTCAAATCCTACTACACAGCTACAGTAATCAAAAGAGCCTGATGTTAGTACATCAAAAGATACATAGATCAGTGGAACAGAATTGAAAACCGAGAAATAAGTCCATCCACATACAGTCAACTGATCTTTGACAAAGGGCCAAAACATATTAAAAAATGGGGATGAGAGTCTCTTCAACAAATGGTTCTAGCAACACTGGAAATCCATTTGCAGAATAATGAAAGAAGACCTATAGCTCACACCATATACAAAAAACAAATAAACATAGAGGAAAGATCTAAATGTAAAACCTAAAACTATAAAGATCATCAATGAAAAAATAAGCATAAATTTAGGGACTGTGATACATGGCATACATTCACTATCAAATAGAACTGAAAACATGTAAGTAGCAGAAGACAGAATAGATGACTGGGCCCTCCTAAAAATTTAACACCTACATTGCGATGTGGCGCTGTAAGATAAACATTGGACTAGTAACTATAATGCTGGTGGTTCAACTTCTCCTCAGAAACTCTATACAGGGTCACTTAGATGGGATTCAACTCAACAGCACTTAACAATAACAACAACATGAGCAAAATGGACTCCTGGTGTGACACTGTAGGATCAGAACTGGACTGATCAGTTCAAACTCACCAGCTGCTTGCTATAAGTTGGAACTGACTAAATGGCACTTAACAACACAAAGGGCAAAATATTGAATGATGCAGAAAGTATCAAAAGAAAATGTAAGGAATACAGAGTTACTGTACAAAAAAGAAATGATTGATATTCAACCATTTTAAGAGGTAGCATATGATCAAGAACCAATGGTACTGAAGAAAGAAGTCCAAGCTGCACTGAAGGCATTGGCAGAAACCAAGGATCTAGGAATTGACATAATATAAATTGAAATTTTTAACAAACTGATGCATCATAGGATGTACTTATTAATCTATGCCAGGAAATTTGGAAGACAGCTACCTGGCCAACCAATTGAAAGAGATCTATATTTGTGCCCATTCCATACATAGATGATTGAACAGAATGCAGAAATCATCAAACAATATCATCAATAAGTAAAATTTTTCTAGAGATAATTCAAAATTGTTGCAACAGTACATTGATAGGGAACAGCCAGGAATTCAAGCAATAGTTAGAAAACGACATGGAACTAGGGATATCCCATAACAATGTTTGTTGTTGTTGTTAAGCGCTGTTGAGTCAGCTGCAACTTATCGTGACCCTGTATAGGGTTTCCAAGGAACAGCTAGTGAGCTTGAACCGCCAACCTTGTGGTTCAAACTGACTTTGCAGTCCAGTGCATTAACCCACAGCACCACACTAGGTCTCCAGAAAGATGTTTACTTGTGCTTTACTGACTACACAAAGGCTTTCAACTGTATGGGTCATAACAGACTACGGACATGTTATCAGAAGGGACCAGTCCCTGGAGATGGACATCATGCTTGGTAAAGTGGAGGGTCAGAGAAAAAGAGGAAGACCCCCAATAAGACGAATTGATAACAGTGGCAGCAACAATGGGCTCAAGCGTAACAACTGTGAGTATGGCGCAGGACCAGGGGCAGTGTTTCATTCGCTGTGAGTCAGAACCAGCTCAGTGGTACCTAACAACAAGAGGGTAGACACGTGTTAACTTGGGTGATAGAGAATGGAAAAAAGAATTAAAAAAAGAATTAAGGTTTAGAAAGGTGAATAAACTGGCTCAAAGTCAGACATCGCATGCTGGTTTTTCTTTGGCCCTCTTCTTCCCTTTTCACTTTTTATTTAGTTTAGCTCATTAATGTTTACCTTGATATCTGAGTTGAACACCACAAATCCATAGACACTTCAGCTCCCTACAAAACTTTTTTTTTTCCTTCAGAGTAAGTATATCAGGCTGCCTGGAGGCAGGTTTTTCTGAGAGCTTTTTTCCCTTCCTTTTCCTGTTGGCCTTTAACTTTTGTCCCTGAGCCACAGTTTTCTCACTTGGTAGCAGTGGCTTCTTGGTGCCTTTTCCTCCAAGCTCATCAGGTTTGTACATGCGATTATTCTCAGCTCTTGTAAAAGTGAGCTGCTAGAGGCCTTCTTCTCTCCCTTTGATGCCTTCCTCTATGATACTAAGCCCTCTATTCTTTAAACTTTTAAACTTTCTTCAACTCCCCTTTCTTGTTTTATCTTCTCCCAGAATTTTCTCTTTTCTCCTCCATTTCGTTTCCTTGGTAACTTGGTCCATCCCTTTATTTTTATTATTATTGCTAAAAGCTAATATCAAATTACTGTATTTGAAAACCCTTTTTTAGGGTTGTTATTCCAAGATTTGTTCATTTATACAACCCACTCCTGGGTATTATAATGCACAACTCTCTTTTCCAAAGTCTCTTTTGGCGTTTTAGTTCATTTCATATACATGCTTGACCAAACTTAAGGTAGTGGGTGAGCAGACGCTTATGGAAAAACGGACTGAAACGTCACATTGGGGAGCAGAGAGAAGAAACATCAGATGCACATAGATTAGCGACACAGTCTACAGAGTCCATGGTGAGATCTCTTCTACCCATTTATCTTTTAGACTGAATTCCAGTGGCCTCATACCAATATCTTGCTGTCCAGAAAGGTTGGGTATGGCATTTTCCCCAAACTCCTGCCTCCCCAGATGTCTACTCATCCTCATTCTCCTCCAGATTTCCAAACTGGATTCAGGTAGGCCTCCCTTTTGTTTTCCTCTATAACTGACATAATGGGTTGAAACTTCTCAGTACATGTAAACAGTTCCATGTGGCTCTCTTCAACTACCTCTTCTGGGTCCAGTAGACACCCCAAGACTGTTGGAGGAATTAGAGAAATAGTGCATGGGACTCTGGCCTTTCTTGGGAACTTGGTCTGGGTCAGCCTTGAACTCCCATCTCCATACACACTCTGTCCCTGGTTCTGCTTGTTTATGCGCAGCTCACTTTGACGTTTTTGGACCTCCGAAGCCCATCCTGGCTTTGGTGGGTGAAGACGCGGAGCTGCCCTGCCATCTCTCCCCAAACGTGAGTGCTGAGCGCATGGAGCTGCGATGGTTCCGGAAGAAGGTCTCGCCTGCAGTATTAGTGCACCGTGATGGACAACAGCAGGACAGAGAGCAGATGCCAGAGTACCGAGGGCGAGTCACGCTGGTGAAGGACAGCATCACCCAGGGAAACGTGGCTGTGCGCATCCACCAAGTCAGGGCCTCCGATGACGGAGAATACCGGTGTTTTTTCAGGGAGAATGAAAGCTATGAAGAGGCCAAGGTGCAGCTGAAAGTGGCTGGTGAGTAGTAGGCTGGTGAGGTTTTGGCCTTTGTTTGGTGTCTCTCATATGCTAACTATGTTCCCATAGATCAAATTGCTTTGTAAACCATCAGATTCATTTCAAAAAATCCCTTAAATTGGAGGCGGTTGGCAGACCGGTGAGAGATGGCTGTGAAAAGGGCTTGCGTTTTAAGAGGGGAGAAAGCCCCAAAAAATGTCTTTCTTAAAAGTTTTATTTAATTTACTGCCTACTGTTTCCCCTCAATTATAGAAAGACATTTACACATGTTATTAAATGTAAGATGTAAAGGCTGCATAACATCCTTTTCTGGTTGTTGTTGTTAAGTGCCATGGAATTGGTATCAACTCATATCAACCCTGCATAGAGTTTCCAGAGTTTCCAGGAAGTGACTGGTGGGCTTGAACCTACAGCACCACACCAGGACTTCCCTTTTTTATTGTTGTCAAGTGCTGTTGAGTCAGTTCTGATTCAAAGCACCCTTGTATAAAGTCTCTGAGGAGCAGCTGGTAGGTATGAACCATTGACCTTGTGGTTAGCAGTCAAGTATGTATCCTGCAGCACCACATTCTTTTCTATTAGTACACCATCATTTACTTGATCAAGTCCCAGAATAGGATATTTAAGTTATGTTTCTGTTTCACCATTACAATAAGGCTATTGTGAGCATCCCCATTCCATTATTTGATTCTGTTTTTGGATGTGTCTTTAATGATTGAATTCCTACAGTGATAGGGCATGAGTGTTAGCATTCTTGATCTACCCAGAAAAGGTTTTACCTTTGTTTCCTTTTTTGCTTCAAGCTGAATTTCAGGATAAAACACTATGACAATGGAAGGCATTCAGGAGAAAAGTCACATTGAAGTCTGTCTTTCTCACTTACTAGAGGAAGTCAACAAGTACTGCTGTTAGGATTCCAGAACATACACCACGGGCTTATTCCAAACGAATTGTGTTTAAGCATGTCTCTGTGATCAGTGGATGACTGCAGATAAGTCTTTTCAGTAATACACTCATCTCAGGGTGCCTTCCAAAAAAGGTCCAAAAAAACCAGTGGCTTCCAGGGAGATTGGCTGGAACAGTTAAATTCAAGGCAGAGGTCAGTTCAGAAGATTATAGCAACTGTTTTCTTGGAATTCCAAAGAGGTCATTTTGATAAATTTTTCTCAAAGCACATAGGACAATCACATTAGACAATCTTATTAGGAAGAAGTTTTAAGAAAATTGAAAACTGCACTAGTGAGAAAAAGCCAGGAAAATTGTGCCAATGAACTTTTTTCCATCATGACAATGCATCTACTCTTTCTTCAAGGGTAGCAAGAGCTGCCCTACAAGAAGGTCACTGGGAAACCTTGCCTATCCACCCTACAGCTATGGTATTGCCTCTTCAGACTTGTTTTTGTTCCCAGAACTCCAAGAACATTTAAAAAGAACACAGTCTGAGTCCCTCAAGGATGTCAAAACTAACGTTTGATGGTGGTGGTTATATGCCATGGAATCAGTTCCAACTCATAGCAACCCTGTACAGGGTTTCCAAGGCTATAAATCTTTACTGGAGCAGAAAGCCTCATCTTTCTCCCATGGAACCACTGGTAGTTTCGAACTGCTGACCCTAAGGTTAGCAGCCTGATTTGTAACCACTACACTACCAGAGCTTCTTAAAACTAACAGAGTGCAGAATTCTTCAGGGAAGGATTCGAGAGATGGGAACATTGGTTTCAGAAGTGCGTAGACCTAGATGGAGGACATATTGAAAAATATCAGTTTCATGTTTTTATTTAATATTTCAATATTAGTAAGTGTTCCTATGATTTTGTAGCAGTATTTTTTTACTTGCCCTCATACTAGTGAATGACAGTAAGTCATTCTTTTTCTGAATCATATTTTTTAATGTAAAACTGGGAAAGCACCTATCTAGTAGAATTTTACAAGAATGAAATAAAATTATACAACATAGGAAAACTGTTTTGTCAACTCTAAAAGTATATACTTATAAGATATTACTGTGCCTTGTTGTCATGTGCTGTCCAGTCGATTTTTTACTCAAAGCAACCTTATGTGACAGAATAGAACTGCTCTAGGCTACAATTTCAACTGTGCCTTAGATGACTCAAAATATCAAATGTATCAATATATTGATTTTAATAAATATATTGAAATAAAAATAAAATTGGAAAAATACTTGGGTGAAATCTGAGTTTCTGCAAGGACGCCCCCTGCAGCAACAGCATGTGTAATTCACATGTTTTCATTTCTTAGGAAAGAAGTATCTTGAAGGTTGATTATAAAAAAATACTGAGATTTGATAGCATAGAATACTCACCTTTGAGAATCTGCTGAAAGCAACAAACCTTTCATGAAAAGAATACACAATTTCATCTATATACACAAATTTGGAATATAGAGTTAAAGCAACAGTTGTGGACATTTGCTTATGGACTCTACCCTGCAGCTCAATGTGTTTTTCCTATATGCTGTGGAATTGTAAGAAAAGAATTAGGCGAAACAGACAGGATAAGAAGTTTTTAAGTGAATTTATGTCCAGACATAATTATGTGAGGGAAGATGAAGTTGATGAAACCATTTAAAAATTTTTTAAATCAGCATCACAGCTAAAAGAAACTGCAACTGACAACTATGATCTCAGTGCAAAGACCCTCTAATCCTCCCTTTCCCCAAGGGTACTCCTTCTCTGTTCATTCTTAAACACTCAATCTTAGTTCTCCTGCTCCTCAGAGTCTTCTCTTAATACTTCCAATCAGAGTTCCCATCTATCTCTGAAGCTCCCCACTTAGACCACTTACTGATCTCAAAGTCTTGATCATGCTGTTCCTGTTAGCTGAACAAGTACCCATATGTGTGTCCATCACACTGCCCACTTTTTAAAGGCCAGCTCAAATGCCTGTCTTCCCTTTAGAGGTGGGATCAATGACTAGATTCCAACATGGCATCCTTCTCTGATAAGGTTTAAGAAAATCCCTCTGTTGATGTGTCAGTTTCATTGTGTAATGAAATATCAAGATGAATCCCTCCAAATTTTAGTCCCTTGTGCTTCTCTTTTCGTCTCTTTGAAACTACATAGCTCTATGGTTACATAAAGTTCACAGAACAGTGCTCCCTAGAGGATTAAGGCCAATTTCTGTTTCTATAGCTCTGGGTTCTGATCCTCACATCTATATGAAAGTTGAAGAAAATGGCAAGATCCAACTGGAGTGCTCCTCAGTTGGATGGTATCCAGAGCCCCAGGTGCAGTGGAGAACTACCCAGGGAGAGAAATTGCCATCCACGACAGAGTCCAGCAGTCCTGATGAAGAAGGCCTGTTCACTGTGGCAGCTTCACTGATTATCAGAGACAACTCCCTGAAGAATGTATCCTGCTGTATCCAGAACCTCCTTCTTGATCAGGAGAAGGAAGTAGGAATTTCTATACCAGGTTAGTGGAACTAATGCTGGATTTCTATGTTGACACAGCTTCAAAGCCACATCAGCTAGGACACCTATCCAGTCATGATCTCATTGAGCTATTCACTTTTCCCACTTAAGCTTCTGCCTGATGACTTGAGGAAGCCCACCAATTTTACTAGAATAGTAAAGATTCTGAAGACACAAACTCTATCTACATGACATAGAAATTCCAAGCTTTCCATTTTAAAAGATACATCTTAGGTAGAGAAGCTTTGTTACTGGGGGTCTTTCTAATCCAGAGTCATTTTGTCCTTGAGTGAACAAGAAACCTAAAAAAAATGTCTCAGTTTTTACTGTTTCAACTCTTTACTTCTTATTAGGTTCTCAAGATCCTCACAGGGATGTAGATCTTCTCATTCCCAAATACTAATACTGGTTCTGGCAGAAAACTTGCTTTATTCCTTGGTCATTTCAGTCCTATTGGATTACAAACTTTCCTTTCCTTATTTACTTCCCTTATCCCTTGGCTCTTAGTTTGCATTGATAGATAAGGAGGAATTTCCAAAATAATATAAATTGATCGATTACATTCTTTATTTCACAGATCCTGTCCTAAAATCGACCTTGTTCATTTTCATTCCTCACTTTCTCTGCTCTCTTCTACCCAAGTTCAAAACTTTTTCTGAAAATCTTAGAGTGGCATCAGAGTCTCTATTTTTTCCATGGGAGGAATAGAAGAGGTCCCGGTCACTTCTTCTAACCCATTTTAGATTTAGGAAAGAAGCTGGACTTGCTCTAAGTTTCTCAATAAATGTCTTGGGGATTTTGTTTTAGCTCCCTTCTTTCCACGGCTGACTCCCTGGGTGGTGGCTGTGGCTGTTATTCTGATGGTCCTAGGACTTCTCACTGTTGGGTCTGTATTTTTCACCTGGAGACTATACAGTGAACGATCCAGAGAGAGGAAGAATGAATTCAGCTCTAAAGGTAAGCCACAAAAATCTCAGGTTACTGGTCAGCAATGCTTCAGAGTGCCGTTGGATCCAAGTCCTTTAGGATGATTTCCAGCAGGAAAAATACTTGATTTTAGATTCAAAGATTGAAGAGATTACAAAGATCTGAAAGTCATAAATATTCAATGATTAAAAACAACAACAGCAAGGTTTTGGGTTATGGGCAGAGTTGCAGCCAATTCTAATTGAGATAGTAAATCTGATGTTTACTCACTACCTACCCTTAGACCATAAGCCCATTCTTAACTCAGTTTCCCAGCTGTTGTTTTTAAGTGCCTTCAAGTCATTTGCAATCCATTTGTTGTTGTTGTTAAGTGCTATATACCTGGTTCCAACTCATAGCGACCATGTATAGGGTTTCCAAGGAGCGGCTGGTGAGCTTGAACCACCTGGCCTTACAGTTCAAACTAACCTTGCAATCCAGGACATTAACCCACAGCACCACACTAGGACACACCACATCAACTCATAGTGACCCTGTAAAGAGTTTCCAAGGAGCAGCTGGCCAACCTTGTAGTTAACAGTCCAGTGCTTCTCCTATCCCTGATCTCAAATCCAGAGGAACTTTCTTCATATTTCTTAGAAAACTAAACAACAACAAAAATATTTGTTTTTGATTTATTGATAATATCTTTATACTCAGGTATTCATGAGTGAAACAATTCTTCCCTTGTGTGTTTCCCATATCACTTTTTTCCACTTCTGGTATATTCTCTAGGCTGGTAGCACTGTAGGATAAGCAGCAGTTCAAGCCCACCAGCAGTTCTGGGTGAGAAAGATGAGGTTTTCTGCTCCCGAAAAGATTTACAGCCTCAGAAACATACAAAGTCGCTATGAATCGAAATCAACTCCACGGCAGTGGCTTTGGTGGGTTTTGGTCATATCCTGTAGAGGACATTGATATCTTTCTCTTTGTTTTCCAGAGAAACTACTGGAAGAGCTCAGTAAGTCCTATCTTCTTGTCATTGTTCCATCTCTAAAGTGTTCTCTCCTATTCTATAACCTGTCAATAACCACCTCTCTCTTTCATTACAGAATGGAAAAAGGCTACACTGCATGCAGGTTAGTAGCTCTGAACTTCTCAAAGGCTCTGTTTGCTAAGGGATTCAAAGTCCTATGATACTTAGAGATGAACACACTAGCACCATTTTAGTGGTGAAGATAGACAAGGGAGAGGTAATAGCAAATGGCTTCAAAACTTTTCATGATAGCCAAAACCCAAGTCCCCCTCAGAAAGGCTCCTGAGGCACTGAGGAAGGTCAGCTCTTGCATCACCCTGTGCCTGTTGATGAGGGAGGAGACCTGAAAGCAATGGAGACAGCTGAGCAGGCCAAGCAGCTCTTCTCAGGAAACATGTCAACTGCTAAAATAGTGCTCTAGTGCTTTGGAGAAAGAGGGGTAAGTCCTGAAACCTCCAACATTCCCTGACCTTCAGATTCCTCTTTCCTCAGTTGATGTGACTCTGGATCCAGACACGGCCCATCCTCATCTCTTTCTGTATGAGGATTCAAAATCTGTCCGACTGGAAGAGTCACGGCAGAAACTTCCTGAAAAACCAGAGAGATTTGACTCCTGGCCCTGTGTTTTGGGTCGTGAGGCCTTCACTTCAGGGAGACATTACTGGGAAGTAGAGGTGGGAGATAGGACTGACTGGGCAATTGGAGTGTGTAGGGAAAATGTGATGAAGAAAGGATTCGACCCCATGACCCCTGAGAATGGGTTCTGGGCTGTAGAGTTGTATGGAAATGGGTACTGGGCCCTCACCCCACTCCGAACACCTCTCCCATTGGCTGGAGCCCCCCGCCGGGTTGGGATTTTCTTGGACTATGACTCAGGAGAAATCGCCTTCTACAATATGTCTGATGGATCCCTTATCTATACTTTCCCCAAGGTCTCTTTCTCTGGCCCCCTTCGGCCTTTCTTCTGCATATGGTCCTGTGGCAAGAAGCCCCTGACCATTTGCCCAATCACTGATGGACCTGAAGGGGTCACAGTAGTTGCTGATGACCAAGACCTTTCTAAGGGCATCCAACTGTCCCCTATTGGGGAGGATTCTGTATCTGGGGATACAGACACCCTCCGTTCTAAATTGATCCCTACGCAACCTGGCCAAGGGGCACCTTAAGGACTATCCCAGCTCAGCTGCTGTATTTTGCTGTAATCCCTCTGCCCCATCACCCCTAGGTTTCAGCTATCAGCTTCCCTCAGCTCCTGTTTCTTCCTATTGGGCAGTCATAAATTAGGCTTGGGACGTTATGCTGCTGCTGCTTCTGCTGCTATTAGAGAAAGTAGGGTATAAGATATTCCTAGTCTGTATCTATATCAATATTTGGGGTGGAGTGGAGATAAGACTGTTAAACACCTTCTAGTGCTCTTCTATCTCTTGAGGCCAGATCCTATAGGGAGGGACTGGGAGCAAACTCAAAGAACCAATAAAGGGCTGAAATAGGGTTAGGTTAACATGGGGTTGTGGCAGAAGCATCTTAGTGTTCAGAATAGGGGAATGTGAAGGAACAAGCTGTAGGCAAGCAAAAACCCAAAGAGTATTGCAAAGGAAAGATTTCAGACTGAAATCCCATAAAGGAACTTGAGGGAACACTAGGATGAAGGAAATTGACATAAACCCCAGGACAACAATGGACTCTAGAGTTTGAGGGGCCTACACCTCAAATTTTCTATGCCATGTCATACAGGGTAGAGGAGATAGGTCCTACTTTTTGGGGACCTGGGGCATGGGGAAGGGGTGATGGAGAGGAGCTGGAATGAGTAGGGCTGGAGGGTCAGACAGAAACTGTGATAGAGGAGAGAATTTTGAACAAAACTTCAAGTTATCTGCATAGCCATTTCTCAGACCCTGCTTCCCTCTGCATCCTCCTGTGTCTCTCTTACCTAAAGATCAATACATTCTTTACTTTTCAGCTCCACAAGTTCCTCATTCACTTCCTTCTGATCTAGCATCTCTCCATTTCAAGGACATTTGCAGGAATCGTTTTTTAGTGATATTATCACCTTTTCAGCCAGTCTCAGCCTCTTGCTCCCTAAACCCTTATCCAATATCCAAACCCCTCAAATACTTCCATCCAGTTCTGCACGGTGCCACCAGTCACTGCCTTCCTGTCCACCCAGATTTCCTGCATGCTTTCCCCAAAATGCTGCTGTCATTGTGCTCAGAACAACTAGAAATATGGTTGAATATATTTGCCTTTGCCCCTGACCATTTTCCTGTGATTTGTCTCACAGATGGACTGAAAATTTATCCAGGCTCATACTTCCCATTTTCATTATATTCTTCCACTTTCCAGAATAGATGTTGTCCATGGTCTTTACCAAATAAATAACTGTATCTGATTGCTGAAAGCAACCTCTGTGACTTCCTTTCATCATCCCAACTAGCGGAACTGAACAAAAGCAGAGGAAACAACCCTGTGAGCATGGGAAACAGACAGCAAAGGCAGTACCATTTTATCTAGTTCAAGATCCATGCCAGACTTGGTGATCCATAGGTATGGACTGTGAGGGCCCAACTACTTAGAAAAATGTTACAGGCCCAAGGTTACCCTCAGCCTCTGTTTGGGTGATAACTTCATTTCTAACTGACTCCTGGTGTAAGCAACTGAAGAAATCCCTTCAAATTAACTGTAATTTTCACGGGAGAAGGAGATTGTTTGGAGCATCTTCTATGGTAATACCTCATGATTAAAAACAAAACAAAACTTAGGTGATCTTTGTAAAACACCACCCCAGAAATGAGGCTCTTTGGATTTCTGCCTGAAGACCCTCCTGACTCAGTGAGGCGTCCACTTGACCCTCTGTTGCCTTAAACCAAGATTAGGAATCATCTGTCTCACACAGTGTCTGATCTTAATGCAATTCAAACTGCCCTGCTGCCAAGTCACCAACTGATGGGAAAATCATCTTATATGTATGCCTTCTGCTAAGAAATAATCAAAGTCAAATGTATTACTTATCAAACCACAACTTCTCCAAATTCCAAATTATGTTCACAGTAAAATATTGTATCCATTATCACACCACATTGCATGTCTCATGATTCAACTAAAAACCAACACTTCTAAATTTTATCACATTTATTCTGCTTTAAGAGGAAAATGACAGTACTACTCCATTATCCACATGGTGTCATTGTCTGTTCCCAGGATCCATGTCCATTATGTTGGATTTTGGTTCTGGTGTTTTTCTACCAATTTGGAATTTAAGACCTAATATATATTATAAAGGAATTCTGGTGTGGAGCTGTAAGTTTATGCACTGGACTGCAAAGTCAGTTTGAACCTCAAGATCAGCAGTTCAAGCTCACCAGCTGCTCCTCAGAAACTCTATACATCGTCACTAAGAGTCAGAGCCAACCCAAAGCACTTAACAACAACAACAACATGATGACAGCACTTAACAACAACAAACAACCTATGATAAACACACACATGAGAGTAAGTAAAAAAGTATTACTAGTAGAATTCCATTTCATACCTGCATGGGTTTATTCCAAACAAAGCATGTTTAATTTAAACATGTCTCTGTGATTGGCAGATGGCTGCAGACAAGTTCTCTCAGTACTACACTTGTCTTAGTCTCATTAGGATGCCTTCAAAAAAAAAAGGCACAAAGGCCCAATCAGAAGAGTGGCTTCCAAAGGTATCTAATCACAGGGTTTAGCAGGAAAAAATCTTAAAAAAAGTAAAATCTATAGTGGTGAAAAAAAGGCAAGGGAAGTTGAGCCGAGGTTTATTTATTTATTTTCCTATCACAAAAATGCACCTGTTCATTCTTCAAGGGTAGCAAGAGTTATCCTACAAGAATTTCATTGGAAAACCTTAACCCATCCACCCTACAGCCCTTACCCTGCCACTTCAAACTTCTTTTTGTTCCCCCAAATTCAAAGAACATTTAGAAGAAACATGATTTGAGTCACTAGAGACTGCCAAACGGTTGTTTTAATGTGGTATAAATCAAAGAACACAGAATTCTTCAGGGAAGAATTAGAAAGATGGAAACACCGCTTTCAGAGTATATAGACTTAGGTGAAAGATGTGTCAAGAAATAATAGCTTCTCATTTTGGTATTTTTGTCTATGATTTTGAAGCAATACTTTTTGACTTAACCTTGTGTGTGTGCGCATGCACAGTCACATCTCAATGGGATCCTGGTGTGGCACTGTATTCCACAGTGGAATCCTGTATAAGCACTGACTGCTAACCTCAAGGTCAGTGGTTCAATCCCACCAGCTGATCCTTAGAAACCCTATAAATGGTCACTATGAGTCGGCACCTGCTCAATGGCACTCAACAACAACATTACTAGATTGTTTTAAAATGAAATTGCATACTAGCTTATAAATCAGGAGACTTCAAAAGTTTTCCGTTAGTGGTGAAAACATAATCAAACTAGGATGAGAAGTGACTGTCAACATTTATTCCAAACACCTCATTTCAGAGATGAAGGGGGGAAATGAAGCCTGAAAAAGAAAGTGATTTGGTCAAAAACACAGAACTGGCCTAGAAATTTTGAAAGCAGCCACAAGTAACTGACACCAAGTCAGGCTCAGAATGCTGGTGTCCTTGCTACCTGTTCAAGATACCTTCCACTGAGGGAACCACGATTGATCTCATTGATTTAGGGAATTCATGGGTTTGGTGAAGAACAGGAGAAGAAAACAGCAATGCAACATGCTACCTTCTACAAACATCTAGAACAGGCACCAGAGAGAAAGGCCTCCTTCCTCCATTCAATGGCCTTTCTCCTTCCTCACTTCCCACTCACTGTACTCTTTGTAGGGAAACACCATTTATCCTTGTTTTTAAAGTATTTTTGATTAATCTCTACTTTTAGAAAATGTGTTTTTTAAGTCCAAATGTCTTTAAAATACTTGGGAAACTCAGATGGTTATTTTCTTGGTGTAATGTGTATCCTGAAAGGGAATTTTATGACCACCACATCCAGATTAGACAGGATTATGACCACCACATCCAGATGAGACAGCACTGCCAGGAACTCTTCTCTAAGCCTCAAAGAAAACAGCCACTGGTTTAATCAGATCTGTGACCCACCCACCCCCTTTTCCTGCTTTTCCTCTTGGTCATCTGGTACAGTACTGTTGTTGTGTGCCATGGAGTCGGTTCCAACTCATAGTAACCCTGTACAGGGTTTCTGAGGTTGTAAATCTTTATCAGAGCAGAAAACCTCATCATTCTCCCATGGAACAGCTAGTAATTTTTGAACTGCTGACCTTGAGGTTAACAGCCCAATTCATAACCACTATGCTACCAGAGCTCTTTGGCACAGTACTAGCTAGTGGTAAATTCTTAGAAAAAAAAAAAAAAAACAGTGCCTTTCCTTTTCCCCTTTTGGCTCATGAGTCACCCCTGAGGAAGAATTATCTGATGACCTAAAAACTGCCTTGAGGCTCCTTGTCCAGCTGACACCAGCTACTAGAACTGTCCTGAGTAACTAGAGGACACATAACTCAGTAGTTCTGACTTCATTTCTGGTTTTTCTAAAAGGCAGGAAATATCTCACCTCCAATGCATCACCAACATCTACCACAAGATTTCAGAAGCACCTGAACTGCCATTCTGCTCTCATTGCAAATAAATGAAGTTGTTGTTAAGTGCCATTGAGTAGGTTCCGACCCATAGCAATCCTGTATAGGGCTTCCAAGGAGCAGCTGGTGAGCTTGAACCGCCAACCTTGCAGTTCAAATGTCTTTGCAGTCTGGCTGAAGTATATATTAATAATAATTTTTTAAAAAAACAAAAACATTGCTGTTGAGTTCGTTCTGACTTATAGGATTAGCCCCATAGGATTTCCAAGGCTGTAAATCATTACGGAAGTGGACTATAAATCATTAGAGAAGTGGATCTTTCTCTCATGGAAATGCTTGTTGTTGTTGTTGTTATGTGCTGTGGAGTCGGTTCTGACTCATAGCAACCCTCTACAGGGTTTCGAGGCTATAAATCCTTACGGGAGCAGAAAGTCTCATCTTTCTCCCACGGTACAGCTGGTAGTTTCAAACTGCTGACTGTGAGGTTAGCAACCCGATTCGTAACCACTATGCTACCAGAGTTCCTTCATGGAGATGCTAGTGGATTTAAATCACTAACCCTTTGGTTAGCAGTCCAGCTCTTAACCAACATGTCACCAGGGCTCCTACATATACTAATTTTTGTTGTTAAGAACCATTGAGTCAGTTCTGATTCATAGAGACCCTGTACAGGGTTTCCAAGGAGGTGTTGATGGGTTTGAACCTCTGATCTTCCAACTCATAGCAACCCTATGCGCTGGACTGCATAGTCAGTTTGAACCTCAAGGTCGGCAGTTCAAACTCACCAGCCACTACTCTGATACCCTATACAGGGTCACTATAGGTTGGAACAGACTTGTTGGCATTTAATAATAACAACAAATAGGATTCCTAAGGAGCAGCTGTTGAGTTTGAATCGCCACTGCCAATATTGTTCAAACCGATCTTGTAGTGTAGTATTTTATCCTACAATACCACACCAGGACTCCATATATACTAATGTTGTTGTTAAGTGCCAACTCATAGTGACCCCTATGCTCAACAGAATGAAACACTGCCCAGTTTTGCACAAACCTCACTTTGCTGCTGCCATTGTGCCAGTCCATCTCATTGGGGGTGGGGGTGGCGGTGAGGGTAGGGAATCTTCTCTTTTTTGCTTCCACTTTACCAAGCATGATGTCTTTCTCTAGGGACTGGTCTCTCCTGATAATATATTCAAAGTATGAAAGATGAAGTCTGGCCATCCTGGCTTCCAGGGAGCGTTCTGGCTGTACTTCTTCCAACACAGATTGGTTTGTTCTTTTGGCAGTCCCCAGTACTTTTAATATTCTCCTCCCACACCATAACTCAGATGCATCAATTCTTATAAGGTCTTCCATATTCACTGTCCTACTTTCCACATGCATTTGAGATTATTGAAAATACCATGGCTTGAGCCAGGCACACCTTAGTCATCAAACTGACATCTTTGCTCTTCAACACTTCAAAGGTCTTGTGCAGCAGATTTACCTAATGCAATAAATCGTTTGATTTCTTGACTACTGCTTCCATGAGTGTTGATGGTTATTCTGAGCAAAATGAAGTCTTTGACAACATCAATCATTTCTCCATTTATATGGATGTTATTTATTGGTCCAGTGGTGAGGATTTTTGTCTTCTTTACACTGATGTACAACCCATACAGAAGGCTGTGGTCTTTGATCTTCATCAGTACTTTAAGTCCTCTTCACTTTCAGCAAGCAAGGTTGTATCATCTGCATATCGCAAGTTGATAATGAGTCTTCCTCCAACCCTGATGCCATGTACTTCTTCATATAACCCAGTATCTCATATCATGTACTCAGCATACATATTGAATAAGTATAATGAAAGAATACAACCCTGATACACGCCTTTCTTAATTTTAAACATTCAGTGTTCCCTTGTTCTATTTGAGCAACTGCCTCAAGGTACATACACAGATCCCTCATGAGCACAATTAAGTGTTCAGGAATACTCATACTTCACAATGTTGTCCATAGCTTGTCATGATCCACACAATCAAAAGCCTTTGCATAGTCAATAAAGCACAGGTAAATAGCTTTCTGGTATTTTCTGCTTTTAGCCAAGATCCATCTAACGTCAGCAATGATATTCTTCCTTCCACATCCTTGTCTAAATCTGACTCATATCAACCCTGTATAGGGTTTCTGAGGAGCAGCTGGTGAGTTTAAACTGCTGACCTTGTGGTTGACAGTTCAGTGCTGATCCTACAGCATCACACAAGGAGTCCATATATAATAATAGCACCTCAAATTTAACAGGTCCAAAGTCCTGGTATGGCGTTGCAGTTCAAACCCACCAACCATTCCATGGAAATCTTACACAGTGTCACTATAAGTTGGAACTGACTCCATGGCACTTAACATGAAGAACAACAACAAAGAACAACTCTGAATTCCCTCTGACAAACCCACTATTTGCTTGGTCTTCCCCATTCCTCAGGCCCAAAACGTAAGAATTAGCCTTGATTCCTTGCTTTATCTTACTCCCCATGTCCATTGGTAATTCATTGGTAAACCCTGTCAGGACTGCCTTCAAAATGTGCCCAGAATGTGATCACTGCTTTCCTCCTTTACCATCAGCTCCCTGGTCTAAGCTATCATCATCTCTCACCTACATTTCTGAAATGCTTCAACTCTTGCTCCTTATAGTCAGTTCTCCAGACAACAGCTAGAGTGTTGTTTTTAAAGACAAATCAGAGTATGTCACTAAAATCCTCCAATCTTCTTTTCAATGCAGATTAACCTCCACCCCACCCTTGCCTCATATCTGTATGCCTCACCCCTTGTTTCATTTGGGTTTCTCTCAAATGCCAAAATACCCTTTGAAAAATAGTACCTACTCCCAACCCCTCTCCACCATTCTTTAACCCTTTGCCTTGCTTTATTTTTCTAACTATATGCTTGTTTTCCTTATCATCTTTTTCATAGAGGCAAGTGTCCATGACAACAGAAATTTTATTTTATTTGTAAACAAATAAACGTGCCTGGTGTTGTTAAGTGCCTTCGAGTCAGTTGTGACTCATAGTGACCCTGTATAGGGTTTCCCATGAAAAAGCTGGTGAGTTTGAACCACCGACCTTTTGATTCAAACTGAAAAGTATAGTGAAAGAATACAACCCTGACACACCTTTCCTAATTTTAAACCATTCAGTCAGTGTTCCCTTGTTCTGTTTGAACAACTGCCTCCTACAGCACCTATAGCACCATACCAGGACACCAATAAAAGTGCCTGTTGTTGTTGTTAAGTACTGTCAAATCGATTCCAACCCATAGCAACTCAGTATAGGGTTTCCAAGGAGCAGCTGGTGAGCTTGAACCACCAACCCTGAAGTTCAAATGACTTTGCAGTCTGACGCATTAGCCCACAGCACCATACCAGGACTCCTACAAAAGTGCCTGGCACATATTAATTGTTCCATGAATATTAACTGAGAGAGTATGTGAGAAATATGCTACAAGTATAAGGAAGTTTGGCTCTGGAGGTCATGTGTCTGGAAAACACTCAATGGTCATCTCTCCATGGAAGGTCAACCACAGAGCTAACCTTCCCTGTGCTAGTAGCATACTTTTAAAGAATGGGGATTAAAGAGTGGGTCTTGGCTCTCTGTTCCTTCCATTCGACAGGCAGCCACAGCTTCTCTTGCAGTACCAGCCACATCCCTGAGACAAGATGGTGAAGGTCGGAGTCAATGGATTTGGTCATATTGGGTGCCTGGTCACCAGGGCTGCTGTTAACTCTGGCAAAGTAGAGGTTGTTGCCATCAACGACCCCTTCATTGACCTCAACTACATGGTATATGTTCCAGTATGATTCCACCCATGGCAAGTTCAATGGCACTGTCAAGGCTGAGAATGGGAAACTTATTATCAATGGGAAGCCCATCTCTATATTCCAGGAGTGAGATCCCACCAACATCAAGTGGGGTGATGCTGGTGCTGAATATGTTGTAGAGTCCACCGGTGTCTTCACAACCTTGGAAAAGGCTGGGGCTCACTTGAAGGGTGGTGCCAAAAGGGTAATCATCTCTGCCCCTTCTGCTGATGACCTCATGTTTGTGATGGGCGAGAACCATGAGAAGTATGACAACTCCCCCAAGATTGTCAGCAATGCCTCCTGCACCACCAACTGTTTGGCCCCCCTGGCCAAGGTCCTCCATGACAATTTTGGCATCGTGGAGGGACTCATGACCACAGTCTATGCCATCACTGCCACCCAGAAGACTGTGGATGGCCCCTCTGGGAAACTGTGGCGTGATGGCCGTGGGGCTGCCCAGAACATCATCCCTGCATCTACTGGTGCTGCCAAGGCTGTGGGCAAGGTCATCCCTGAACTGAATGGGAAACTCACTGGCATGGCCTTCCGTGTTCCCACTCCTAATGTGTCTGTTGTGGACCTGACCTGCTGCCTGGAGAAAGCTGCCAAATATGATGACATCAAGAAGGTGGTGAAGCAGGCATCAGAAGGACCCCTAAAAGGCATCCTGGGTTACACTGAAGACCAGGTCGTCTCCTGTGACTTTAACAGTGACACCCACTCTTCCACCTTTGATGCTGGGGCTGGCATTGCCCTCAATGATTACTTTGTCAAACTTATTTCCTGGTATGACAATGAATTCGGCTATAGCAACAGGGTGGTGGATCTTATGGTCTACATGGCCTCCAAAGAATAAGAGCCCCCTGGACCACCAGCCCCAGCAACAGCACTAGAGGAAGAGAGAGGCCCTCAGCTGCTGGGAGTCTTTACCCCAACTCTAATTCCCCTACACACTGAGAAACTCCCATCCTCAGTTTCCATCCAGACCACCTGGAGAAGGGGAGGGGCTTTAGAGAGCCCAGTCTTGTCATGTACCATCAATAAAGTACACTATCCAGCCAAAAAAAAAAAAAAAAAAAATGGGTCTTTACTATTTCAGACTCTTTGAGAGTAGGTCAGATTGTCAGATTTAGAGAAAAAAAAAAAAAGCATATGGTGGTGGTTTTGTGCTATGGAGTCCATTCTGACTCTTAGAAACTTTGTATAGGGTTTCTGAGGCTGTAAATCTTTACAGGAGGAAAAAGCCTCATCTTTCTATTTCAGAGCAGCTGATAGATTCCAACTGCTGACATTGCAGTTAGGAGCCCAACTCATAACCCACTATGCTACCAGAACTCCTTGCTTGGCACATACTTATATTAAAAAATCATTTGTTGTTTATCTGAAATTCTAATTTAACTGGGCATACTGGTTCCCAGAAACTATCTTACTTTAAGGAACCTGTGTGAGCATTCACTCCCTTTCTTCTTCTTCAC
Organism: Chrysochloris asiatica; assembly: GCF_000296735.1. Classification (NCBI taxonomy): domain Eukaryota; kingdom Metazoa; phylum Chordata; class Mammalia; order Afrosoricida; family Chrysochloridae; genus Chrysochloris; species Chrysochloris asiatica. The sequence continues at coordinate 2,978,755 of NW_006408731.1, read as the reverse complement.
CTAATTTTCAATTTTGTGTTTTAAAATTTAGTTTTCCAATTCTTTACTCTGTCCTTTGTCGTATTCGCTTAGGTCATTGTATACAAATGGTAGATTGGTCTACAAATGGCTCCAATAAGCCCTAGAGCTTGTGCAATCTCTCCCCTCTCTGACGCCTGCTTTGTCCAACGGTACAACAATGGATGCGAGGCAATCAGGCTTAGGGATGATGATGCTTGCCCTCTAGAGACTGTTGCCTACCTGGTAGAGAAACCAGGTCTAATCTCCTTGGAAATGACAGACTTTACAAAGAGAGAGGCCCAGCCATCCCAGACAGACTAGTTGAATTAAGGGCATGAGTGAGCTCAGATGAGACCAGTTAAGAACCACAGAATGGGGAGAAACGCTAAATGCTGTGGGTTTTAAGCCACTGGCTTTTGAGGTGGGTTAGGAGTGCTGGTGGCGCTGTAGGATAAGCACTGTGTTGCTGACCACAAGGTCGGTAGCTCAAACACACCAACTTTTCCAAGGGAGAAAAATGAGACTTTCTGCTCCCATAAAAGATTTACAGGCTCTGAAACTCTATATAGGGTTGCTATGAGTCAGAACTAACTTGATAGCACCAAACAACAATAGCTATGCAATAACAAATAACTGATATTAGTTTAAAATGTTTTACCCTTTTCTTACTCATTTATTTTTGCTTTTCTAATTTTAATCTTTTGTTCAAAACATTGTTTTAAAATGTGGGAGCTTTCTCTTCTCTCTCTCTCTCTTTTTTAGGGCAATCCTATTTTTCATTGGGGAACTGAGCTGGCAGTTCCCTTGAGATCTAGGGGTTTGAGTTAAAGGAACTGCTTTATCAGAAACCTCCAGCTTCTGCCCATTTTACTCCATATTTTTCAGGTTCATTGTCCCACAAGAGAATAAGCCTGATAGGAATGGAACTTCTATCTGTTTTGTTCACTTATTTTGTTTTGAATGGTTTTGTTCACTGTTTTATCATCAATATATAGAATACTAATAGGTACATAGTACAAAAAACAACAAAACCCACTGCCATCAAATCAATTCCAACTCAGAGCCATCCTACATAGGGTTTCTGAGACTGCAAACCTTTTGGTGAGCACACAGCTTCATCTTTCTCCCTTTGAAGGACTAGAGAGTTTGGAATGCTAACCTTGCAGTTAGCAGTCCAATGCTTATCCTACAGTGCCACCAGAGCTCCTAGGTCCATAGTAGGAATCCAATAAATATATACTTAATGTTGGATGAGTGAACTGCCACTCTTATCTCTTGTCAAGGTCAGTGCCCACCACTACACTACCCTCTGAGAAGACTAGAGGTGACTGCAGTTGAGAGGCCTGCCCATCGCTGCCATGTGAATTAGGTTTGCTGCTTTCCCAAATGGTAGAGGGACTGTGTCCTTGTATTTCCCCATGAAGATGGCCAGCTTTTCAGTCTCATCACATCACTTTGAACAGAAGGAGAATAGTCCCTGCAAATTTGCTAACGTCTGATCTGGGATTTTAAATTCTGAGATTATTCTCTTCTGGACACTTAACCAAAACCCATTACTGTCGAGTTGATTCTGACTCATAGCGACCCTCTAGAATATGGTCCCATAGGGTTTTCTAAGCTATCATCTTAACAAAAGAAGATTGGCATAGCTTTTTCCTCTGAGCAAAAAGTAGATTTGAACCAACCACCTTTTGTTTTAGCTTAACCTGGACTCTTTTCTGGACCCTTAAACTCCAGTATTTACTCCAATTCAGTCTCCCAGAGAGAAGGCCTTGCAACAAATAGAAAGCGATACTGTTGGTTCACGTATAATTTTTTCATTTAGTATTATGCTTCTGTATATAACTGGCATAATAGCTAATACTAGTAGTTAGCATTTATTGTGTGTCAAGTATAGGGCTAAGAACTTGACATATATATTATCCCATTTACCTAAAAAAATTGTCTATGAGGCAATTATTATGCCTATTACCATTTTACAGATGAAATATGTGAGACTCAGAGAATAAGTAACTTGGTCAAGGCCAACTAAGTGGTAGAGGTATTGCTTTTAACCACAATATTTTTTATCCAAATATACGTATCTATTGCAGTTCAGACTCCTCATAATCACTCCCCATTTTTCTGTCATTATTATTTGGTACATGCATCCATGGTAGATCAACTTTGTGAATGAAGAGGTGTAAGAAATAGTCAATGCATCTTGTCATGAAGTTGTGATTCCATCTTCTATAAGTTGCCATTTCTCTAGCCCATATAATGTGTAGGTTCATTCTCTGGTTTTATCTTATGATGATATTACTGGATTTCTAAAACCCAGAAACATACATATATGTGTGTGTGTATATATATACATATGTAGACATATATTCACAAAACGCTTAAAAGTTCCTCCCAACAACCACTCCAATAATCAGATTTTCATATTCTATATAAAATGTTTTTTCTTTTATTTCCCCAAAAGGGTAAGTTCCACCATTTCAAGCACCAAAGAACACCGTTCTTTGGCTGTGGTCATCTCTGGTCATCTCTGGTCATCTCCAGTAATTCATAGTCAGACATTCCCGTTTGGGGATGGATAACACTCATTCAGCCTTACAAGCATCTATTGCAAACTGTGCTTTAGACTGCACGTTTTAAAAATATTTTTGGCCAGAGTTATGTACCACACAGGCCTGAGCATGTTTTTAAATGTGGCTGGCCCCCCATCAATAAAAGAGAGATTCAGACTTTCTCTAAAAAGCTTAACTGTAGGTAAAAAATACAACTTCCAGGTGCCATTTCCAGAAATTCTGATTCAGATCCTCAGTGTACAACTCGATGACATCAACTAAGGAAGGCCTCCCCTTGTGCCCATCCAATCGCCGTTGTAACCACCACCGACTGAATTTAAACCGCAGCGAGAAAAGGAAGCAGGGGCGGAGTTGGCGGGTACAAGAGGGCTGGTCCTCAGAGTAGCAAAGATGAAATCATTCTAAAACTTCCTGTGAGAAAGCGTAATTTAAGCAAAATTCTTTTTTTATTTATTTATTTTTTTTTAAGGAAGACAATTCAACATGCGTGCGATTAGTTTAATTAGATAGGAAGAAAACGCCCGTGTTTTCCTCGGGCCCTGAAATGCTCCATCCTCCGAGAAAGGTTGGGGTCGAATCGGTCATTCTGAAGCCCAGGCAGCGCCGGCCCTGTAGTGTACTTCCACTGGTGTTGGCGTCTGGGACTATTAACAAAGATGCCGCTTCAGCTTTAATTAAAGATTTCTCTTTTTTTAACGCAAAAAAGAAAAGGCACCGAATATAGCACTTTGGTAGACACAGAAGTGAGAACTAAATAACCGTAGTTTTCAACATGTCAGGATGGCCGAGCGGTCTAAGGCGCTGCGTTCAGGTCGCAGTCTCCCCTGGAGGCGTGGGTTCGAATCCCACTCCTGACAGTGACTTTTGTTCATGACTCAAGGTTTTTTTTTTCTTTTGTCAGTTACTTATATTTTTTTTCTTTCTTTTTTTTTACCCTTTACCTAGAATATTATATTGATTGGTAGCATTCAAAATTAAATGATTACAAAAGAGTTGTCTTACATGCCAGCAATACAAAATGTTCTATTGGTACTACCAAAACTGAAGGAATTCGCGAGCCCAATGCATCTTTTCTCAATTTTCCATTCCTGTTTCTTTAGTAGACTTGAGATCAAATTCTGGTTCTGTTCAATCCAATTAGTTTAAAGTAGATGGTAGTTTTCGATAATAACAAACCAATGCAGTAAAAGCAGCCTCAACCCCTCTGCAGCTCCCAGTAGATGTCTAGTGGCCCCTTTAATCGAAGAAACTGCAATGGTATATTCATAGTCTTTGAAAAGACATTTGATAGATTTTTTTTTTCAGCAGCCTCTCCCAGTGGTGTGGAAGTAGCATTTGGGTTGACATGGGTATCTCTTCATGTTGTACACTTGCATGTTTACAGAAGCAGCCTTGTATCTCATCAGGCCTGCTCCAGGCTGCACAGATGCCAGCCCTGCCCAAATCCTTTGATTTCTGTATGGTTTTGCAGAATATGTACTACTGGTTTGAATGCACGCCTGTTAAACTTACATAAATGGCACTACGTCATATATCTACTTTCACTTTATTCATCTGGCACCCTACTTTTGATATTTATCTGTGCTTTTGAGTGCACCAATAGCTTTTCATTGCTACATAGAAGGTTTTAGTGATGACCACTCCCAGATTGGATCCACAGCCTTGCCACCACAAATACAGGTAATGGTTCTGTCAGTGAATGATCCTTTATGAACCTGTATACGATTTTATTTGAGATACAACAGGTGCAGAATTGCTAGTTATGGAGTCTGCTGACCTAATTTTGCAAATCAGAAACAGAAGACCTAGGGAAGATGATTTAGACACATATAAGAATGATATATTTTATAGCACCTCCAAAAACATCCCTAAAATTCAAGTTTCCTTATATCCAATCTGCTTAAGTTGGACATTCATAGTTACGGTTATAAACATTAATGTTAGTTGTTGTTGTTAGGTGCCATTGAGTCAGTACCAACTCATAGAGACCCTATGCACAACAGAACGAAACACTGCCCGATCCTGGGCCAACCTCACATTTGCTGCCACGCTTGAGCCCATTGATGCTGCCACTTTGCCAATCCATCGCTGGGGCTCTTCCTCTTTTTCTCTGACCCTCCACCCTACCAAGCATAATATCCTTCTCCAGTGACTGGTCCCTCCTGTCAGTATGTCTGAAGTATGAGAAACGAAGTTTGGCCATCTTGGCCTCCAAGGAGCACTCTGGCTGCACTTCTTCCAACACAGATCTATTGGTTCTTTTGGCAACATTAATATAGTGTTTCTATTTTGAACTCACAACTTGGATGTTGACTATCATTCTTATTAATTTACTGCAAACTCCCAGTTAATAATAAGAATAATAAAAAAAAAAAAACCTCTGCTGACCAAAATTTCCCCTCACCATTCTTTAAAACAAAAAAGAAATTTAATCTTATTCCAGGTTACAAAGGCAGAAAATTGGGTTAATCTGTTTTCAATTGATAGTAAAAATTATTTTGTCCTTGCCTTCTCCCCCAACTTCTTCTAAGCTCACAGAAAAATCAATACATATACTAAAATAAAAGTGGAGTAGTATTGAAAGGTCACTGAAAAATCAATACATATACTAAAATAAAAGTGGAGTGGTATTGAAAGGTGTTAAAAAGGTTTTTAGCCTGGTCAAAGCAAAATAATGGAAGAAAGTCTGAATGGCCATCTCACCATCATAATACAAGTTTTCTCTAAAAATAATCATTTCTTTTTCTTTATTTAGCAACCAAACCCTATCCAATGAAGGACTATTGCAAAGAACCTTGCAGGAACTAAGGAAACCAACTTACATCTTTGATGATCATTGATAACCACCACCTGGAAAGATTAATGGTGTCAGATGGAGACTGCTTGGCTAGGACAAATGACAGGACCCATAGTAAACAGACTATGGAGAGTTCCTAAAATCTCTGAGGGAAGGGAACCGACCTCATGATTTCAAGTCCCCACTTGCTCCCTGGCAATATATGAGAAAGGAGGGAAAGGCTAGCAGGTAGGATTCCCAGGAAGACAGAAAGAGTGCTTGGAGGTGCCTGGAGGATCAACATCTTGACCCCATACAATCCAGGTTGCCACTTATGAGCTGTATGACCTCATGAGTCTACCACCCACTGTCAGTTTGTCATACTGAGGTGGCTTGTGTGTTATGATGCTGGAAGCTATGCCACCAGTGTTTTACAAACCAGCAGAATCAGCCATGGTGGGCAGATTTCAGTGGAGTTTTCAGATTAAGACAAAGTAGGAAGAAAGACCTGCTAAGCTACTTCCAAAAGTTAACAAATTAAATCCTTATGGATCACAACAAAATATTATCTGAGTTATTGCTTTGGACACATCATCAGGAGAGCTGAATTGCTAGAGAAGGACACCATGTTTGATGATGTAAAGGGCCAATGAAGGCAAAGGAGACTCTTGGTGAGATGGATTGGCACAATAGCCATACAGATGGACTTGAAAATGTGGCTGATCATAAGGATGATGAAAGACCAGGCTACATTTTGATCTATTATACATAAGGTCACCACAAGTCAGAATCAACTTGATGGCATTTACCTACTTAAGAAATAAACTGTGAGATATATATATACATTTATATACATATATATTGTTGTTAAGTGTCATTGTGAGAAATGTTATTGATACCCTGGACACTGCCTCGGTTCCTCTTGGTTATGAAGTCACAGATGAGTTATCACAAGCACTTACCCACAAATGCTCAAGAAATCCAATGTGTACTCATTTTAACGAGAATGAGGTTGTCTTTATTTGATTTTGCAAAATCGGGTGCCCAACTCAGTAAACACGGGCAGATTGCCACATGGCCATCTTGCAATAAGTTTTATTCCTTTATTTTGAGAGTCCCTCCCCAGTTAATATGGGGTTCACAGTCTAGTCCAGATGGGGCCCATGGCCTCAATGACTATATTCTTATTTAAAGTTCCTAGTCTTAGAACAGATTTCTTTCCCCTTTTCCCTAGTTCATCCTGCTCACATAGCCCTGGGTGTGAATCAACAACCTATGTCTGATCTAGCAATTTTGTGTGCTCTTTATCCCTGAAAATGGACCATCTTGAGAATTTCTCACACCATAGAGTTGGTTCAACTCATAGTGACCCTGTATAGGGTTTCTGAGGAGCAGCTGGTGAATTTGAACCGCTGAACTTGCCTTCAAACCAACTTTGTGGTCCAGTTCAGTGCCACACCAGGACTATATATATATATATATATATATATATATATATATATATATATATATATATTACTTAGAATGTGAGTCCTGGTGTAGTGCTGTGGACTGCAAAGTCAGTTTGAACCACAAGGTTGGCAGTTCAGGCTCACCAGTCATGCCTCAGAAACCCTATACAAGGTCACTATGGGTTTGAACTAACTCGATGACACTTAACGACAACAACAATATATTGTTTAGAAGAGCGCCTATAAAATAATAAACAATTGATAAATGCTATGTTTTGCAATAATTGAACCTCTACTATGTGTTGAACCCAGGAGACAAGGCAGTGAAGAGGACTGGTATATCCCCTGCCCCTGAGGGGTAAACAGACTGTAATGGAAAGCACAGTCCCTTCAGCTCCTCTTCTCTGTAGCAGAACCTAGGTAACACAACTAAATGTCGTACTTGATCCTCAATTTGGAAGTTAAAATGCCATCCTCAATACTCTGGTAACACATGGTCTTTTTGAAAGAAAGCATGAAACACTTAATATTTATCTATTATGGAAGTCAAGTCCATCTGGGGTGTATATGAAGCCTAAGGATCTCTCATTATCTCCAGACAAAGAGGACTTTGAAGCCTGTACGCTCCTACCCTCTATTTTCATTTACCTGAACTATCATTCTCCTTCTCACCTCTGGGTCTTCACACACACTATTTTCTATATCTGGAACACCTTTCCATCTCCCGGGCCTATTTTCTCTTGCCTGGATAAATTCTACATTGCAGTTGCTCAGCCTGTGTATCATTTCTTCCATGAAGTCTTTCCCTACTTCTTTCCACCTCATTCAGTCTGGGGTAAATGTCCAAATATGGCCCACAGCAACCTCCACGCACAGTGATTTTACTTCCCATTATAGCAATTGCCTTGAATTATTTTCCTCAACCACCACTACCATGCCCCAGCCTTTTCTAATTTGAAGACAGAAGGTACTGGAGAAAAAGAGGGTCTGCCTTGCAATTGCTTACAAAGAAAAGAGAAGAACTAAATTCCAGAATGGAAGAAAAAGTTTCCCTAAAAGTAGAATTGCTTTCTGAGTTACTCCTCAAAGTACTTGGACATTTTGTTCCCCTGAAGATAGGACAAAAGATCATATTTCTATCCTTGACAATTTATATAAAATAATGTGCTCTGAGGACAAAACCAGGCTGGTAGAACATTCTGTGCCACATTAGTGGGGACTGGGTCTTGGCATTTGAGTGGGAGGGCTGACAATTGCAAACTTCCATTTCCCTGATCTGTGTTTCTAAGTGAAGGGCCTCAGCTGAGTAAAATTCCTGGCTGCCTTCTGCCACTTCTGCCTGCATGTGCTGGGGGCTTCAAACTTCGTCTGTTCCAGCTACTCCCCACTCTGTGATATACAATCAAATGGAGGTTTCTTCCTGCCAGCTTAATTCCGGAAAATACAATGGCAAGTACTTACTTTCCCTTTGATTTTCCTTTCCAAAAAAATGTTAAACAAAAGACTGTTAAGTCAGACTACATCTTGTTTTACATAGTCAGATTTTAGTTGATGGTGCTTTGAATTGTTAGATGATACAGCATTTTCAACAATGCATTTATCAATTACTGACCTTTTTTAAAAAAGATTGCCTTGAAGATTGTGAGTGTATCCGTTTGCTATTTCTCAAGGAAAGACAATAGAGTAATCAGAGATCATAGTGTTACTTGCAATTTATATTTAGCGGCTTTGCCTTCTCCTTTCCCCGGTTTCTTTGGTACTCTGAAAAACTATTGCATATAGAATACAAATGAAAGAAGTACAGAAAGTATTTTCTGAAAGAAGAGCAAATTTAACTTTGCCACTCTTTTGTAAACAATGGAAAACTATCAGATTCAGACCTGTATAAATCACGTTCCTGAAAACCCTTAGGGTAAAGTTACCCTCTACATTACAGAATGACCACCCGTTCCCCTTAATGAAGGCAGGAAAAGCCACAAAAGGCCCCGCTGGGATTCGAACCCAGGATCTCCTGTTTACTAGACAGGCGCTTTAACCAGCTAAGCCACGGAGCCAACACGCCAAGCAGCTTTCTTATTCACAAGGAAAAGGAATGATCTTTGGTCTGCACTGTGCTTCAAACGTAGCTTCAGAACCTAGAAATTAACTCCTGCTTCGCACCCCTAAAACGCCGGATAAAACACTCAACTACAGGAAAACAGTCTTTGCGCGGGAGCGAAACGCGGACAGGAGACTAACATCTCCGGACGCTAGAGAGATTTCTTTGAGAAAATGCCTGGAAGGGCAAGAGTTCTGCAAGAATCACTGTCTTTCTTACGTTGGTAATTGTGCCCTGCGGCTCTGAGGAAAGGTACCCGGCAAGGGGGAGGGGGGGCTGTACCGAGAACCGACCACAATTACTATAAAACCCTCCTCCGGGTAAACTCAGGACCAAGAACCGAGTGTTGCAGGAAGCAAGCTAGCTGTGTGTTCTTTATTTCACTGTTTTAAATTAAAATTCCTTACCCTATTTCCTTCAGTAAAGTTGACTTCCACTTGCTTTCTTGTTTATGAAGATAAAAAATGGAAATTCCTGAGTGGTCTTTAAAAATGCAAGACATCATAATTCAAAACTTAGTCTTGGGAAGAAATAAAGGAAAGGGAGGTCCCTTTAGAATTTGTTTATTGTCATGGGGGCAGGACTTGTGCATTTGTAATTGTTTCCAAGTTTTTCTTTTCTCTGTTAAAATAAATCTGCATGGAAATACGATTTCAGCAAAGGAGTTTAGTGACACTTTCCAAGAGTTTACAAATTGTTGTGAAAGTAACTTCCGGAGGTGAATTCTGTCATTATAATTGGCTATCTTACTCTGATAGCGTAGTGGTTACGAATCGGGCTGTGAACCTCATGGTCAGCAGTTGGAAACCACCAGCTGTTCCGTGGGAGAAAGATGAGGCTTTCTGCTCCGGTAAAGATTTACAGCCTCTGAAACCCTGTACAGGGTCGCTATGGGTCGGAACCAACTCCACGGCACATAATAACAACAACCTCTTACTTGAAATTTGTTGACGTGGTGATAATGTTGAAATCGACATTTCAATATTTCTAAATTGTATCCGTACTTGAAGGATTTCTATTTTAGTATAAGGAACTCTAGTAGTGTAGTGGTTATGAATCGGGCTGTGAACCACAAGGTCAGCAGTTTGAAACTACTTGCTTTTCCACGGTAGAAAGATGGGGCTTTCTGCTCCCGTAAAGATTTACAACCTCCGAAACCCTTCACTGTAAATTGTAAGCCAGCCACTGACGCTGCCACATACATGATGGAGGGGGGAGTAAAATCCATGACTCTGCTAGATTTCTTATTTTCATAAAAAAATTGAGACTATATGAACTCAACAGTCAAGTGTGATTTGAGACTCAATGAAATAAGTACCTATTTCTCTTATATTACAACACTAGCCATCGTACTATAAGCGTACTTGTCGTTGTTGTTAGGTGCCATCGAGTCTATGCACAATTGAACGAAACACTGCCTAATCCTGGGCCAACCTCACAATTGTCGCCAAGCTTGAGCCCATTGATGCTGCCACTTTGCTAATCCATCTCACTGAGGGTCTTCCTCTTTTTCTCTGACCCTCCACCTTATCAAATAGGATATCCTTCTCCAGAGACTGGTCCCTCCTATTATGTCCCAAGTATGAGAGAAGAAGTTTAGCCATCCTGGCTTCCAAGGAACAATATGGCTGCACTTCTTCCAACACAGATCTGTTTGTTCTTTCCGCAGCCCATGGTACGTTCTATATTCTCCTTCAACACCATTACTCAAATGCATCAATTCTACAGTCGTCCTTATTCACTCTCCAGCTTTTGCATGCATATGAGATTATGCTGAGCAAATAATCCAAGAAGCTAGGTTATATGAAGAAATACAACGTGGCATCCGGATTGGAGGAAGACTCATTAACAACCTGTGATATGAAGATGATACAACCTTGCTTGCTAAAAGTGAAGAGGACTTAAAATATTTACTGATGAAAATCAAAGAACACAGCCTTCGGTATGGATTGCATCTCAATGTCAAGAAAACAAAAATCCTCACCAATGGACCAATAGACAACATTCTTATCAATGGAGAAAAGATTGAAGTTGTCAAGGACTTCATTCTTCTTGGATCACCTATCAACACTCTCGGAAGCAGCAGTCAAGAGATCAAATGACATTTTGCATTAGGCAAATCTGCTGCACAAGACCTTTTAAAGTGTCGAAGAGCAAAGATGTCAGCTTGAGGACTAAGGTGTGCCTGATCCAAGCCATGGTATTTTCAATAACCTCATATTCATGTGAAAGCTGGACAGTGAATTGTAGTTGTTAGGTGATGCCGAATAGGTTCTGATTCATAGCGATCCTGTGTAGGGTTTCTGAGGCTTTAAATCTTCGCAGGAGCAGAAAGCCTCATCTTCAGTGTGCTTAAAACCAATATAATTATAAACAGCACAGCATATTACAACTAAATTTTTGAGCACGTAGTTTACAGAAGGCTAAAGTTTACATTGGAAAACCTAAATCCGTTTTCAGTCTTAACATAAATTCAGCCTCAATCAAATTTTTGCTGATCACTAATCCACAATGTCCTGTTGTGTAGGATAAGCACTCAACCACAGGACGGTTTGAATTGCAAGGTCAGCAGTTCAAACTCACCAGCCACTCTTCAGAAACCCTATACAGGGTTGCTATGGGTCAGAATCCACTCGACAGCACCTAACAACAACAATCCAACAATCTTGATGTGGCACTGTAGGATAAAGCAATGTATTGCAAGGTCAGTTTGAACCACAAGGTTCCGTGGTTCAAACCTGCAGAATCTCAGTGACTCTTTCTTGGATGTGTGTTAACAATCTATAATGTAAAATGCTTTGCCCTCTGTGGAGGAAGGTAGAATCTTCACTGAGTAGTCAGGGCAGGGTTGATGAAAGGAGATGGGGATAATATTCTTGTGGTACAATAGTGAATAATTGCTATCAGGACTGACTGTAAAGGTTGGAAATGTAAAGGTAGACATTTTGTAGCAAAAAGAGGGGAGTGGTTGACTTTGCAGTCCAGGAGCTGAGGTCCCTGGGACCATCAAGGGAGAAGAGTGGAGTGAGGGACCCTACCCAGAGAAACAGTGACTCCAGAGATGGAGGCAGAGACGATGACTTGCAGAGATGGAGCTGCTGAGAGGCTGAGGCAGAGAGGGAGAGGGGCTGTATGTTGATGACCAAGGGGCAGGCTTGCAGGGTATACGCTTTGGTTGGTTGATGATGCAGGGAGGATTGTAACCATGGCAATGAAATGATATACAATAGATAGGATGAATGTAAAGATAATGTTCTCCCATGTAAACTATCACATAATTCACAGTAAAACATTTAAAACAAAACAAAACAAAAACACTTTGCCCTCAGACAGAGTATGTTTGAAAGTGACTCTCTCTCCTTAAGGGATTTGCCTTTGTGTTCCCTTCATGGAAATTGGGGCTACATAATCGAGTACCTTAGAATCAGTTTCAGTGAACTTTGCTAATCTCCAGTAGTGTTGTTAAGTGATAAATGCCTTGGAGTAGGTTCTGACTCATAGCACACCAGGTGTGGTATCCCAATAATAGTTAGTCCCTTTCTCACTTCTGTAGTCACTTCTAATGTTGTTAAATTCTGTCTGTAACAGAGATTAATTGTTCTGCTGTCATGGTATTTTGATGAATTTCCTTTGTTTTCTGTGCTTTATAATGTGGCTCCATAGGATAAGCTCTGGACTGTGAACCAGGTCAGAAGTTCCAATCCACTAACTGCTCTAAAGGAGAAAGATGAGGCTTTCTGTTCCCAAGCTATGAGTTGGACTCCACTCAGCTGCACTAAGAAGAATGTGAATACCTTGGACACCTTGGTTGTTACTGTAAAAAACGGTTCTTTATCACCTGATGCTGAAAGAGCCAACTTTCAGAGACAAGACTCACTCAGTGCGTAAAGCAAAGCATTTATTTAATATTGATATTAAGGAGAATGGGAGAAATTTCTCAGCTCTGCCTCCTCGAGGAAAAGGGACAAGGAGCTTTTATAGGGATTCCAGTTATTATGAGGAAGGAGGGGATCCAGAGATTTCAGAAACTGTTAACTGTTTACTCAAGGTCCTATTGATTGTCCTAGCCAGGTCCTAACCTATATGTTTCTTCTTCTTGTTGTTGTTAAGTGCCATTGAGTAGGTACCAACTCATAGCGACCTTATGCACAGCAGAATGAAACACTGTCTGATCCTGGGCCAACCTCACTACTGGTGCCATGCTTGAGT
>NW_006408731.1:2944642-2963103 GCF_000296735.1 Chrysochloris asiatica | reverse complement strand
TGACAATGAATGCAACACCATTCCTCTTCAATTTGTCATTTCCGGCATAGTAAACCATGTGGTCATCAGATTCAAAATGGCCAATATCAGTCCATTTCAGCTCACTAATGCCTAAGATATCGATGTTTATGCGTTCCATTTCATTTTTGACAACTTCCAGTTTTCCCAGATTCATACTTCATATATTCCATGTTCCGATTTTCGATGGATGTTTACAGCTATTTCTCTTTATTTTGAGTTGTGCCCCATCAGCAAATGAAGGTCCCACGGGCTTTTCTCCCAGGGGCTTTACTCCATTCACATCATCACAGTCAGCACTACTTTGAGGAGGCAGCTCTTCCCCGGTCACATTTTGAGTGCCTTCCAACCTGAGGGGCTCATTTTCCGGCACAATATCTGACAGTGTTTCTCTGCTATTCATAAGGTTTTCAGTGAATAAATATTCGGAAGTAGTTTGTCACTCTTTCTTCCTAGTCTGTCTTCATCTGGAAGCTCATCTGAAAACTGTCCCCCATGGGTGACCCTGCTGGTATTTAAAATACCGGTGGCATAGCTTTCAGAATCACAGAAACTCACAAGCCACCACTGTACAACAAACTGAGAGATGAGTGGTAGAGATGTCTCTTGCTACACCATTAATCTCTCCTGGTGGTGCTTCTCAGTGGCCATTAAAGATGTATGATGGTTTCCAGCTCCTGAAATAATCCGTCCTCAGGTTAGGGTTTGGCTACTAATTAAAGGGAAAAAAATGATCACTTTTAGAGAAAATTATTGTATTATGATGGTGGGATGGCCATACAGGCCTTCTATTATTTTGTTTTGGCCAGGTTAAAAATCCTTTTAACACCTTGGGGATTCTCAGTGCCCTGTTTCATTATAGTATCATGCTAATAATCTCCTTCATCTGGATCTTTGCCTATTTAAGACTTAATAAAGGATTCTCTATAAAATAGATTTGAATTTGGGGTCTTTTTACCCCTAGAACAATAGTCACATCTAATATGGTTTTGACCAACTGTGGCAGACATTTGGCCAGACAGTAGAGCTAACATTTTCCTCAGACTGGCCATTGATAAAGTTTGCACAGGATTTCCATGAAGTTATAGGAGTCCTTTAGCTAGTCAGAGACCAATCCCAAGAGAAAAATCAAGTCTTTGAGCAATTATTTCCAGAAATAGGTGTGAACTGTATCTTCTACTCAGCTTTGAGTGTGACCACGAAAGACAATGCAATGTTCCCTCATATTGACTCTATTCCACACATCTGATTGTGAAGTTGCAAAAGTTGTAGATTGCTGTACAATGGACTGCTGACAATAATGCAAAGTAATGTGGGAATGGAAGAGAGTTTCATTTTCCATATCCCCGAGAGAGAAACTGGAAGAACAGAACAGTACACTGAAATCCAAGGGAGAAAAAGTGTCACTATGATCCTTAGTTTCATGTGTCACCTTGCTTAGTATTCGTTCCTTAATAAAAAATGATTAGATATTGCTGTGAACATATTTTAACTGTAATAAAGGAGATGATCTTCAATAATATGGGTGGGTCACATACAATCAGTTGAAAGGCTTTAAGTGAAAAATTGAGGTTTCCTCGAAGAATTTATGACTCAAAACTATATAGCTTCAGTTCCTGCCTAAGAGTCTCCAGACCCCTGTCCTGTCTGAGAGATTTCATATGCTCCAGGCCTGATATCACTTAAGTCAATTCATTGAAAGAAATCTCCTTCTTGAGACAGACTTGTGTTTTATTGACCATGCAAAGGCATTGATTATAACAAATTATAGATAGCATGGCAAAGAATGGGTATTCCAGAATACTTCATTGTGCTCATGAGGAACCTGTACATAGATCAAGGGGCAGTCTTTCCAACAGAACAAGGGGATACTGAGTGATTTAAAACCAAGAAACATTATAGCATAGATCTATTGACCTAAACAAAATGGAGTCGGTTTAGTCATTAGGTCTCAATAAATGAGGACTCTGCAAATGAGGAAGTTAGTTTAAAAATTAGCCAAGATAGCGATAACCTCATGACTCTAGAAGGAGAACCGGATGTGCTTAAGCCCAGCCAGATAGTTCTCTCAGAAACTAAGCAGCTGCAACCCTAAAAGGTAGAATGTTTGAAAAGGATTATTGCCTTATTGTTTGTTTTATCAAAGAATGCGATCCTGATGTTAAAATAGATTAATTGTACATCCAAATATAATTTATCCTATATAATGTGCCTTCTCTTTACAATGAACAGGACAACCTTGAGAGGTTATTCACCCTGTCCTCCAGACTACTGGCTTTCTGTTAATAAAGCTTGGATCAGATCTCTCCCCGTCTCTGTGACTGACTACAGCGATAGGCGGCAAACCCTTGTTTTGGTTTGGCAACAAAGGTGTGCGCCAGGACTGTATCCTTTCACCATACTTATTCAATCTGTATGTTGAGCAAATAATCTGAGAAGCTTTATTATATGAAGAAGAACTTGGGATCAGTGACTCATTAACAATCTGTGATATGCAGATGATACAAGCTCACTTGCTGGAAGTGAAGAGGATTTGAAACACTTTATGATGAAGATCAAAGTATGGAATGCACCTCAATGTAAAGAACCCAAAAATCCTCACAACTGGACTAATAAATAAAACCATGATAAATCAGAAAAGATTGAAGTTATCAAAGACTTCATTTTAGTTGGATTCATAAGTAACACTTATGCAAGCAGCAGTTAAGAAAATGAAACAATGTATTATATTAGGCTAATTTGCTGCAAAAGACCTCTTTAAAGTGGTAAAGAGCAAAGATGTCAGTTTGAGGACTAAAGTAAACCTGACCTAAGTCATGGTATTTTCAATTACCTCAAATTCATACAACGAATAGGAAGACCACAAGACAATTGATGCATTTGAGTGATGGTGTTGGAGAATAATAGTGAAAGTATCATGGACTGCTAAAAGAACAAACAAGTATGTATTGGAGGAAGTACAGTCAGATTATTCCTTAGAAGCCAGGATAAGGAGACTTCCTCTCTCATATTTCAGACATATCATCAGAAGGGATTAGACCCTGGAGAAGGACATTATGCTTGATAAAGTGAAGGGTCGGTGAAAAAGAGGAAGACTCCCAATGACATTGATTGACACAGTGACAGCAATGATGGGCTTAAAGGTAGCAACAATTTTGAAGATGATGCAGGACCCGGGGCAGTATTTTTTCTGTTGTGCATAGGGTTGCTACGAGTCAAAACTGACTCAACAGCACCTAACAACAACATAAACATATATGGCTGATAAAACCACTGAAGAAAAGACTGGAAGCTCAAATTGTAACTCTCAGGAAATTAGATTCAACAGAAAGATATCCAAAATAAAATGAAAGCATGTCTCAACTCCGATCAAGTTGTGAATACTGCTGAGAAATATGAGAGAGTGAAAAGAGACCTTCAAAACCTGGAAGACAAAGTGAGGTCTTTACAGACAAACATTGAGTGAAAGTGGACAGATCCTTCAGCCAATGGGTTGGTCTAATGAAAATAAACATTGTTTCCCTTCAAGTACATGAAGGGAAGAAAAAGAAATTTCTGTTTTTCTTTTTCCTTTTAATTACCTTCCCAGACACCCAAGTTAGCATGTGTCTACAAATTTTCCCTTCCCAGTTTATCCATTCTTCCTTTGATGTCTCTGCCCATTTTTAAATTGGATTATTTGTCTTCTTGTTGAACTGTGACATGTTCTATACATTTTAGAGAGTAGACGCTTGTCTTATATATCATTGTCCAAAATTATTTCTAAGTCTGCAGATTATTTTACTCCTTTGTTGAAATCTTTTGGTGCATGTAAGTGTCAAATTGTTAGAAGGTCCCAGTCATCTATTTGCAGTCCTGGTGTAGTGCTGTAGGATAAGCACTGGGCTGCCAACCAAAAGGTTGGTGGCTCAAACCCACCAGCTGCTCATTGGAAACCCTATACAGAGTTACTATGAGTTGCAGTCAACTTAGGGGCACTTAACAACAGCAGCAACAGTCATCTATTTGGTCTTTTGCTTTTTGTGTGTTTTCAGTTATGTTTGATAGTGCATTTATGCCATGTATCAGAGCCCCTAAGTTTTCCCCTGTTTTTTCCACTTTATAGTTCTAGGTTTTACATTTAGGTCTTTAATGCATGTTGAGTTATATTTTGTGTATGGTGTAAGATATAGGTCTAATTTCATTCTTCTGCAAATGGATTTCCAGTTTACCCATCATTATTTGTTGAAGAGTCTATCTCTTCCCCTTTTACTGGGTTTTAGCTCTTCATCAAAGATCAACTAAATGTAGGTGGATGGATTTACTTCTGGGTTGTCAATTCTGTTTCATTGAGAACTGTATTTCTTTTGTTGTACAAGGCTGTTTTTGATTACTGTGACTGTGTAATAGGTGGGGAAATAAATATTTATTTTGATTAAGCTATTACTGAAATTTTGCATTTCCATCCGTTATTAATATAGTCAACAAACCAGAGTGGTATTTTAGCTCCTGTGACTTTCTCACTATTGAAAATCAGCAATATTTTTCCTACCAAATTATAATTCTTGCTGATTTAATAAAATATCATTTATGTTCATTACTGTTTTGAAATTATACATTAGATGTTAAATCCTTGGTGGAGCTTGTTATTTAGTACAGTAATAAAATTTAAAAGCACAAATATTACTATATCATAATTTTTTAGTATTAGCTTCCTTTTGAAATTTTATATATCTATTTTTTTTTTGGCGCTGTGGGTTAATGTGCTGGGCTGCAAAGTCGGTTTGAACCACAAGATCACCAGTAGCCTTCTGAAACCTTATACAGGGTTGCTATGGGTCGAACCGATTCAATGGCACTTAACAACAACATTATACTGAGATGGATTCGTATTTACCTACTGCCTTAGGGGTCCACAGTAAAAAAATTTTTTAAATTAAAAAACCTGGTAAGAAGACCAGGCATGGGGGTAATGACTCCTCATAATACAGGTTTAAACACACTCACACACTTAAGGTAGCAAACAAATGCATATTCCTGTGTATTCTAGAAGACCAGGCACCTTCATTTTAATGTAAATTCTGAGATGTAAATTTTGCGGTAGGAGTGGTAGCATCTGGATTAGTAAATATTTTATCTGTTTTTTAACGACCCAAGGAGAGATAAGTAAGAGAGAAGTGAGATCGTGCCAACCTCCAATGTCTTCCAACAGAGCAACAGCTACAAAGCTGGAGCCATATCTCCGGATTTCCTCTTACTGGTTTCCTAACCTCCACTCTGCCCTGGCTTGCTCATTTCTGGAACATCCCAAGCCCACTTCCACACCCTGGCCTTTACAACTGACGCATTTCACCACTTTCACTGCTGGGTTCTCCTCTTTTTTCTGTTTTATTTTTCCTCCAAACGCTTATCACCATTATATTACTTATGCAGTTCTGTTTTATCTGTTTCCGCCACAGTCAGCTATCTTCTCGAGGACAGGAATCGTGTTAGTTTTATTTACCTCGGTATATTGAATCAATGAAATCAGAAAGCAGAAATGGAGTATTTTGAAGCGGAGGATGCCAGGCTGGTCTCCCAATGCCGTTTTCCCGCCGGCATTGAAAGAATTGAGAAGCGTGCAGGATACGTGGTAGCTGGGTTACCTGCACTTAGCGAGTCTACACCAGCCAGAAAAAAAGCAGCTTTCAGCCCTAAACACAACCATTACAAGAAGAATCTGTGCCGCCGCCTGGTTTCTGATCAAGAGACGCCCGTCGCAACGCCACCTACGTGCGGGGCCAGTGGCGCAATGGATAACGCGTCTGACTACGGATCAGAAGATTCCAGGTTCGACTCCTGGCTGGCTCGGTCTGTGCCGACTCTTTTTTTTTTTTTTTTTAAATCTCCTTCTTTTGACACTCCTTTTTTTCTTGAATTTAAGTTCGATAGGGTAAAAAAAAACCCATGCAAGTAAAGTTTGTCTTAAAGTTTCCGTAGTGTAGAAGACGCGACTTTGGAACGCAAATGGAGCTACCACCCCTTTGCAGGACAAATTCCGCATCCGATCAAGCGGTGGCGTTGCCGAAAGCGCATATAGTGACCACCTTCTCTGACATCCCTTGTGTTCCAACTAAAGGATGAGTTTGCAGTACCGTTAATATAAAAGGAAAGAAACTAAAACGCATTTACCTTACTGGTTTCAGAAACCCGCACAGAGACACATGCATACTAACGACGCACAATTACCAATACAACGAGTTGAAGATGACGGGAGAACACTAGTTTCTGAAACCTTGCTCCTGCAGGGTTTCCGTAGTGTAGTGGTTATCACGTTCGCCTCACACGCGAAAGGTCCCCGGTTCGAAACCGGGCGGAAACACGTTTTGCCCTCTTCTCCTCCTTAATTGAGTTAATTCTTCAAATTACGTATTTTTATTTTTACTTATTTATTTTAAACTTCACACTTTTATATATAGGTCCCCCTCCTCTTTCTGCCTTGCTCGCTCCCGCCGAAGTACTAAAGCGGTGCCGCAGGGGTGGTTCCGAAGTCCCTCGGCCAAGGAGGCCCACATTCGTATCACTAGGGGAAAACCGAGCTCTTTCGGCCTAGGGTGCGCGGCGGGCCGTCCGCAGCCCCGGAAGCGCATCCTCGCTTCCCCTCGCCTTCCTGTCCGCGGTGGTGCGGGAGTCCGCGCGTCCATAGCGTTTCAGTCTGTGCCCTCCCTGCCCGAGCCAGGGCACCACTGCTTGGATCGTTGTGCCCCTCGGAGGCCGCAAGACTCGGGTAAGCACCTCACGGTTCGGGGGACATAGTGTGCGCCTCCAGAAAATGTAGAGGGTCCAACCACGCAGCAATTACTTGGGCTTCTCCTGCAAAATGGCCCTGGTCGTAATTAGAGACCTTGACACCTCGATAGTCCCACCTTGCCTTCCTGTCTCCAAAGTAACTGCTGTGTCTCTTGGGCTCCGGGTGTTAATTCCTCGGGAAAGGCAGAATCCGGGAGGTGGGATAGCAGAGGTTGCAGGCCCCACAGCAGCGTCCCCATCGGGTTTCCTAGAGTAAAGGGTAAAAAAGAGAAGCGAGGAGAGGATTTGAAATAATTGGGTCTGCAGGGCTGTGGCCTGAAGGAGGTCGTGGCGGGCAGCTTAATCGGCATGGCCTGGACTCTCCATCCCTTCCCACTTTACTGGGCATCACCTGCAGGAAACCCCAACCGAAGAGACACGCAGGGCAAGTCTTTTTCTTCACTTTGACCTTCTGATCTCCCCGTCAAAAAGAAAATAGGGTCCCAAAGGTAAGAAGTGGACCAACTTAAGTCTGTATTTTGGCTTACAGCTTGAGAAAAGTCATTCACAATACCGGTTTTTAAATCAGGACTTTGTGCCCTGGATTTGGCCTCTGACCTCTGTGTTTAATTTTAGTTGAATCAGTGAAATGCTTTTTTGGGAAAGAAATCTTGCTATTCTACCTGATAGCTTCAGGTGTATTCTCAGGATTTCTTTCTTAGATGTATTACTCCTGTTGCTATTATTATGACTATTTCTAAGCGTTAGCCTGGCCTAGCGTCTCAGATCGCATTGCTACAGGTCTCCTTTAAGGAGTGATATGAATGGAATCAAGAAACAGAAAGAAAGAGTGTGGCTTTCAGACTGGGATGGGATAGAGACAGGAACACAAGCTAGAACTACTACCCCAAAATCCATTTCAGTAACAGTCAAGGGAGCAAGATGAGGCTGCTAAAACGTGTCCATGGTGTTTGTTGGGAATGGAGTGGGAGAAGAGTATTGAATGAGATAGAATTTAGTCCATGGATGCCTGGGATAAACTCACTATACCAGAGCCAAAATCATGGGAAAAAAGATTTTGAGAGTTGGGTGAAACCTCAGAGTTAATCTAATTCAAGATGTGTCCCTAATCACAAAGACATTTCCACTACTCATTATTCCCAAGGAAAGAGATTTTTGTATTGTGTACATTTTTGATACAGTCTGGGAAATTACCAGGAGTTCATCTCACAGATGAACTCACCTTTTGCATCTCCTCATCTTATGCAGCATTAGTATATTTTGTTGCAGAAGAAAATTATTAATATTTGCTCTCCTTTTTTTTTTTTTTCTAAGCGATTTTTTTCTGGTTAATGTAAGCATCATGGGTCTTTTGCTAATGAAAAATTGCCAGTATTTATAGTTAACCAAAGGATTCTAAGAAAAGGATAGAGCAAATATTACCTCTTCCTTGCAGCTGCTGAAGGAAAGATACCCTTTTGCACATAAAATAAGTAATCTGGTTAAATGAGTTAAATTGCAAATTTTTACAAGAATTTCAGTCTCTCTGTGCAATGTGAAGATGTGTGATTAAAAGGTTCACTAACTTGTTTTGTTCTCAATTAGTATAATTTTGTCCTTGGGAGTGTGACTTTCTAACAAAGGGGAATTGTTCAATTCCTAAAGCTTTAGGAATGTCTTGGGGAAATAGCCTCAGTATCTGTCTTGATAATTTCTTCCCTGCTATCATTGTATTCCCCCAAATAATAAATTTCTTATAAGATTTTTTTCACATGCGTGGTGAAATATTCTTAATTGTATACTTCTCTATTTTAATTATTTCCCAAATAATTTAACATCCCTGTGTGGTGAGAGGTCCCTCTATCCCCAATCCTCCTTGACCATCATGGAAAAGACCTTTTATGCTTTTGGCCCTTTTTCATTATTTGTATATCTGTCTCCTACATTTATAAGGTCTCTGAAGAGTCAGTCACCAGGTCTCCTGATCAGTCGCTTCCTGAAGGTGAGTTTCAAGGAACAAATCCATATACCTGTTTTCCATAAATGTATCTTTACTGTCACTTGCTGTGTTTTGGCCTTTGACATAGGATGATTATGGCCCCTCAGCTTTGGTGGACTACAAGGAATCTATCTATCACAGATTCTGTGAGCATTCCCACACCAGGGGATGGACTGAGAAAAATACTGTTTTGGATTAAGAAGGAAAGGAAATGGAATGGATTGCCCATTCTTTAGGAAAATGTGTCCTAGCACAAAAACTCACCCTTTTATTTTCTCTCTCAATCCCTGACAATGAAAAGGCATCTACAAATATATGCAGGATATTTAGGATTACCTAATCATTTATTGTCCAAGCTTGGACAATTATGTGAGGACAACAAGTGTAAACAAAGTCATCTAATGTTGTTGTTGGTAGGTGCCATCCAGTCAGTTCTGACTCACTATGAGTTTATGTACAATAGAATGAAACACTTCCCTGTCCTGTGCCATCCAATTGTTGCTATGTGTGAGCTCATTGTTGCAGCCGCTCTGTCAATCCATGTTATTGAGGGTCTTCCCTTTTTTCACTTACCCTGCACTCTACCAAGCAGAATGTCCTTCTTCAGGGACTGTTCCCTCCTAATAACATATCCAAAGTATGTAAGAGGAAATCTCACCATCCTCGCTACTAAGGAACATTCTGGCTGTACTTCCTCTAAGACAAAACAAATTCTCTAATATTAGAATAAGTTTGTTGCATGCCATATAATGTCTCTCTATATTGGTTCCTTCATTTTAAGAACAGATTTCTCTCTCTTACCTCTTCTTTTCTGGGCCCATTATTACTTTATTCAAAGTTGGCTTACCTGATCTGGTATCCTTCTCAAGTATTTCCTTTAAAAGTTATTTCCCATATTGTGCCTGAATTTGGATGAAAAAAAAATCTCTTGTTCTCTTACACATTGTTGAAACATTTCCTTAGTGGTTTATTTAAGAAAGAGAAAAAAGGACAGAAATTAAGTATAAATTAATATAAAAGGTTAAAGAACGATGTCTTTGGGATAGAGTAGGTAAGGTATAGCTAGATGAGTAGAACAGGAGTGTGCCTCAGTGCCATCATTTTCTGGTTCCTCAGTAATTCAGTGTCCATGAAAAGGGAGGAGTACAGTGAGGAAAGAGAAGGGCCTGCTTTATTTCACACTGGCTTTTCAGTGAAGAGCTATTCAATATAAGAACACACTGTTTCTCTTCTCAGTCTTCATCACTGTTCTCAGAGTACCTAATGAGATAGTAAGGGAAATAATGACTGATTTAAGGCACACTCAAAACTTTAGTTCTTCCTTCTTCTTTATATTGAATTTCATATCACTATTCTACAAGGATCTCTGGTAGCGTAGTGGTTACAAATCGGGCTGCTAACCTCAGGGTCAGCAGTTTGAAACTACCAGCTCTTCCATAGGAAAAAGATGAGGCTTTCTGCTCCCGTAAAGATTTACAGCCTCAGAAATCCTGTACAGGGTTGCTATGAGTCCGACTCCATGGCACATAACAACAACAACATTCTACAAGAAGAATGGAAAAATGCACAGATTCCAGAAATTCTAGTCATGAGGGAATATATGAGGAAACTAGATAATGTGGTGTTTTAGTATCATTTACCAGTGATCACTTTGTTAGTCTAGCAACATACAAATGAATGAAATCTAAGTGTGCTGAAGTATGACTAAGTTCCCCAGTATTTTAGATAATGAGGTCCAGTAAATAAAACAAAACAACAAAAAACCTTTCGGAACAATTTAAGAAAAGACAAAATTGTTGAGCAGGGGCAGTGCTCAGGATTACAGAATTACCTAGTAAACCTTTTCAAGGATAGTAGCTAGTTTTGACTGAAAAAGCTGCATGGTGCCCATGAGTGCCAACCATAGGTACTGCTTTTAATTACCCAAACTCTAAAGAAATCACTTTCTATTCCTGCTTCTATTGCCCTGAATCTCTACTCTTGATTATCAACTATTCTTTTAGCTACTTCCCTCACAATTTTTGGAGTCATAGGATAAGCACTAAACTGCTAACTGTAAAAGTCCATGATTCAAACTCACCAACTACTCCTTGAAAACCCTATAAAAGGTTATGACTATAGGTCTGAACTGACTCATATGCACATAACAACAGCAACTCACCATTTTTGGTAGTTTTGATTACTGATAGGCACATAAAGTTTTTCCATGTAAGAAACAGAAGATAATAATGTAATAGTCCCCACACTGCTTCTCCCCTCCACCCCAGTTCAAGGAGACCACCACCTCCTTCCTTCCCTAGGTCATGTCCCTTTCCAGTCTCCTCAGAGTTGATCACTATTCTGATTTTTCTGTTTATTCCTACTGTTTAGTTTTATTACTTGCTTGTAGTCAAAGTAAAATGGCATTTGGTTGTATATAAATATATCTGTACTGTACATATTTTTCTGAAAACATTTAAAAATTTTTAAATTCATTTTGTTATTTATGACTATGTACAGTAAAGCATATATCAATTCAACAGTTTTTACATGTATAATTCGGTGACATTGATTATCCGAGGATTCTAAGAGTTGTGCAGACATTCTCACCTTCCGTTTCTGAGTTGTTTCTCCTCCTAAGAGTTGTGCAGACATTCTCACTCTCCGTTTCTGAGTTGTTTCTCCTCCATTAACATAAACTCACTGCCCACTACGGTTCATATCTAAAGTTGATGTGTTAGGCTGGGTTTTCTAGAGAAGCAAAGCCAGTGAAACATATATGGATTGCTGTAGGATAAGCACTACACTGCAAGGGCAGTTTAACTGCAAGATCAGTGATTCAAACTCACCAGTCACTCCTTGGAAATTCTATACAGGGTCACTATGCGTTGGGACCGACTTGATGACACTGAACAGCGACAACATATAAAGAGAAGTTTATTATCAAGGAAATGACTTACAATTGTAGAGTCCCAGGTCCCCAACTAAGAGAGTTTCTAGTGTATCTGTTTTTGGGGGAGCAGGCCACACCCCCAAGGAAACATTCTTTCAATTGAGTTAACCATGCCTGTATTATGTTTCATCACCATGGGAATAAGTACATCTCAACTGCTAAATCACTGGAAATCCTGGCCTGGTCCAATTGACACAGAACCCTATTACAGTCCACCCTTGTCAACTTGACACCTATAAAGTATATGCATAGTGTCTAAAGAAAGTTGTAAAGTCATACTTTCACCTAACATGATGTAACTAAAACGTGGACAACTGAAAATGCACTGGTCCTGTTTTCATCTTATAGGTCACAAATTAACAAAGCAAGAATATTTGATACACATATACACACAAAAAAAATTGTATACATATTTATTTAAATGTCCAAAGGGCACATTCTGCAAGCTAGTCTCCTGCCTTTAGGCACAAAGTCTTAGTTTATGAACCTAGAGTGCACAGCTGCTCTGTCTTTCCATGCCGCTGCCACTGTCACTACTATTGCTGTTTTTCCATGCAGGGATTCCTACACTCCACTCATGCTCTTCCTTCTTAATGGTCCTGGGATTCTATGTTCCTGAAATGAAAGATTAACTACTCCTCCCTTTTAGTTGCACATCTTCTATAATTACAGTTTTAACAATCACAACCCTATTAACAATTATTTACAATTGAAGTCATAAAATCCTATCAGCATCATCCCCCATCCCCTTTTACCAGACTCATCTGGAAAAGAGGAAAATTCGTCAGTGGGGATGCTCCCTTGTCTAAGAAGAACCATGAAAGTTTGTAAGCCAGCCACTTCATGCCTTTATAGTCCCCAATTTTTGATAGCCAATGTCTAAATTGCCCATCCCTATCAACCCAGTGGAGTCCTGGTATGGTGCTGCGGATTAATGCACTGGACTACAAAGTCAGCTTGAACCGCAAAGCCAGCAGTTCAAGCTCACCATTCCCTCCTTGGAAACCCTATACAGAGTTACAATGGGTCGGAACTGACTTGTCAACACTTAACAACAACATCAACCCAGTGCACTGAAGAGACAAGGATGTTTTTTGATCTGAGGAATCTTCTATTCTGGTTGGAATTTTGAACAACTGCATCCATAAACAAAAGAACAGTTCAACAAATTATAGCAATTTACACTTGCTCAGATTATTTCAAATTACAGTATGAAATATCTTTATTGTCATTTGGTAGGTCATCTGGTTGGGTTCTGGTAAGCTCAGACTTAGCCATCCAAGCTAGGTCAAATGGGTACCAGCTGCAAATTTTGGAGTTCACACACACCTCCCTGCACTTGAGACCAACGGGGCCTTTCACTCTTAGTCCTAGGAGCTAGGTCAGTGACCATGGGCTCAGGAGTTCACACAGCTCCGTAAACTTCAGACCAGCTGGCCCTTCTTCTTCTCTTCCTTCTTAAGGTCATTAAGTGCCAGTAGAACATGACCAAACTCAGCTCATGTCATCATTACAGCATTTCCCCCAGTTCCACTCACACATAGACTTAGGTGGTCACCAGCTAGTATACAGCTTGCCAGTTCCCTTTAACTTGCATTCCTAGAATGGTGTTTTTCTCTGATGGTCAGACTTTCTTTGTCTTGATACCTGCAAAGTAAACAGCTTTCTTGAATCTCAAAAAAAAAAAAAAGTCTGCTTGTTTTCTCTGCTTCCTTTCAATCTTGAATCTCCTGTTCTCCCATCAGTTCTGGGTTGGTCGGCATGTCTTTTCAAATGCAAATGTACCAACTCTGAAGGTTCTGGGTGGGGCTAAGGATTCCACCTAAAGCCTTATACTCTGGTGGTTATGTGTGGTGGAACCAGTTTCGACTCATAGTGACCCTGTATAGGGTTTCCAAGTCTGTAAATCTTTAGGAGCAGAAAGCCTCATCTTTCTCCTGTGGAGCAGCTAGCTGGTAGTTTTGAGCTTCTGACTTTGAGATTAGCAGCCCAATTCATAACTACTATGCTACCAAAGCAAGAAGGCCCTATACTCTACAAAAGCTTAAAGCAAAAAGCCTATTTCTTTTTGGGCAAATTCTAACTCCTCTTTAAGCAAATCCAATCAAGTACAGGCTGAAGATGGGTTTACAAGCTCTCTGGAATCATGATTCACAATATTCATTTCTTTCACACATGTATATCTATCTTACAATAATAAGCAGGAGAAAGCAATATCCATAAGGTAGTCAAGCACATAAACCTTTTAAAACACTCAAGTTCAATCTTTTCTTCTCCCTTGGACTAACTCCATTCATATGCATATAGTCTTGGGCCTATAGCAGGGTAGATTCCAGTAGGCCCTGGCCCCTATCAGCCATCTAGTTCAACCAAGTTGACATCTGCCTTAGGCAACTCCAGAGGCTGCCACTCTCCCCTCTGCTTAAGCATTTTATCCCCTGCATTCCTTTCAGCCATTGTTGTTGTTAATTGCAGTCAATGGTTCTGACTCATAGGACCCTGTATGGAGCTGGTGAGCTTAAACCACGGGCCTTTGGGTTCAAATTAACCCGCATTGTCACACCAGGACTCCAAAGTAACCATCTAAAATTCAGAAGTTTCCCTTTCCATGCTCCTGGGTTCTTTTTCTTAACAATGCCTCATACTTTTCACAAGTCTGAAGCCATTGCAATGAATCCTGCTTCTGACCCCAGCTGCTTAAACCAAGCTCAATGATGGTAGCCAGGCACCATCTAGGTCTTCTGACCTCATGGCAAAGGAGATAAACAATTTACTTTTTTGTTCAATGTTCTTACTAATGCTATCTGTATTTCATTTTAGCATGTAGCTGCTGTCTATTCATTTTTGCTGCTGAATAGTAGTCCATTCTATTATAGGAAATTTGGGAGCATGGTGACTCTATAGGGTAATCACTGGATTGTGAACCACAAGGTTAGCCGGTTCCAGCCCAGCCACTTGCTGCTCCATGGGTATAAGATGAGGCTTTCGCTTTCCTAAAGATATAGCCTCAGAAACCATATATGGGGTCGCTATAAGTCCAAACCGATTCAAAAGCACTTAATATTAACAACAACAGCAACAACGTTATAGGGCATTTGGGTAGTTTCCAGTTTTTTGAAATTACATACAATGTTGCTATAAACATTCTTATCAGGGTCTTCTTTGCACCCCTTCAAGAATACCTTTAGGTAAACACCTAGAAGTAAAATTGCTTTAAATAATGACACATTGCTTTCTAAAGTAATTGTGTTTGTTAAGTTCCCAGGAGTCAGTTGGACTCAGAGCTATCCTGTTTAGGATTTCCAAGGAGTAACTGGTAGATTTCAACCACCAGTGCCACACCAGGACTCTAAAGTGATACATACTAACTCATATACACAAACACACCAATAGGTATTTGATTGCTGTTTTGGTTGTTTCATATCTTCTGAGTACTTGATATTGTCAGACTACTTAGTTTTTGCCAATTTGGTGGATATAAAATATATTTTTATTTCATTCGTTTCTCTTGGATTTGTAGGAATTCTTTATATTTCTGGATTTTAATCCTTTGTTAGTTAACATGTATTACAGATGTCTTTGCCCCATTTGTAGTTTATCTTTTTACCTTTCTATTTTTTTTTGACAAACATAAGTTATTAAGTTTAATATAGTCAAAGAGCTAAATTAGTCTGTCTTTCCTTTTATTGTATAAATGTTTGTGTCTTGTTAAAGAAACCTTTCCAGGAGCAGTGTGCGGGAGGCAGAAGCGCCCCCTGGATTAGCAAAGCCACCTGCCAAATACTGCTGCCACCATGCCCAAGCGAAAGGCTAAAGGAGATGCTAAAGGTGACAAAGTGAAGGTGAAGGATGAGCCACAGAGGAGATCAGCACGGTTGTCTGCTAAACCGGCACCTCCAAAGCCAGAGCCCAGGCCTAAAAAGGCTCCTACCAAGAAGGGAGAGAAACTTCCCAAAGGGAGAAAAGGGAAACCAGATGCTGGCAAAGATGGAACCAACCCTGCAAAAAACAGAGATGCCTCTACAGTCCAGGCCCAGAAAGCGGAAGGCACTGGAGATGCAAAGTGAAGTATACATTTTGATAGTTCTGTACTTCTAATAACTGTTCTTGAAACACTTTTTTTTAAAATCAAGTTTTATAAAAATATAGAAATTTTGGTTTAACTCTTATTTTATTTTTTAAGTTATATTGTTAGCATATAGAATGTTTCATTTTTGTCTTTTGTGGAAAGGGCAAATACCACTAATAGATGTTTCAGAAGCTAGAGTGAAATGGAAGAAAATAGGATTTTATATCCTTGGTTTTGAGAATGGTTACCAGAAGGAATTCCCTCACATTCCCACATCAGACCACTTTGACACAGAGCATTGTGGTAGGGTGAGGGGTGGGCAGGGAGGACAAAACTTCATGTCCTCTGCTCTTCCCCTGATATCATCAGCATACACTTGACTTCCTCAAACATGAATCTTGATATGGCCCTAGCATCCCTAAAATTGGCAGTGTCGGGTAACAATATTCAGGCAATACAGACTTTCTGATGATATCAAGAGTGTGTTGCTTGAAAGATCCACAGTTCCTGTTTTAGTATGTGAATCATCCCATTGAGGATTCTGCAGTTTTTAGTTCATTCCCTCAACATCAGAGTTGCCCTGTGAAAAGCTCTTAAACTAAATGCCTCATATGAGATGGCCATCCCATTGAAAAATTGTCCTGTTCATAGCAGCTTAAAAAAAGAAAATAAGAAGGACTTTGTTGATGTTTCTAATGCCTTTTTCCAGAGGGAATTTATTTGGAAATTTTAAATGTTATTGTCGCCTGTGTCCTGGTGTGAGTAACATGATTTGTTTTTGGAAAGTATCTTATAAAGCTAAATATTAATTGTTTGGGGACGGGAGATAGGGAATCATTTCCTACTTGATGCCAGAAAGATATTCTCCTGTACTGCCTTGTAAAGTTTTGTAGTTTTCCTTTCCACATTTGCCTTTAGTCTGCTCTGATTTTTGTGAAATGTGTGAGGTAGAAGTCCAATTTAACATTTTTTCCTTATGGATAAGTAGTTGTTCCTGCTCCATTTACTGAAAAGCTCATCTTTTCCCCACTGATCTATATGACTATTTCATAAATCAAGTTTTTGAATATATGTGTGTATATGTGAATCTGTTGATGGGCTCTAATCTAACAGACTGGTCAATTTGACTAGCGTTATGCCGGTTCTAAACTATCCTGATTGCTATACTTACTATTTCTTTTTTTTTTTAAGTTTTGATAATAGAGTACAAATCCCACCTCTACCCTCAACATCACCATACATTTTTTCTTCCTCAGGAGTATCTTGGGCATTCTTAACCATTTATTCTTCCAAGTTCTAAATTTAAAAACAAGGCAAAACAACTTACTGGGATTTTGATTGAATTTCTAGTTTAACTTGGGGAGCCAAGAGTCGTCTTTACAATACTCTTCTAATCCATGAACGTGGTATAGCTCTCCATTTACTTAGGCCTTTTAAATGTCTTTCAATAAAGTTTTATAATCTCCATAAATGTCTTCTTTTGTTACTATTTCCACGGAATTTTATGCTTTTTGTATGGTATATTTTCAGTTGTTACTTTTTATTTTTGCTGTTGTTGATTTTTACATCCAGTAACTTTGCTAAACCCTCATTAATTTGTATATCCTTTTGGGTTTTCTATATAAATAACCCTATCTACTGTATATGTAAGCAGTTTTGTTTCTTTGCAGTCCTAGTCTGATTTCATGAGACTAGGTTCTAGCTAGGAGAGTAGAAAATAAACAAATGCACAAATTTATGTGAAAGAAGTGTAAAAGAATACTATTTCGATAGCGTGGTTGGGAAAGTTCTCTCTGATGAAGCGACATTCAGGACCCTTCATGAAATGACGGAACAAAAGATGTGAATGTGTGAGGGCAAAGCATTCCAGCAGTGGGAACGGAAGTGCAAAAAAATGAGATGGAAAAGTGGTTGGCAGGCTGAAGAAGAGGAGTCTATCTGCCGTGGGAAATAGGCTCTTAAGGGGTGTGAGTAATAGGAAGAAGCCAGCTAGACAGCTGTTGCAATAGTCCAGACAGTGTTGGTGATTTGGACCTGGTAGAAAGCAGTGAAGAAAAGTGGGTTGGATGTGAGGTGTGAGAGACTTGGCAGTAAATTATGAATGCCATGCTTGGACTGTTACTTCACCTTTCTGAACCACAATTTTCTCAGTAGTATAACTCAAAATAATATCTATTCTATAAGGTTAAAGAATTAGAGATATTATATGGAAATATTTGTCGGGGACCTGCCTCGACATAGGGGTTTGGTTCACAAGGAGGAGATACCTGACGGCAATTCATATATAGCAAGAATACACAGAAAGAGACAAAGAGAGAGACAATGAGGCACCCCAAAGACATTTATCTGTGGATTATCAAAGGCTCCGTGTATTATTTTAATATATATAACTGAATATTAAGATGAAAGCAATTTGCCATTAACTGCCAGTGGCCTCATTTGTTACACTCGGGTCTATAGAGCCTCGAACCTCTGACTAGTCTTACATGGTCCGCAACAAATATTTACTGTTGCAGTTTACCAAATTAGCATTCAAATGAATAAACCTTCCCTGGGATTTTGAAAGGAATAATTTGTACTTGTCGTTGTTGTTGTTAAGTGCCATCAAGTTGATTTTGACCCATAGTGACCCATAGATTTCCAAGGAACAGTTGGTGAGCTTGAACTGCTGACCTTGCGGCTACCAGAACCTAATC
>NW_006408731.1:2936399-2944077 GCF_000296735.1 Chrysochloris asiatica | reverse complement strand
ATATATGTTAAACCTGCCAAACTGAGGGCAAGACTCCTCCACATGAGCCTTTTTCTAAAACCAGTAGTATATATAGTAAAACTAGAATTATGTTATGCAATATCTGTATTTCCCTTTGTAATAGTACAATTCTGGAAATTCTGTGTTTTCATACAGTGTTATTTATCCTTCCTTTGTTCTAGTTCCACTCCATCTTATCCAGTAAACAATAAACATTTATCTTGACTTTCTCTTTGACAGAAAACTGGGCTTGGCAAAGATCAGGATCAAAGATAAGAGAAAGAATCTCTGTTTTCAGAGCCCTAGAGGCATATGGGGTCAAGTCACTACACAATAGTATTTTGTGCTGTGATAATATTTCAGGGGACCCTAACACTGACACCAACACATGAAAAGGTACTAGAAAGGACTGCCTGGGAAATGTTAACAACTGAATAACAAAATGAAAACAAATAGTTGGTCAGGGAAGGTGGGGATAAAGGCTTCCTAGTCAGATTAATAACATTTGCAAAGATGTTACGGAAGTGTAGTGCATAGTCAGTATTCAGTTTGTTGAATCAAAAAAAGAATGAAAATGCATAACCAAATATTATATTGTTTGATTCTACTAAAAGCCAGTTCTTAAGTGCTGATTGTCCACCAAACACTGCATGTGCCAAGTGATTTACATGTATAATTTCATTCATATGACCTTGTAAGTTAAATAATCTCCATTTTACCTTACATTTAGTGAAACTAAATGTATTTATAAGGCAAATGGAAATTAAGTAATTTGTCCTGAGATCATACAGTGAGTTAAAGTCCAGTGTAACTTCAGGGCCTAGAAGAGTCATCGTTGTTGAAAAGGCTGAGGATCACTGGTGAACATCTCAAATGTAACTGTCTTAGTTCTCTCCTGCTGTGATAACAGAAATACCACATGTGGGTGATTTTAACACAAAAATTTATTCTCTCACGGTTTGGGAGACTAGAGGTTGGAATTCTGAGCACCAACTCTGGAAAAAGGTTCTTCTCTCTGGAGGTTTCCATGTGTCTTAGCATCAGTTGTCCCCTGAGTCTGGAGCATCAGAGGTCAGGGACTCCAGGTCCAAAGGTTGCACTCCACTCCTGGTTCTTCTTTCTACGTGGTTGAAGGTCCGTCTCTCTCTACTCACTTCTCTCGTATCTCAAGAAATTGGCTCAAGATACAATCTAAGCCTGTAGGTTGCATCTGACCCCATTAACATCATGGAAGTGAGGTTATACAGCACATTGGATAATTAGATTAGATCTGATATCAGATCATATCATGGAGTTGATTGTATTATATTAAATTAAATCATAGAGGTGATAACTACATCTTAACTGAATTCTGGCCAATCCAAGTTAACACAAAACCTTAATTATTAAAAAAAAATTTTTTTTTTTAAATTGGTATTTGGTATTTCTGAATAAATTCAGGAACTTCACAAGATACCACTAGGAACATGTCAAATGCAAGCAATACCAATATTATACAAGCAAAATAATTGTAATTTCCAATGAAAAAATATCCAAGGGGAAATGGTCATATGAAATTTAAAAATATTGGTGTATCTGCTCATGAATATAAAGTTAGAAGGGACAGATCAAGAATATTAATTTTTAAAAAAATATTTCTGAAGGAGTGAAGGTTAATTTAAGAAATCATGAATAAGCCTCATTACATCTGCTTCCCTTTACACAAAATATTCTGCTTCCCTTTATACAAAATATCCATTAAGCAACCAAATATTTGTAATTTATTCAAAGTGTTTATTTAAAAAAACAAAACAGTCAAAGCTTTTGAGCCAGGTACGAGTCCTAGTATAATGCTAGGATAAGCATTGGATACAAGGATGGTTCAAACCCACCAGCCATCCTGGTAAACCCTATATAGGGGTCACCGAGTTGGAACTGACTCGAAGGCACTTAACAACACACTACTGGTGTGTATGGGGGAATCTTCTACCTACTTTTTTTTTTTTTTTTTAAACATTTGGTACTTATATTTCTATCTGTAAATTTACAAATTGCTATCCTGTTACAAATTGCTATCTTGGTAATTAGAGTCCTGGTGTGGTGCTGTGGGCTAATGCATCAGACTGCAAAGTTGTTTGAACTGCAAGGTCGGTGGTTTAAGCTCACCAGCTGCTCCTTGGAAACCCTATACAGGGTCACTATGGGTGGGAATAGACTTAACGGCATTTAACAACAACAACATCCTGGTAATTATAAAATATTTGTGTAAATATTTTGAGAACTTGGGTATCTAGGATAAATCAGTCTAGATGATCTAGCATTTTAAAATAATTTTTCTAACCTTCAAAACTGAGGCCTTGGCCAGTGAAGGAGTCTTACTGCGGAGCCTCTGCAATATATAAGACTATAGGTGGAAGCCTGAACCACATCCAGATCTCCAGAGATGGGAAATTTCCACTTTAAAGGGCGAGCAGACAAGCCTAGAGCGGCTAGAAGAAGAGAAGATACTTCTTGAAAGAAAGACCTACAGGAAAAATACAAAACAATAGAGGCAGACAGACTGTAATATAAGAACAAACAAGTTGCTTGCCCAGGAAACATCAAGGCAAGTGGTCAGGTCCCTTCAGTGCAAAGCCCCTTCCAAGACTAAGACTCAATAGGAATACACTCTCTGATTGGTTACCACGCTCGTCACCGATAAGGAAAAATGAGGGAAAAACAGCAATGAAGCGGCGTGCTAATCCCTACAATGTTTAATAGTCTTCTGTGAACCCCAGATGAAGACCAGCAGTGTGGCAAGACCTGGGGATTCTTGGGCCCAGAGTCAGTGACATAGCCACAGAGGACTAGAGTGGAGAGTGAAGCGTCCAACTGATAAGAGAGGGCTTATGCACAAGAATATCCACACTTGCAGATAATACCAACTTGATCTGGCTTCAATGACTGGGTGATCAGAGCTCAACCAGAAGAAGAACGAAGAGAAAAAAAAGAGTAATCTGATACAATTTGATGAACTTGACTTACACCTATGGATGCAGTAGCTCAAAAGAGGGAACAAATCCTTACAGCAAGAATCATTCTCACCCCCTCCACACACAGAGTAGACAGGGATGGGCAACTTGGACATTGGATACCCAAAATGGGGGTGGGAGGGGGGCTACAAAGGCAAGAAGTGACTGTATTTCCCTTTGTAATAGTACAATTCTGGAAATTCTGTGTTTTCATAGTGCTATTATTCCTCCTTTGTTCTATTCCCACTCCATCTTACAAGCTTTCAAGAGGGAACCTAGATCCAGAGGGCGTGGAGGAAGGTAGAATCTCCAGTGAGTCGTATCCAATCTGTCTAGGCGGGGCTGATGAAATGAAATGCAATTGGGTCTCTTGTGATACAATAGTGAATAATTCTTATCAGTACTGATTGTGAGGGCTGGAAATGTAAATTAGACGTTTTATAGCAAGGAGGAAAGTGATTAACTTTCCAGTCTAGGAGCAGAGGTCCCTAGGACTATCAACAGATAAGAGCGGAGAGCGGGACCCTACCCAGGGAAGCAGTGATGCCTGAGATGGAGGCAGAGATGATGACTTGGAGCGATGGAGCAACTGGGGACTTTAGATCCAGAGAGGGAAAGGGACTGTGTGCTGAAGACTGGGGAGGTGTGGGGCAGCAGGCTTGCAGGGTATACCCTTTGCATGGTTGATGATGCATGGAGGGGATTGTAACCATGGCAATGAAACGATATACGATAGAATGAATGTAAAACTAATGTTCTCCCATGTAAACTATCACATAATGCACAATGAAACATTAAAAAAAAAAAAAAAAACAACAAACAACTGAGGCCCTGGTTTTAGAATTAGAAAGAAGGCAGGAAATTTATTTTCCTGCATCTGCCCTTGTCACTCTTAATTCTATTCTCAAGTGGTCACAATGGTTTTCCTAAAATGTATCATGTCACAACTCTCTCAAAACCCTCCAATGACTTCTACCTCGTAAAAGTCAGGGTCTGAAAATAAAATAATAAATCTACAAAAGCCCTAAGTGATCTTCCTGAGGATACCTTCAGAAGAGCATCCTGAAGGCAGGCTCCTTCCTACAGATCTACACTCTGACACACTTCGGATCCCTTCTAGGCAGTTGGGAGATCCGCACCTCTTTGTCACCTTTCACTGGGCCTGCTCCCTGGTAGTATACTTTTCCAATCTACTCCCAAGTTCCCTTGCAGACCTTGCTCAGATTTTCACGTAGGCTTTTACTCCAGTCCTCTTGTCAAGGTCTAAGTGCTGCCTCTGGTACAGTGTTATTTTCCTTCCAAAGAATTGGAAAGCCATAACACACCATCAACACTCATGGAAGCAGCAGTCAAGAAATCTAATCACATAGTGCATTAGGCAAACCTGTACAAGACTTCTTTAAAGTGCTGAAGTGCAAAAATGTCAGTTTGAGTACTAGGGTGAGCCTGACCCAAGCCATGGTATTTTTAATAACCTCATATGCATGTGAAAGTTGGACAAAGAATGAAGAAGACCTTAAAAGAATTGAAGCATTTGAGTTACAGTGTTGGAGAAGAATTTTTAAGGAATTATGACCTGCCAGAAGACCAAACAAATCTGTGTTAGAAGTACAACCAGAATATTCTTTAGAAGCCAAGATGCCTAGACTTCTCTCTCATATCAGGAGGGACCAGTCTCTGCCGAAGGACATCATCCTTGGTAAAGTAGAAGATCAGCGAAAAAGAGGGAAATCCCCAACGAGATGGATTGGCACAGTGGCAGCAGCAATGGGCTCAAGCGTAGCAGCAATTATATGGATGGCGCCTCACGGGGCCTTGTTTTCTTTCTATTGTACTATGTATGGGTCGCTAAGGGTCAGATACGACTCGAGGCACCTAAACAACACACTTAATCTGCGCAAAAGAAGTTACAAGACCAAAGGTTTAGAGAAATGAGAGATAGGTTTATTACAAGCGTAGCCAGTCTTAACAGAGCTAAGAAGGATGTCCACATTGCGAAAGAAGGGGATATGGAGCACTGACAATTTGGCTTCTTCTTTATATATCCCTTTGTCAGGGGTTTGGGCTATACTCCATGTTCCAGTTCCCCAAGTAACTAATCCGGAGAATTGGACCATATACGGTTTCCTGGAATCCTGCTTTTTCAGGTTTCAGCTAATCATTAACTAACTTTATTTCTCCTTACACTAATTTCCCCTCTCACCTACACTTCTTAACCTTATTTCTTCTCGCAAACTGCCCTCTCCCCCATGTCTCTTCTAAATTCCTCATTGCTGAGGTTGGCTTGTTTCCTACTGAGACAGGCCATATCTAGAGTGACTTGACCTTATTTCCCTGCGCTAACTTTGTGGCGCTGTGGGTTCTTCCGCCAGACTGCAAAGCAGTTTGAACTGCAAGGTCGGTGGTTCAAGCTCACCAGCTGCTCCTCGGAAAACCCTATACAGGGTCGCTATGGGTCAGAATAGACTCTACAGCACTTAACAACAACAACAACAACAAACTACCTAATGTATTTCAGCAGAATCGGATTGTCAGCACCTGGAGGTCTATTATTATCCTTGGAAGCAGTGAATATCTATAGGGTTTCTTAGCCTTTTAGATGTCAGGGAGCTCTCTGGCAAGCAACATGTTTGTTGTTGGCAACATGTTTGGAGTAGGCAAGCCCTACTCCAAATTATGTTTTTTTAAAAAAGCATTACACACACACACAAGATTAGAAGAAAATAAATTATACTATTAAACAGTTATCAAATGATTTAAAAGAATTTGCAATAAAATAACTGCTTCTTTATTGATGTATTAAATGAGACATCCTGGTGTGGTGCTATGGGTTAATGCGCCAGACTGCAGAGCCATTTGACCTGCAAGGTCGGTGGTTCAAGCTCACCAGCTGCTCCTCGAAAACCCTATACAGGGTGACTATGGGTCGGAATCGATTCGAAGGCACTTAACAACAACATCTCATAACTACCATAATTTCAAAATGATATTTATATCATATGTAATAAAAAATTATCTGTACTTTTTCTTAGTGAAAAAGCCACAGGTTCATTGCCAGCATTCATAAGTGAAGGAAGTGCTGAATTTCAGCTACAAGTTAGAGATTTTAAAGATGTAAATTTTTTCCCCATTCAAGTTCAATAGCAGCCATGTGAAGAAACTCAGCAAGAGTGCTTAAATTAACATTGTGTCTGACACACTAACAACTCTGAATAAACATATATATTAGTATTTTTTTTTCTTGCACTTGCTAAAATTTCTTTTAGATGAACAGGATGGAGTTTATCACATGATATCTTGATAATTAAAGACTTCAAGACTAGTCTCTAGCCACCAAAAAGATGAAATACTTAGGAATCAATCTAACCAGAGAAGCAAAAGACCTATACAAAATACTATTACAAGAGCCCAAAAGTGACCTACAAAAATTGAAGAATATACCATGCTCATGGATGTGTTTTTGTTGTTAAGTGCCATGGAGTTGGTTCAACTCTAGGTGAGCCTATGACCCTGTATAGGGTTTCCAAGGAGCAGCTGATGGTTTTGAATCTTGGACCTTACACTACACCAGGAATTCTTCATAAGAGATATTGGTCCATAATTTTCATTCTTGGTGATGTCTCTACCTGGTTTTGGTGTGAGAGTTACACTTACCTCATAAAATGAAATTTGGGAATTTTCCATCCTTTTCTATATTATGGAATAGTTTGAGTAGAATTGTTGTCAGCTCTTCTCTGAATTTTTGGTAGAATTCACCAGCAAAACTATCTGGGCCTGGAGTTTTTTTAGTTGGGAGTTTTTTAAATGACTTGATCAATTTATTCTCTTGTGATAGGCCTACTCAGGTTTTCTCCTTCAGCCTGTGTTAGTTTAGATAAATTGTGTGTTTCTAGAAATTTATCCATTTCTTTTTGGTTTTCAAATTGGTTGGAGTACAATTCTTCATAGCATTCTGTTATTATCCTTTTAAATTCCATTGGTTCTCGCATGACATCACCCATACAATGTTTTATTTGTGTTATTTGCATCTTCTCTTTCTTCTCTTTTGCTATATTTGCCAGTAGAGTTTCAATTTTATTAATCCTTTGAAAGAACTAACTTCCTGACTTGTTGACCCTTTCTATTGTTTTTCTATTTATTTCTGCTCAAATCTTTAGTATTTCTTTTATTTTGGTGACTTTAAACACTTTGATGCTCTTTTTCTAATTGCTGAAGATGGTTTGGTTAAGGCATTGGTTTTGGTTCTTTCCTCTTTTTGTATGTGTGTATTTATTGCTATAAATTGTCTTCTGAGCACTGATTTTTGCTGTTTCCCAAAGGTTTTGTTAGGTTGTGTTTTCATTCTCATTTGACTCAAGGAAATTTTTTATTTGATATTTTACCTAGTAGCTTTTAAGCAGGGTATTGTTCAATTTCTTTGTATTTGATCTTCCTATTGTTGCCACTGGATCAATAAACATTCTTATCAACAGAGAAAAGATTGAAGCTGTTAAGGACTTCGTTCTTCTTGGATCAACTATCAATGCTCATGGAAGCCGCAGTCAAGAAATTAAACGACATGTTGCATTAGGCAAAGCTGCTGCACAAAACCTTTTTAAAGTGTTCAAGAGCAAAGATGTCAGCTTGAGGACTAAGTTGTGCCTGGCCCAAGCCATGGTATTTTCAATAACCTCATATGCATGCAAAAG
>NW_006408731.1:2885465-2932944 GCF_000296735.1 Chrysochloris asiatica | reverse complement strand
CAGTCGCTGGAGAAGGATGTCATGCTGGGTAAGGTGGAGGGTCAGAGAAAAAGAGGAAGACCCCCAACGAGATGGATCAGCCAGGTGACATCATTGATGGCATCAAGTGTAGCGGCGGTAGTGAGGTTGGCCCAGGATCGGACATTGTTTCGTTCTGCTGTGCATGGGGTCACTATGAGTTGGTTCCTACTCGATGGCACCTAACAACAACAACAACAAAAACATTGTTGATTTCTAGTTTTATAGCATTGTGCTCTGAACGATGTTTTATAGTATTTTGATGTTTTCAAATTTATTGAGGTTTGTTTTGTGGCCTAACATATGGTCTGTTTTCTAGAATGTACCATGTGCACTGGAAATGAATGTATATTAAGCTGTTGTTGGATTGAATGCTCTGTATATGTCTGTGTGGTCAAGTTGGTTGATTGTGTTGTTTGGTTCTTCTGTTTGCTGAATTTCTTTCTAGTTGTTCTGCCCTTCATTAAAAGTTCTGTATTAAAATCTACTATTCTTGTAGAGTTGTCTATTTCTTTCCTCAGTTCTATTAGAGTTTGATTTATATATTCTGAGGCTTTTTCATTGGGACACGGATATTGATGATGGCTATGTCCTCTTCTTCAAGTGACCCTCTAATCATGATATAATGTCCTTCTTTGTCTCTTATGCTGGTTTTTGCCTTCGTCTATTTTATCAAAGATTAAAATTGTTCATTTTTGATAGCGATTAGCTTGATTTCTCCCCCCTTTGATTTAAAAAAAAAATCTATTTCTGTCTGTGTGTAGCATCTGTCTCTTGTAAATAGCTTATTTAAGGATCCTGTTTTCTTATCCGTTCCTCTAAAAGTAATTAATATTTCATACAATGCTTGTTTTGTTACTTTT
Organism: Chrysochloris asiatica; assembly: GCF_000296735.1. Taxonomy (NCBI): domain Eukaryota; kingdom Metazoa; phylum Chordata; class Mammalia; order Afrosoricida; family Chrysochloridae; genus Chrysochloris; species Chrysochloris asiatica. The sequence goes on along the minus strand of NW_006408731.1, from coordinate 2,932,063 downwards.
CAACTACTAAACTCTGTACTGTAAGTTATGGCCAATAAAGTTTGGAAGCTTCTTCTACCTGGCTCTGCGTTCTGAGACGGAAACACGCACAGTGTAAACTGGGCAGCTTCAGAGCCAAGAAAAGTTGAGGATCAGTCAGAAGCATGCTAAAGTAGAGAAAAGTTCGTGATTTTGTTGCTTTTCAAGAAAGAGCTTAACCTTTGATAATCTGTGACCATTGTTATCCAAAGTTTTGCTCCTGCTTTTGATGACATGTTTTGTTTTGTTTTTGCCAGTTAGTCTGCCAGCCACCTCTACAAATTTCTAGGCCATTCTGCTTCTCTGAACAGATCCCGGGGTTTGGCTTCTATCTCCTGCTCAGCATTTCCTCTCGTCTAGTGAGTTGTCCTCAAAGTTTGTCTTCCTTTCCTTTGCTTTTTTCTGATATAAAAACACAGGAAATAAATAAGAAAGATGGAAAAAAAAAAAAAAAGTAACGACGCCCGAACAGGGACTTGAACCCTGGACCCTCAGATTAAAAGTCTGATGCTCTACCGACTGAGCTATCCGGGCTCACGCTGTGAGATCGTAACGTAGTTAGACCTGACTAAACCATTTAGATAATAAACTAGACTATGTGTTGTAATTCTGTTTAAAGCTAGCCATTCGAGAAAATGCTTATTAATAACCTAATTTGCATAGGTGGAGTCCTGATGTGGCGCCGTGGGTTAATATGCTAGAGTGAAAGTAGGTTTGCACTACAAAGTGGGCTGTTCAAGCTCACCAGTCGCTCCTCGGAAAAACTATACAGGTTCATTATGAGTCGGAAGCGATGGCACTTAACAACAACAATTAGCATAGGCAGCAGACAAGAAAGGTCTTTAAGACCTAGTTCTGACCTTACCCAATTAATTCCAACATCCACTCAAATTCACCAGCCGGGTCTACCTAGACTGGATAGATACGCGTCGGAACCGACTCTCCGACGTTTAACTACAACGTATTTGCAGGGTAAACAAAAGTTAACATGGATTCCAAGGCAGGCAAATATACAAGAAGGAGGTTAGCAGAGAAAAGATAAAGCATGGGCTCTTCCGCTAAGATACAGGAAGGAATGTGATAGTTAAATTGAATAGAGGTTAGTAACTGTTAACTGTTGGTACAAACAGGGGACTGCAGTAATTGTAATGAAGCAAAGTATATGATTTGTTGAGTGTAGAACTGATGATCTGCTCTATAAATCCTTACACACACACACACACAAATTATATATATATGTGTGTGTGTGTGTGTTTATCTATACACACACACACACACACACACACACACATATATATATATATATTGTTGTTGTTGGAGTCCTGATGTGGCGCGTGGGTTATTGCGCCAGACTACAAAGTCGTTTGAACTGCAAAGTCGGTGATTCAAGCTCACCAGTCACTCCTTGGAAACCCTATACAGGGTTGCTATGGATCGGAACCGACTCGACAGCACTTAACAACAATATATATATGTAAAATACAGATATATACTACTCATGTATAGTGTATTTGCAGGCAGATATTTAACATATGTATTCTATATAATATAGAATTTAGTGCAGTTAAGATCTAGGAATGATTACGCAACTCCAAGAACGTAATCAATGTCACTGAATTGTACCTGTAGAAACGGTTGAATTAGTGTATGTTTTCCTGCGTGTATTCTCCAAAACAAAAACAAAAAACTAACAGAATACAGGCAGCATTTAGTTCCCAGGCTCCCTAAAGAAATATTTTAAGTATTCTATATTGGGCCAAACAGAAAGCTTTGCTACCGATGCTGGCCCTTGTAAGGGAGTTATATCTTTTGGATATTACTTTGGACACTTGAATGTGAGTAGAGGGACAGAGGGAGTTTTTTAATCCTTTGCTAAATCTAAGCTGCCTTTGGAGAAAAGGAAAAAAGGAAGCAGCTGTAAATGATATTCTCTTTCTTCGCGTGGAATTTCCAGGTATGTAGTTATTATGTCCCCAAGCTACATATGGTATATGTCCGCTATGCTAGGTCTTCTAAGGTAAATATGGGTGGAAGGTGTCCCCCCTTTGAAAAGTCGATAAATGATAGTATCAATTATTTCAAATTTTTGTTGAAAAACCAATGTAAATTTAACCTTGGAGGTTATATGCTGTGGAGTCTAAACCGACTCATAGCGACTCTGTACAGGGTTTCTGAGGCTGTAAATCTTTACAGGAGCAAAAAGCCTCCTTTTTTCGCCCACGGAATAGCTGGTAATTTCGAGCTGCTGACCTTAAGGTTCGCAGCCCAATTTGTAATCATTACGCTACCAGAGCTTAACCTGGTTGTTGTTGTTAGGTGCCATTGAGTCGGTACCGACTCTTAGTGACTTTATGCGCAGCAGAAGGAAACATTATCCAATCCTGGGCCAACCTCACTACTGTTGCCACGCTTGAGTCCATCCATGCTGCCACTTGGCATCTCACTGGGGGTCTTCCTCTTTTCCTCTGACCCTCCACCGACTGGTCCCTCTTGACAATATCTCAAAAGTTTGAGACGAAGTTTGGCCATTTTGGCCTCTAAGGAGCACTCTGGCTGCATTTTTCCCAAAACGGATCTATTGGTTCTTTTGGCAGCCCAAGGCACTTTCATTATTGTCCTCCAACAGCATAACTCAAAAGCATCAATTTTTCTATGCTCTTCCTTATTCATTGTCCAGCTTTTGCATGCATATGAGGTTATTGAAAATACCATGGCTTGGGTCAGACACACCTTAGTCCTCAAGCTGACATCTTTGCTCTTGAAAACTTTAAAAAGGTCTTGTGCAGCAGATTTGCCTAATGCAACACGTCGTTTGATTTCTTGACTTACTACTCAACAAATCCAAAAATTTTAGGGGGACAGAGGCCTTAAAAAAACTGGATTCAACAAGCTGGGGAGAACTACAAAAAGGGTCGGCTAAAGCTTGGGGATGTAGCTCAGTGGTAGAGCGCATGCTTCGCATGTATGAGGCCCCGGGTTCGATCCCCGGCATCTCCAGGTTGTCTTTTAGGTACCTAACTAACTATCAAAGGTTGCTTTTATACAGTATTTCCCTTTTTCCACTTCTCTAAGAGGAATCGACTCAGTGGCAGTGGGTTTGGTGTAAAGAGAACAGGACTGCGTTGAAATATTTTGGAATATCTACCTGAAACGCATGGAATGGGAACGTAGCAAAATAAACTCAATGGAGGAATATATCCAAAGAAAAGCACCTGAAATATTGTACGGAACCTATCATTACATTTATAAGATTACTGGACTGTGGGGGCATAAATAACGTTGACGGGAGAAGACTAAAAGGGAAGGAAAGAATATTGTTACGCCCATGTCGCGGAGTCAAGAAGAAAAAGTTCAACAGCTCCCAAAAGGCTCATTTGTATGGGTTATTTGTTGTTGTGAAGTGCCGTCGAGTCGGTTCCGACCCATAGCGACCCTGTATAGATAGGCTTTTCTTTGGATAAATCAAATTCAAATGGAACAGCAACAAAAACAAACTTAAACTCTTGTTAAGTATTTCAAAAGCGCCTTGGAACAGCTGGCCGGTTAGCTCAGTTGGTTAGAGCGTGGTGCTAATAACGCCAAGGTCGCGGGTTCGATCCCCGTACGGGCCACATTTTCCCTTATTACATTTTAGGTTTTCTAGGTCTGCAGTATGCAGTAAAACTTCCATTAAGATATATTCCAATTTTGCATCAAGACCAAACCATCCTACGTTCAAGAAGCAAATAAGCAGCAGTACACAATAATAGTTAAATTTAAATCCGTAAGAAGGTAAATAAGTGTCAATAGTCTTTTTCAGTGGTTAAACACTGCCCGAGAAATACTCTGAAAATAAAATCTTCAGATACTGAAGTGAGAGGTTGGCGTGAGAAGGCCGTGTTCATTATCTCCGATTGCTAACTGAGGCGCCGCATTTGAGAAGACCATGCGCTCACTATCAAGGAAGGAATTGCAAAGACATTTTCTTGTTACCTTGATTTCTCTTGTAAGAAGGAACTAAGCCCTTACCCATAATTTACCTTGCCCTCTGTTACGAACCTGTTCGTTCAGGCTGCTTGACGCTAGGTTTCTCCTTCTGTTGCGTGAGATTACTATTGCCTCAGCCTCATTCGCCACCAAAACCTCTTTCAGCACCCTAATTGTGTATTCCCCTTTTTCTTGTACGACTGTTTTTCTCTATTTAATCATGACTCCGCAGTTGTATTCCTGCTTAGTGAAATTCAACTGTGGTAGAAACAATAAAACTAACATTGCTCCTTCATCCTGTGTTTGGTCTCAGAAACGTGCTACACATGAGTTTTGGGACCTTGCAAACGGATCCCTGGTCACCCTCATGGTTAAGTCTATAGGCAAACTAGGAAAAGGTTTGATTTTGGTTTTTTTTTTCATGCTGTTTCACGGATCTCACCCCCAGGGACTTTGATTCAGTATAAAGTCAAGTTTCTACATTTTCAATAACCGCTACGATTGTTTCTGATATAACGTCCTTTGAGAAACGAAGCTAAACAATCCTTAATAAGGGCTGAGTTGGAGAAAATCTGGGGAAGCTGTGAGAACGACACTGATCTAGTCAAAGACATTTGAATTGATAGTACTATACCAAAACTAAAGCTAGCAACATACAAAAAGTCAGTAAATATTTAATATAGCATGTAAAGCTCTATGTTTCTCAGGTGGCTCGTTGGTCTAGGGGTATGATTCTCGCTTAGGGTGCGAGAGGTCCCGGGTTCAAATCCCGGACGAGCCCGGTTTTTCATTTCACACCTGCATAACAACATTTTCCCGACAACCAAACGGTGAACCTACCCCTAGACCAACACTTAGAAAGGTGCGAGCTGGATGAAGTATATGAGATCTCAGAAGGTGATCTTCTAATGAAGTTTTGCTTGTCAATTTTGACTTTTCTTTTATTTTCACTCAGCTCTAAAGTAATTTCAAAGGCAAATAGTATTTTCGGTTCTACCAAGTTCTGACTCCGAGATTGTGAACAAGAAATGTGAAGGTGGTTACATCTTTATTCAGACTCATCCGTCACTCATTGCTCATAACAGAGAAATAGGTTTCAATGGAAAAATCAACACACAGAATTATGGAGTCGGTGTCTTGGAAATCCTTTATATGAGTTTTTAAACTTCCCACTGCGGCTTTCCTCGTTAGCAGAGCAGGAAATCAGAGTCCTTCTTGAGAAAAGAGGGAAAATTCCCCCTCCTCCTATAGAGTATCGTCAGTGTACGCATTAAGCAAATATCTGTCTAGTACCTATTGTGTTCACCTCACTTTTTAGGTCAGCGTTAAACAAAACATGGCAACAAAACAAAACAAAAACACCCTGGATTCTATATTTCAACAGTTGGCAGATAACATTAAAATATAATCTCGACCCCATGGCCTTCTTTTCTTCGTATGTAAGCTTTCACTGTGGAGAAGAACCACAAATGAACAAGAATACGAGTTCCAAAAGGAGAGAGAAAGCAGAGATGTTTTCTTCAAGACCACGTTCACGTGGTGTGGCAAAAGGAATGAGAGCTCATTCAGGAGAGAAGAGAAATGCTTGCAGGGCCTAGAAAGAGATTCCAAGAGTTGTACCTGGAGTCTTGTTAACAACTTGGCCTGGAGCTCTGGGTTTGCCAGAGTTTTGGATCACTTTTATGTAATCCGGAGTTCGGTGTGGCGCTGTAGGGTTTGCACTGGGTTAGTTCGGTGCTTCAAACCCGCCAGTCGCTCCTCGGAAACCCTACGCAGTAAACGACTCAACCTCATACAATAACTTGTAGCATTCAGACACTGTAACTTTTGGATACTGGAAACATTTTGAGGTCTATCAATACAGAAGGGAGACTGGAGAGAAAGGAATAATGAGAATAAAGTGAGTGGGTGCACACTAATAATTCCACGTAATATTTACATAATTATTAGTGTATCTTATAATTATTAGTGTTTCATGTCATCTTACCGCCCCCCCAAAAAAAACCATATGACTACATTAAATCTAGAATTGTAGCAACATCTTTTGTCTCAATTTAAAGACACAAACGCTTACCCTTCTTATAAATAATTAGTATGATGGTTGTTTCTGTCTGCCCGGCTAGCTCAGTCGGTAGAGCATGAGACTCTTAATCTCAGGGTCGTGGGTTCGAGCCCCACGTTGGGCGATGTTTTTTCTTTCCAAAAATCTAATTTCCCCGCCCCCCGCGCCCCGCGTTTAGTTTAACTTTTCCACATTTTTATTACTCAAAAGTTGTCCTGTTAGTGCAGTAGTTAAGCGCTCGTCTACTAACCCGAAGGTTGGAAGAACATACCAACCAACAACCTCTTCTTAGGAGTAGAAATTTAAAAGTTATACTCACTCGGCTTGCAGGGTTCTCTGCATCGACTTGTTGGCAACTGATTTGGTTTTGGGTTTAATACGAAAGTCCCTCACGGCAGGCAATTTAGATCCGAACGCTCTTAAGACAAACCGTGTTGTTATTGTCGTTAGTTGCCGTCGAGTAGGTTCTGACTCATAGCGAGCACAACTGAAAGAAACAATGCCAGATTCTACGCCATTCTCACAATTGTTACGTTTGAGTCTATTGAGGCTGCCACTGTCCCAGTCCATCTCACTGGGGCTCTGAGACTGCATCATTCATGGAGGTTTGAGAAGAGTAACTCCATTTTCTGGCTCAAAGAGGTGTAATACTCCCTTTTCAGAACTTTATCACTCGTACCTAGAATGCACCATAGACCTAATGCATAATACTGTTTCTAACCTTTCCCCCTTTCATGCTGCAAAACAAAGAATCAATCAACCTATATGTTGTTTGTTGTTAGGTGCCATCGAGTCAGTACCGACTCATAGCGACCTTATGCACAGAAGAACGAAACATTGCTGGGACAATCTCACTATTGTTGCCACGCTTGAGCCCATTGATTTGGATTGCCAATCCATCTCGCTGGGGGTCTTCCTCTTTTTCTCTGATTCTCCACCCTACCAAACATGATAATTGATGTTTACAGCTGTTTCTTTTCATTTTGAGTTGTGCCCAGTCAGCAAATGAAGGGCTTTACTCCCACAGGCTTTACCCCATTCGCGTCATCACAGTCAACTCTACTTTGAGGAGGCAGCTCTTCCCAAGTCGCATTTTGAGTGCCTTCCAACCTGAAGGGCTCATTTTCCGGCACTTTATCTGACAGTGTTTCTCTGATATTCATAAGGTTTTCAGTGACTAAATAATCGGAAGTAGTTCGTCACTCCTTCTTCCTAGTGTGTCTTCATTTGGAAGTTCATCTGAAACCTGTCCACCATGGGTGACCCTGCTGGTATTTAAAATACCGGTGGCATAGCTTTCAGAATCACAGCAACCAAACCTATGTTGTTAAGTATCGTGGAGTCGGTTCCGACTCATAGTGACCCTGCACAGGTTTTCCGAGGCTGTAAATCTTTACAGGAGCAGAACGCCTCATCTTTCTCCCGCCGAACGGCTGGTAGTTTCGTACTGCTGAGCTTGAGGTTGGCAGCCCGACTCGTAGCCACTACGTGCTACTAGAGATCCTTAACCGACCTATAGCAGGTTACAATTGCCTACAAAATAAGATCCAAAGATTTGTTTTTCAAGAAGTTCAAATTACATTTCTAACTCAATCTCCTCTAAACTTTCCACCTTCTAGAAATAAACCTGTCCTTTCCAGCCACTGACGTTTGCTCAGTTTGTTCCTCCTGTGTGTTTCCTTTGATCAGACAAATCCATGCTGTCTGTTGTTTTTGCAAAGTGCCATCCAGAGTCCTGGTGTGGCATACTGGAGGATATGCACTGCACGGTTAACCACCAATCGCTCCTTGGAAATCCTGCACAGAGTTACTATGAGTGCTCTCTTTGCTCAGACAAATCCATATTGTGTTGTTAAGTGCTGTCGAGTCGGTTTCAACCCATAGCGCTCCTGTATAGGGTTCCAGAGGGGCCGCTGATGAGCTTGAACCGCTGACCTTACGGTTCAAATGACTTTACAGTCCAGCGCATTAACCCACAAATTTGTGCGAAAGTATAAAATAAGGCTAATTATTCACATTAGGAGCAAAATTGGGGTCAAAAGTTTGCTTGGTAAGCATAAAAATCAGAGGTTATACTTGGGTAATTTGCATTCTTCCTTCACATGAACATATTAGCTTCATTTATTCATAAATTAGGGTGTCCATCGTTCTGGATAGTATTGAACACAATGTTAAACCTTGTGCTGTTGACATTTAATTATACGGAGTTCGGGCAGGTATCCTCATGTAGTTAACACATTCATTATATGTCAGGTTTCATTTTTCTCCCCTTTTGCAACATGCATACATTGTATCTCGTCCAGAACATTACAATACTATGTATCAGTAGCAATGTTGGTGTTGTGTACCCTCAAGTCCTTCCCGGGATAGGGCTTCCTCTATGAGCAGCTGGTTAAGTTTGTACTGCTCATCAGTCCAGTGCTTGTCTTACAGCACCATATCAGAGCTGTGGGATGCTGTACAAATAGTAACAATACTGTTGTTAAGTGCTGTTGAGTCGGTTTCGACCCATAGTGACCCTGTATAGGGTTTCTGAGGAGTGGCTGGTGAGCTTCAACTGCTGACCTTGCGGTTCAAACTAACTGTGCAGCCCAGCACATTAACCCATAGCACAACAGTGAGAGTTTGATTTAATTAAGATTTGTGCACTATTGTCCACAAACACCTACTCATTCATTATCCAAGTGTCTTCAGATAACAGCTTTCTTTACAATAGCATTTCTCAAATCTTTGTTAATGTTTATTATAAAACTGCCAAAGTGGTAAATGCCATTTCCAAAACTTTTTGATTCTGTACTCAAGTGTCTCACAGGCCAGTGTCCACGAGACACACTTAGAAACACTGGTGGGAGACACATGAAAACACGTGTTCAATGGACTTATCAACGACACAAACCCCAATGTCCATGACCAAGGCAGAAACTAGTGTACAGCTACCACTGGTCCACAGGTAGAAAGAAGGTCCAGGACAACTTGGGGGGCTGGGAGGTATAGAATAAAACTCAAAATCATTTTTTAAAAATCAAGCTTATTTTTTTTGGGATAACCCTAATAATCCCTTCCTGCCTGGAATTAAACTCACCCTCATGACTCAATTTCCAGTCAAACAATAGAGGTCAGGAAGGGGAACAAGACTCCTAGTGTGGCCCTGTAGGATCACCAATTGACTGGAAATCAACAGGGTTATATCACTTGGGAGGTATGCACACCTTAGAATTAGCCATTTGAGATCAAAAGGGCAGCAATTGTCCAAAATTCAGAAGGCAAGAAGGCTTAGGAAAGGAGAAATGGAAGCCTGAACACACACTATAAGTCAGATGTTGTTAAGTGCCTTCGAGTCTGTACATCTTTACAGCAGCGGAAAGCCTCCTCTTTCTCCCACGGAGCGGCTGATAGTTTCGAACTGCTGAACTTGTGGGTCACAGCAAGTCAGATAAGAGATATTAATAGTGGAGATTGTGCAATCAATTACATGAAACAAAGCGTTTATGAATTGTTGAAAAAAATGACATGCTCTGTATTCACCCAATTTTTTTTTTTTCTTAATGCTGGTGAGAGCAAAATGTAACTTATCCATGATTGCCTAAGAGGGAAGAACAATTAACTTACAATTAATCTTAGCAAAGGAACTTCAGAAATCAGGGCAATTATCCAGACCTTTACAAGTCATTTCTAGTATGGGGGGGGGCCATGATGCAATGTCCAGCTTTTTGTTTGTGCTTACAATATTATGATTGTTATAATAATCAGGGCAGTTAAGAATCCTACCTCTTCATTCTGTAAGCCACTGTAACCACTTGGTCTTTATCAACCATATATAAGACTCTGGAGAGACTGGAGAGCATATTATACAACTGCGCTATCCAATGTTGCAACTAACCACATGTAGTTAAATTCACCCAAAGAAGAAAAATCATTGCCTTAGTCATGCTAGTCCTAGTTGAAAAGCACAACCAATACATGTAGTCAGTAGATTCCCTATCAGACAATACAGCTACTGAAGATTTCTGTAATTATCAAAAAGTTCTATTGGACAAGCATTCCATGATTCTTCGATGAATCCATAAGCTCACTAAATTGTGTTGAGTACTGTAGTGAACTCACAAGGGTGTCATGGATATTTAAATATTTTGAGTTTTTGTTGGAATATACACAGCAGTACATAATTTTTATGTGTACAATTCAGTGGCACTGATTACATTCACGTTATACCACCATTCTCAAGTCCCTAAGTCTTTCCTCTCGCATTAACAGAAATTGTCATTTTGAGTTGCTGGGTCAATTTGATCCCATACAGAGCTTAAACAAGTACAACATTCAATATTCTTTACTATTATGCTAAAATATTATTAGATTTTAAGACTTAAGGTTTAAGTTTTAAAGGGGAATAAATTCAGGGGTTCACTCACTCTCCATGGGTAGAAATACTGGATTCCATGAGTATTTAATTTGTTGTGCATATCCCTCCTTTTGATCAGGATCCTTCAACAGAACACCACACTTAACACAAGGCTGTTATGACTGACATAAAAGATTTATCTGTACCCACTTAATAAATGGATATATATTTTTTGGCCTAGGGACACTGAAAAAAAGACATCAAAGGTGCTGGGAACTGCAAAAATTCTGGGAGTCACTGCTTATACTAACAGTAACCTGGGGTTTCTTAGATGTTTTGATTCCACGTTCCCCCATAATGATGTGTGGAATGTTAGATGTTACATTGTTAAGGCTTTAAATTGCTTTTAAATGTTAATTTAAACCAAAACAAAACAAGATTAATAAACTAGCTTCATGTATCAATAGTCTACTTAGTGGAATATGTTCTTTTAAAAATTGTTTCTTCCTCAGGGCATGGTGATTTAACATGAAACAAACAAAAGCTCTAAAAAGAATTTTTGTTTACTGCTTAGATGACTAAACTACCAGCTGTTCTGCGGGAGAAAGATGAGGCTTTCTGCTCCCGTAAAGATTTACAGCCTCGGAAACCCTGTATAGGGTCCCTATGATTTGGCACCAACTCCATGGCACAGAACCACCACCAAAGAGGATATGTAGGTTAACTATCAAAAACATTTTAATTTGTGACATGATTCATGCAATCCATGTTAATAAAAATCACATGCTCCTTATTTTAAAAACTGTTTATCTGTGTAATATTCAAATATAAAGAACACAATAAAGTGAAGTCTCTCATCTGTTACCACCTTTTCAGAAAACAGTAATATAAGCCTCAAAGTCTAATTACTATTATTAATTTTATATATATCTTAGCTATTTAGTGCCGCTTTAACAGAAATATCACAAATGGATGGCTTTAACAAATTTTTTCTCTCTCATAGTTTAGGAGGCAAAAAGTTGAAATTCAGAGTGCTGGTCCTAGGGAGGCAGTTTTCCTTTTCTGTGGACTTTTCTGTGGTCCATCTGTCTTGGCACCAATCTTCCTCTGGATGTAAGAATTTCACAGTGCAGAAACCCCAGGTCTAAAGGATACTTCACTCCTGGCTCGCTCTTGGTAGTAGTTGTTGTTGTGAAATGCCATAGAGTCGGTTCCGACCCATAGCGACCCTGTATAGGGTTTCTGAGGAGCAGCTGGTGAGCTTGAACCACTGACCTTGCAGTTCAAACGTCTTTGCAGTCTAGCCCATTAACCCACAGTCCCACATCCTCCAATTTCTGCTGAATTCTCTTCTAAAATAAAAATCATTGCAGGCCAAGCCCCAGGGAAATGTCCCTTGCACTGCATCAGGGCTATGATGGGATTAAGGAGATTGCATCCCACCTTTAATTCTTACTGGTTTATCCCATGAGATCACATCTTGGGAGATCATCACATACCTGCCAAACCACTAAGAAGCATGGCCCAGGCCAAGTTTACTCATATTCTGGGGGGACACCATTCAATCCATGACAATATCCTTCCAGGACTTCTTTATACATAAACTAGTAAATACAAATAGTTCCACATTCTTCTTTTTAATAAAAAGGTAACATTGTTCTGTACAGCAAATATGATTATCAAAGAACTATAGTTTTCCATTATACGGATATGCCATAAAAACACAGCATTGAAGAATAACTTCCTAAAGATTATTTTTTACATGTGCAAGCAGAATGGTTGGATAATAATCCTGAAAGTGCTCCATCAAAAGGAATGGGTTTTTGAAGTTTTGACAAATACTTCCTAAGTGTGCTCCATAGAAATTTTATCAATTTCTTTTTCCTTAAGTAGTAGTGTCTGAGAATGTATGTTTCTTCACTTTCATCAACAGTGCTTTGTGAAAACTATATTTGGCCATTATTACAGGTAAAAAAAAAATCGTTTCTCAGTATAATTTTATTTACTAGTTTTAGGATTAATAGAGCATCTTTTCACATTTCATAAATCACTGGTAGATCCTTTAAGTGAACATCTACTAACAATATGCTCTTTGTAAGTGAATGCCGAGTACCGCAACAAGGTAAATTAATTGGGGAGAAATGCCTGATAGTACCCTTAATCATCTGCCTGCCTAGTCAGCTTTCTCTCTCTCTCATAGACAGAAGTCAGGGGTCTGAGCAGTAGGATGAGTCACATTTACAAGTTGCAATAAAGAGTACTGGTGTGGCTCTGTAGGATAAGCACTGGACTGCTAAAACAAGGTTGGTGGTTCAAACCCACCAGCCACTCCTTGGAAACACTATTCAGGCTCACTGAGTTGGAACCAACTTGACGGCACTATGATAAAGATGGAAAACCATTAAAAGTTAGCTAAGTATTTAGAGAAAAGCAGGATAAATATGTTGAGGAGATATATATATATATATATATATATATATATATATACACAGCTTTTGTTAGGTGAGTTTTTTTTGGGGGGGGCTCTATGTCAAATTCAAAGCTAGGCAGCCTTTCAGTCTCCTATTAAAGGGATATGTTTGTTATGTGTATTTAGCTTACAGGGTTGATGAGCATTGCTAGGATAATATCTGTGAGGTGTTTCCAATGCATACATATCACCTTTTGTGCACACTTAATTTCCACCAAGAGGCATCCTTCTTAGGGACAGACAATATTATCTGAAGATAACATAAACATTCAATACAGATACAGCAGACTCCAGGTAGGCTACAAAAAGGAAAGTCTAATAAAAAGAGAGGCAAGAAAGGGATACCCTCTCTTAGATGCTCATAAAATCTGTTTAGGACAAGAAATCGCCTTCCACAGTTCTTGGCTATGGAGTTCACAGGTGTAAAACTTTAAAAAGGTAATTGCTCTAAGCTAGCAATCCTGCCATTTCAGAGCCACACTGTGAAGAGCCAGGAGACTGGAACTAGGCGTAGACTAGCCATGCTGAAAGAATGTCTCTCTCAAGAAACGTTTCCACTTTCCATGTTATTTTGGAGGGCTATGTGAAAGGAAATATAGCCAATAATCAGGGTTATCTGCAATCTTTGACAATATTAGGTTATCTCAGATTTCTTCTACATTGTTGTTGTTAGGTGCCATCGAGTTGGTACTGACTCATAGGGACCCTATGTACAAAAGAATGAGACACTGCCTGGTACCTGGGTCAACCTTACAACTGTTGCCATGCTCGAGCCCACTGATGCTGCCACTCTGCTTTCACGAAATTCTTCTGCAACTTAAACTCTTCTCACAATTATTTACACTGTACTCTTCTTCCAGAAGACTCAATAAAGCCACTTGATTCTCTGCATCTTCTTGCTGTGTTCAGCATCAACATGCTAAGGTTATCAAATTGATACTTCTGAAGTCAGAACAGATCTTGAAGAAAAAAAACCTTGGACAAATCACTTGACAATATTAATTCCTACCACATAATGAGAACTATACACATTTTCATTCACTAATAATATTCATAACAATAGTTACTATTTACTAAGACCCTGCCACATGCAAGGCACTATGCTATAGGTTTGTGAGCTAACCATGAACACAATAGGACATTAGTGCCCCCTGACCTCAGTCAGTGAAGGGTAAGTAATGTCTAGCACAGAGCAGGTACTTGGAAATGTTAGATTCAACTTTTATCTAATGTCTAGCAAAGTACAGACGGCATCATTTAATGTTATCTTCTAGCTCCTTTGGCTTATTCTCTTTTCAATCTTACGCTTCTAGCACAGAATACATTTACCAAAAGTCATGGAGGAATAAGAAGTTATAAATCAACTGAAGAACAAAAGAAAACATAAAAGAAAAACCTGAAGAGAAAACCACAATTTTCCCCCAGGAGATACTGATGCTAGTTGTTATAAAGTGCATTTTAATCACCTAATGATCATCCTCATACTACTGACAATTCCGTTTACATAGAACACCAGAAGAGATTTACCTTGGGTTGTTGTTAAGTATGATTAACTTTAGCTTTGTCCTGTGTAATCATTTTCAGTGTCTGTCTGTAGTCCAGTACATATTTTCCACTTCTCATTATGAGCAGTTCCATAAAAATTCAAAGTATTTTTAGTAAATTCTCCAAAGTGGAAAACATTTAACTCCATGACTCAAATTTATTCTTTGACCTTTTAAATTTTTTACATGGCCTTTGGAAACAGAAAAAGCCTTATATGACTCTTCTTATTCCCAGGACTTTGCAGTTGCTGAAATAGTCAATACATGCTGAGTATAAAGGTCATTGCTATGTATATATTGTTCCTTTTATTCTTTTCAATAACTTTAATCTCAAAATTCCAAAGGCTTAAATCTTCATACAATTAGGAATAGTGAGTCTAATCTAAAAAGAAAAGTCAAGTAACTTTTAGACCTTGCTTACATACATACAAGATGACGTCAAAATGTTTGTAGAAAAATGAAATTAAAAAAAATATATAAACTTTACTTCTCATAAGCTCCACCAGATGAAAGACACTTTTGTCAGCAACATCTATTTAGTCGATCCCTAAAGAACCAAGTCTATAGTCTTTTTTACAATATTAACTGAAGAAAAATGGGCACTCTTTAAACATTTTTTTAAGATTAGAAAACAAAAAGATGTCAGAAGGAACCAAATCAGAACACTACAGTAGATATCTAACAACATCTCATCAAAAATGCCCTTATTTGATGAGGAATGAGCAGGAACAGTGTTGTGGTGGTGGACTCTGATAAAGTTGTTCCACGTGGTTTTCTGCTAAAGCTGTGGCTACCTTTCTCAAATATTCATACTATTCTTTGGCCCTCCAGAAAGTCAATAAGGAAAATAAATGCCTTGAGCACCCCCCCAAAAAAAACTGTTGTCATGACCTTTGCTCTTGACTAGTCTGCTTTTGCTTTCACTGGACCACTTCCACCACTTGGTAGCCATTGCTTTGATTGTGCTTTGTCTTAAGGATTGTACGGGTAAAGCCATGTTTCATCTCCTGTTACAATTCTTCGAAGAAATGCTTCAGGATCTTGATCCCACTTGTTTAAAATTTCCATTGAAAGTGCTGCTCTTGTCTGCAGCTGAGTTGGACACAACAGTTTTGGGACCCACAGAGTGGAGAGCTTGCTCAACTTTAATTTTTCAGTCAGAATTGTGTAAGCAGAACCAATTGAGATGTCTATGGTGTTGGCTATAGTTTCTGCTGTTAACTGTCGGTCCTCTTCAATCAGGGCACGAACAAGATGTATTTTTTCTTCACATATTGATGTGGATGGTCTGCCGCTTCGAGCTTCATCTTCAACATCATCTCGTCCATTCTTAAAACGAGTTATCCATTTGTAAACTGTTGATTTCTTTGGGGCACTGTCTCCATAAACTTTTCGTAAAGCATCAATTATTTCACCATTCTTCCACCCAAGCTTCACCATAAATTTGATGTTTGTTCTTGCTTCAATTTTAGCAGAATTCATTTTGCTTTCTTTAATAGGAGCGCTTTTCAAATTGATATCTTATTCTTCTTAGGGCCTCAAACTAGATCCTGTTCAGACAATTTACAAAAAATTAGTTCAAAGTTTATTTGGAGGCAAAATAATTCTGAGACGCATGCGTGGTTTTTTTTTTTTTTTTTTTTATTTTTTGAAGATCCCTGGTATAAATACTGGAATCAATGCAAAATTTATCTATTTAGTTTTATCATAACTGACTTCGATCAATCATTTCATTCAAAAGTACTTTCTAAAAGATTTCATTCCATCTCAGGCTTTCTTAATTAAGCTCACTCATATCTGATTTATGATTTCTAAATACCATGTCCAGGAGCTCTGGGAGCATAGTGGTTTCGAATCAGGCTGCGAACCGCAAGGTCAGCAGTTCGAAACTACCAGCAGTTCCGCGGGAGAGAGATGAGGCTTTCTGCTCCTGTAAAGATTTACAGCCTCGGAAACCCTGGACAGGGTCGCTATGAGTCGGAATCAACTCCACGGCACATAACAACAACAACAAATACCATGTCCAGCTGTGGTGCTGTGTGCTAATGCACTGGACTCCGAATTTGTTCTGAACCACAAGGTCGGTAGATCAAGCTCACCAGCTGCTCTTTAGATGCCCTATACAAGGCTGCTATGGGTCGCAACCAACTCCATGGCACTTAACAACTACCACGTACTCACATTTTGGGGACTGGTTGTTTTAAGCACTAAAATGTTACCCTGATGCTTCACATGGTGTATTCTTGAACTTAAAAGACTTTAAACTACTCAAGGATAAGGCCTTTCAAAAACAGTGTGAGATCCCTTGGTTGAGCCTGTAGGAGTAGGATATCTAATGCTCTGTGCTTTATAAACACGATTTCATTTGATAATCAAAATGACCCCATTAGAATTTGTATTATCTACATCAACCCCACTATTCATAAGACACAGGGAAAGCATAGAAGTCACGTGGCTAGAGGAACAGGATTACAAAGTAACTTAAAATAACCTTCTGCCATCTATCCATTGGGACTCACAGCAACACTATAGGGCAGAGGAGAACTGCTCCAAAGAGATTCCAACACTGTAAATCTTTATAGGCGCTGACGGCCTCATCTTTCTCCCGTGGCTGGTGAGTTTGAACTGTCCACCTTGCAGTTAGCAGCTCAATGCTTAACTCACTGCACCTCTAGGGCGGAATCCAAAGCCTGTATTGTGTACACTCCATACTTGATGACAACATTAAATAACCTGACATGGAACTGTCTCTCTACTAGCGAAACTCATTACTTCTCAAGTGATGAACAGGGTCTGTATATATGACTCGTTCAATCACTAGCTACTCTTTGTTGTGAAATATTACAATACCGTACCTATTAAAGCGCATTTCACAGAAGCTGGATCTGCATTCTTTCCCCCAGGGCACACAGCAGTCTCCGCTTAGGGTTCTACGGGCGTTGTCCTTCCCTCTCTCCCTCTCTGTGGAACTCAGCTCGCAAGGAGGCAGGGCGTCGTCCCCTAACCCGCAGCAGGCACGCAGTTAAGCTTTTACTGAAGGAAAAATGGAAACCCAGGAAGTGAATAGAATTTTGGTTGCTAACTGTGCGAACGCAAAGCACGCATTATAGAACTTCCTTTCCTTCTTCCATCATCGATGGCGTTTTAGGTCCCGCCCGCTAAAAGCAGAGCGGCCGCCATCGCCTTCCCCACCGCGGGTCCCAGGCTACTCCGCAGCCGCTCCCCGCTCAGCCTTGGCCGCACGTCACCATTTTACGTCACAAAGCCTTTTCCACTGCAAGTCCGGGCTCGGTCCCAGCACCGACCCCTCCCCATTTCTCGCTTCCCCAGCCGCACCCCAAAACGCTCGCGGAACGCCCCCTTACCTTCTGCTTCTCGCTCATTTCCTTCTTGACTCTTCGTAAAAACACACAAGGAAAGAAAGCGTATCGGGTGGGGTGCAAAAGAAGCTGAGAAAAGATCAAGAGAGACGAGACGTTGCGATTTGGACGCCAAAACAGCGCACAAAGAACGAAGACCGAGAGAATCATCACGCGCAGGCGCGCCTAAAGTCTCGCGAGGTTTCAGTTTTCTTTGTGCGTTTGTCCACCCCACCCCCACCTAGTCTCAAAAAGCTGCTGCTGTTGTTGTTAAATACCATGAAGTCGGTTCCGACCTACAGCCACCCTGTCTCGAAGAGCGGCTGATGAACTTGAAGTGTCAACCTTGCGGTTCAAGCAAACTTCGTGGTCAAGCGCATTAACCCACAGCGCCACACCCGGACTCTATTACCAGGCTGTTACCGCCTTCCTAATTAGCAAGTCAAATTATCTCTGAGCAACTATCTGTGTGTTCTAAGTTTTGGCCTCTTATGCCAGGCCTCAAATGCTCCGTGATCCTCTCGCCTTTTGTATGGTTTGGAGTGGAATTGAGAGAGGATTCAGGAACTCTCACCTCCCAATTACATCTAAGAATATGAAGAAGAAAAAGAAAAGGATACCAAAACCGTTTTTGCTTTCTGTTTTCACGTTGGGTTGTATTTTATTTTGAAAATAAAGAAAATAATTCTAGGTTTATATACAAGAATCACACATGATCTTTGACATATAAGAATACATGTTATTCACATGCACCCCTATGTATCACCCAAATCTGCCACTTCCCCCTGTCTCGCTCAAGTCGCTTTAGATCCTGTTTCAGGCTCTGAATCTTCTAAATTGTGGGGTGGGAAAAAAACCAAGGAAGGAGTGGATCCTGCCTCTGAGTTCACTCAAAGTCACTTGTTTGAGCCCAATTCACAATCATAAAGAAGTCATAGATGACACTTGTTTACACTAGAGGATCCTATTAGCAGATCAGACTTTAAATAAGAGGTTTCATTTCCCTTCTTGTGTTTCAGTTTTTATTTCAGTGGAGCCCAATCATTATTCACAATAAAGGGCAGGAAAGGCCCGTGGGAATGGGAGAGTAATAGGAAATATGGACTCTCTTTAATGACTTCTTTCTTTGACACCTTTCTGATTTGTGATGACCACAAAACTGAGGGGACAAGTAAAAAACCATTTTGAAGATATGGTCATATCAGGAGTCATATCAGAGGATAGCGATGGTCAGAATGAGGTGACAGCTGTAGAAAAAAAAAAAACTCCCTTTATTAACTAGAAAATGTTAATATAGACAAGGAAAGTGAAGAGGGCTTGGAGAACTTACTGGTGAAGGTCAAAGATTACAACTTTTAGTATGGGTCACACCTCAACATCAAAAGCCCTCACGACTGGACCAATAAGCAAACAGAAAAAATTGAAGTTGTGAAAGATATAATTTTATTTGGATTTTACAATCAGCACCCATGGAAGCAGTAGTCAATAAATCAAACAATTGGCCAAATCTACTGCAAAAGATCACTTTAAAGTGTTAAAAAGCAAAGATGTCACTTTGAGGACTAAGGTGCGCCTGATCTAAGCCATGGTGTTTTCAATCACCTGCTATGCACGTGAAAGTTAGACAATGGAAGGAAGTTATGCATGTGAAAGGAAGAATTTATGCCTTTGGATTATGTAATTGAAGAAGAATATTGAAATTACTATGGACTGCCAAAAGAACAGGCAAATCTGTGTTGGAAGAAGTACAGTCAGACGGCTCCTTAAAAGTAAGGATGGCTAGACAGTTTCTCACATACTTTGGCCGTGTCATTAGGAGAGACCAGTCCTTCTGGAGCAGGCCATCATGTTTGGTAAAATAGTAGGTGAGTGAGAAAGAGGAAGACTCCCAACAAGATGGATTGACACAATGGCTGCAACAATGGGCTCAAACATAGAACTGTGAGTATGTATGGTACAGGACAGGGTAGTGTTTCATTCTGTTGTACAGTGGGGGGGGGTCACTGAGTTGAAACCAACTGGACAACACCAAACAACAGCAACAACACAGATGGAGAGTAATACAGGAGATGTATTACTTAGCAACAACAACAAACCTTTAAAAATAAGTCACATAATGAACTCTGTATTGTTTTTGTTTTTTATTAAAAGGTTCATACTGACTTAAAAAATATATTATGTGACCTGGTGATGAGAGTAAGAAGAGGAAGGGATGGTTGGTCTGAAGTATGGTGAGACATGGGGACTCATAAGCCCATGGACATAGCCACAGAGGGCTAGAGCTTAGAGTAAAGCGGCCAGCTAATATGAAGTGAGGGGAGATGCACAAGAATGCCCAAACTTGCAGATAGTACCCATTTGACATAGCTTTGATGGTTTGATGATCACAACTCAATTAGAAGAAGACAAATTTGATAAAGGAAAGAAGTGTAAATTGCTACAATTTGATGACCTTGACCTATACTTATGAATGTAGTAGCTTAAAATACCAACTGTACACAGGGTTGATAGGGACGGGCAACTTAGCTATTGGCTACCTAAAATGGAGGTGGGAGGGGGTTATAAAGGCACAAAGTGACTGGCTTACAAGTTTTCAAGAGGTAGTTTAGATTCAGATTGTTTAGAATCCCCACTGAATAGTTTTCATCTTGTCTAGATGGGTCTGGTAAAAGGAGATGGGTATAAGACTCTTACTATTCAATAGTGAATAATTGTTATCATGACTAATTGTAATTGTCACAACTGTAAAGGCAGAAGTTTTGTAACATAAAGGAGGGAGTAGTTAATTTTACATTCCAGGAACAAAGGCCCCTAGGACCACCAAGAGAGAAGAGCATGAACGGAATGTGGGACCCTATCCAGAGAAGCAGCAACACCAGAGATGGAGTCAGAGATGAGGACATGGAGAGAGAGAGCAGCTGAAGACTCTAGACTCATCGAAAGAGAAAGGCTGTGTGCTGGTGGCCAGGAGGCAGGCTTGCAGAATGTACCCTTTGGTTGTCTAAATGATTATATATTCCTGAGTGCTTTTGTGTACATCCAAAAAGCACACACAGAGGAAATAGAAGCAAATACTGTTGAATGATGATGCACGGAGGGGATTGTAATCATTGCAATGAAATGAAATACGATAGCATGAGTGCAAAACCAGTGTTCTCTGATGTAAACTATCACTCAATTCACAATAAAAACCTATATATATATGTAAATTATATTTAACAGGTTTTTTCTCATGCTTTAAGAAAAACACCAAAAAATTTAAAATAGGCAACAGCAACAACAAAGATGCCTATTTACCTTTTCAATGTCATACTAGACTCAAAGCATTTTCTAACAGATTTACACAGAATTCTCTCATTCTTTAGTCTGAGAATACTTTACTTGAAGTATTTTGGACTGGATAATTCTTTGTTGTGAGAGGCTGTGCACTGTAGGGTGTTTAGCAGCATTCTTGGCCCCATCTATTATTATATAGAGTCCTGGGGGTGTGTTGTGAGCAAATGCGCTGGACTGCAAAGTTGGTTTGAACCACAAGGTTGGTTCAAACTCACCAGCTGCTCCTTAGAAACCCTATACAGGGTCTCTATGGGTCAGAACCGATTCGACGTCACTCAACAACAACCTATTTATATGCCTGTGGCCTCCCATCAGTACTAACTATGTTATGTTGTCAAGTGGGAGGCAAAATAGTCCCTTGGAGAGCCATTGCAGTATGAGAATATAATTTTATTTTGATTTACTACTTATTCAATTCAATGATACAACAACAACAACAACTTATTGATAAGGGCGCTTTACAGTTCTGTAATGAAAAAATGCTAACTGGTAGCTTATGAACTTTGAGAAAGATGTAGTTATTTTCTGTCGCATTTCAAAACAAAAAGCAAGAAAAAGTTGCAGTTGTGTTACCCTGTCAGGCATCTTCCAGTCTGTATCATATTTAGTCATGTTATAACAACATTGCTACTTTCTGTGGTTATTAATGTTTCTGTCTTTTCTATAATTCTTCAAACTCCTTTTACCATCTTGCTGGTTCCATCACTGAGTTAAATCTCTTGACAACTGTATAGTCTACATTTGTATGACAGTCATACATTTAAGGTTTTTAAAAGTTTACTTTGACAAAATCTATAAATTATGATGACAGCCATATAAAAAGTAGGGAGGAGATAGAATTTTATACTTTATACAAACTGATCTCATTCAAAATAAAATGTTCATGTTTTATGTTAATACCTGTCAACTGGTTAGTAATCTGCTTTTAATTCATGTTCACAGGAGGAGAAAATCTTTCTTTATACCACAGAAGAGTGAATGTCTGTTTCATACCATATTCGGATGAATAAGGTCACTTATTCTGTTTGGCTCTATTGTGTGAAAAATGTAATGACCTTCAAAGTAAGTTGAAGAGGATTCAAACAGATTGTTGATGGTGGATACTACCGCAGGTGAACTTCTTTATTGCTTTGATCTATACCTGAATTGTATAAACCACTCTTCCATTAACAACGACCTTTCAGACAGTCATAGAAAACTAGACTAGGATTTTACACTTAGCAAAAATAACTGATTTGAGTGGCATTATTACTTTCTAGTTCTGTGTGGGTAGGTCACTAAAAAATAGTTTTAGTTCTCCATCCAGAGGTTTCTGAGTTAAGAATTAGTGCTATGGTCTTGTTTACCTAAAGGGACTAATGAATGTTAAGTTGAGAATATTTTAGTGAGTTTATTATAAGCAGAGGTCAAAGTTGGGATGCTCAATCATTTCATTTCCCTGTTTGCAAACTGTTGAGTAACAGTGTTGCTGTTTTCTCCCTGATAAGGGCAGAAGACCTCTAAATGTTGATTTGGGCGGGGTGTTAGATCATACACCAAAAAAACCAAAGTCACTGGGAAGAACTTCTCATCAACACAAATGAATATACAAAAGCAAGCACAGTGGGCCTCTCAACTTATGCAGAGATGGCATCCCCAGCGGGTTGTGACTGCAGCGTGAATCCTTCGATAGCTCAGTTGGTAGAGCGGAGGACTGTAGTGGACAATGACAGGGATCCTTAGGTCGCTGGTTCGAATCCGGCTCGAAGGAATTCACCTTTTGAATTATTCTCACATCTTGGAGGTGCAGATTCCTTTTATACAAATTCTCGAAAAGGCTCATTGCAGTTACACGTTTTCTCTATGCATGTCTTAAAAATTATCTTCTATGTGCAGCATATCTAATATTTTTGAATGATTGGTCTCCATAACAACACATACAATCAAACCTTGTCTACATACCACAGGGGCGGTGGAGTTATCTCGAACGCTGACGAGGTGAACAGTTTGGACCTCTGAGCTTCGGGTCCCGAGAAGGGTTTCCGCCCCCAACTCTTGTGTCGGTAATGGGCGGAGAGCTGCCGGCTCGATGGTGTTAGAAAGAAAATAGTTAATTGATGGTGTATGCGCGCCCTCTTGTGGTCTGAAACTTCTGAGGCGCTGGGGAAGTTTTTTCCAAGTGACGCCAGATCCACTGCAGGCAACCGCCCTCAGAGTCCGGTTCTTGATGAAATTTGGGGAAACAACTATTCTTTCTCCGTTTAATTATGTCATGGTAGTTTTCACTACTGACAAGAAACTTCAGTGGATATCAGAATCACCTTAAAAGATTTTACAAAGTGTTTATACTCTTGACTACTTTGGAGGTGAGATGCAGGCATTGGTATTTTAAAGAAACAGCTCCCTAAGTGATTTTAAGGTGCAGCAAAGTTTGAGAGGAGTCCTGGTGTGGCGCTGTAGGCTAATGCGTCACACTGCAAAGTCGTTTGAACTGCAAGGTCAAGTGGTTCAAGCTCACCAGCTTCTCCTTGAAGCTACCTCTATTAATAGCTGAAGACTGGTTTAAATTGTATGCGCCCAATTAACCCCTTGCTTATTGAAAGTGAGTTGGGGACAAAAAAGTAGAAAAGCAATTTTTCTTTTCAAAGATAATGTTTGTGATTTAAACTGAGCTCTTGCCAAGACATCTTGGATTTTAGACCAGATAGATTCTTTATCCCAATCCCCCTTTCACATTTTGAGCCATCAGCCACCACTAGCAAAGTCAGTAATACACAAGAAGCAGATGATTCCAGAAGATGAAAAGTGAATATTAAAAACCAAAACTTCAAACACACTCGTTGACTCCCCATCATCTCAATAACAAATGGAAGTGCATTTGCTCTAGTTGTAAGAACGTGAAATGATCTTTAATAGGTCGAACATGTGGAAAATAGATTCTGAGAATTAAAATGCAAATTTAACACAAAGGACTAAAGTGTAGATTTATAAATTCACATGGCAGAGATAAAGTTTCAGATATGGAAATTATAAGTGAAATCCCGAAGTTCTGTCCATTTTAGTAGTATGAAGAGGAAGGTTGTTTTTTAAAATTCACGTAAAGATCATCCCTACTACGGAATGGCACATGTTTTTGCCAGATATTTACAGAGGACGAAAGTAAAGACCAATTGGTAAGAGGAAACATAAAACTGGAGAATGCGGGCATCGATCCCGCTACCTCTCGCATGCTAAGCGAGCGCTCTACCATTTGAGCTAATTCCCCAACTGGACAAAATACCTTACTTCCTCTACGCTCTTTAATATCTAGAAGTAATTCATGATCCGCTGCTATTTTCATGTGTAATCACTCTTTTTCTGTCGAAATTGACTCGGCCCTGAGTTATTACTTTCTTTTTTGTAATAGGATGACGTGCAGGGCTGTATAAATCAGTGGTAATTATATAACCCTTGGACAAGTTTCCCCTTTACGACCATCTCTAACTTATTTCCGATTGCTGAGCTCTGCCAGGAGGAGGATACATTGCCGATGGACCTAGACGCGAAGTTCACAGAAAATTTTGGAAGTCGGGCATCAGTTTAACACTTGAATGGTTGTCGACGGAAACCGGGAACCGGAAGGAAATTGCGATGTTGCTATTAAGGAAACTCAAGTGTCTCAAGCAATTACGTTCGGCGTTGAATTTTCTAATAGTTCCCTTTAATCCCTGAGCTCTTAAACGTTCCACCTGTTGTCTTTGTTGTCTCCAGAAACATATTGTCCAGGGTCACTATGTTCTACGAATGTCCGGTAAGGCCTGCTTTCTCCGGTTTAATCACCATATTGGACGCATGTCCACCAGGGGGCGTGCGAGCTGGTTAATGTCCTACTTCATTCTAGCTTGCTTTTTATTTTTTCCCCCCAAGGGTTACCGCCAAGTTGATTTTTTTCCTAAGGTAAACATTAACAGGAGAAGCACATATATTTGCCGCCGTAGAGCCACATTCCTTGTACACACACACACAAAAAGGCAAAAGTAGTTGCCTTTTTCTGTCTTACGGGCCTGTTGAGTACCATGTAAACGCTGGTCTCCAGAAGCTGGTCCAGAAGAGGAGGTTCTTATGGACACAAATATGAAGCCCCACAACCAACTCCTACACCTTCAATTGCTTCCTTGCTTTAAAGTCTACTATTAGAGGCTCCACTTTTTAGGGTTTAAGGTTTTCTAGGTGCCATGGACTGCAAGAAGAACAAATCTGTGTTGGAAGTGCATCCTTAGAAGCTAAGATGGCCAGACTTCGTCTCTCATACTTTGTACATATTATCAGGATGGACTAGTCCCTAAAGAAGAACATCATGCTTGGTAAAGTGGAGGGTCAGCGAAAAAGAGGAAGACCCTCAACGAGATGGATTGGCACAATGGTTGCAACAATGGGCTCAAGCGTAGCAACACTTGTGGAAATGGCGTAGCACCCGGCCGTGTTTTCGTTCTACTGTACACAGGGTCGCTCTGGGTCTGAACAGACTCGTCGGCACCCAACAACAGTAAATCTCAATTAAATTGGTGAATGACGATCAACACTGAATTGGAGAAGGTCATTGAACTGGAGAAGGCCACTTAACTTGTAGAAAGTGACTCTACAAGTATGTCCCTATGCTGTGTACCTCCCTGTTAAGCCTTTTCAAGATCTTTATAATGCGTTTAATATTTGAGCTTTTCTTTTACTTTTTCATTGCAGTTTAAACTGAAAAAGAAAGTGGATAATTTTTTTTTGTGTGGGAAGAAACCACCACCTTTCTGCCCCTGACATCTTAGGTAAGAGAGTTAAAAACAAGTGATCCAAGTATGTAAAGAAAACCATCATTTATCTCAAATCTCAGCTCAAGGTCAACCATCATTTAGATGCTTTCTCCTCCTCTTCTCTGGACAGAATTTATTCAACTACAGATGCAGTGTGACACCTCCCCTCATTCTTTTCTCCCTGCTTCTTCTCCATGACTGTTACCGAGCAAATGTGGAATTGGATAGAAAGAATATAACTCAACTCTATAGCTCAAAACCATGGACTTTACTTCAGCATGATTGAATGTGAACTGGGTGCAACTGGTTTGTATAGAGGCTTTGAGCCATGAGCTAGGAGTTCCTGTTTTCAGTAGCATTGGATTAGGTATTGAACTCTCCAATCTCACAGTTTCCACAGAGGTAAAATGAAGATCAAGAGTTGCTGTTGTTAAGTGCCCTCAAGTCAGTTCCAACTCATAGTGGCCAAGGGCCAGATTGTGGGATTGAACAACCTTCTGGTTAGCAGTCCATTGCCTATCCTACAGCGCATACTAGGATCAAGAACGTTATTAAGTGCCATCGAGTTAGTTCCAACCCATAGCAACCATAGCAACCCTGTTTCTGAGGAGTGACTGGTGAGCTTGAAGTTCAAGCCAACTTTGCAGTCCAGCACATTAATTCACAGCGCCATACCAGGACTCCAGGATCCAGAAGTTTGGAGTTGAGTCGATAGTTTCACGACTGGTAAAACTTCCATGTGAATTTTAAGGTAGTATTACCTTAAAATTCACATGGAAGTTTTACCAGTCGTGAAACTATCGACTCAACTCCAAACTCACTCTTTGTCTTAGCTATCTAGGACTGCCATGACAGAAATGTCACAAGTGAATGACTTTAAAAAGCTGAAGTAGATTCTTTCACAGTTTGGAAGTCTAGAAGGCCAAATACGGGCTCTGCAAAAAGTCCATGTCTCCTTTCCACATCTGTAGGTCCAGCAGTCCTTGGAGACCTCCATGTCTTGGCATGGGTTTTTATCTAGGAGCTTCACAGTACAGGGACCCCAGGCCCTAAGGATGCACTCCACTTCTGCCTCTTCTTTCTTTGTGGTAATAGAATATGGTCTCTATCTTTCTGCTCACTTCTTTCTCCTTTTATATATCCAAAGAAATTGACTTAAGATACAACCTAATGCATTAGATTACATCTGACCTCATTAACATTATGTTGTTATTGTTAAGTGCTGTGGAGTTGGTTCTATCTGATAATGACCCTGTATAGGGTTCCGAATTTTAACTGGTGAGTTTGAATTGCCAACCAGTGATTCAAACCCACCTGATGGTCCAGCTTATCCTACAGCATCACACTAGAATTTACAAGACATAGGATAATTAAAATCATATCAGAGATGATCATATCAGATCACATCATGGGGGTGATTGCATTATATTAGATCTCATCATGGAGGTGATAACTACATCTTAACTGCTAAACCACTGGGAATCCTGGCCAAACCAATACATTCAAAACCTTAAGGATCACACACTTCTTTAATTTGTCTTGTGACACAGTGATGGGACTCTGTAAATCAATTGCTGCTTTACTACCTGATCTCTATTAAGCTTTGCCAAAAGGGAAGCCAGAAGGAGAAGGTGAGGATGGAGGCAGAAAGGTGGACTTGTTTTCTGGTTCTGTTACTCCAATAATATTTCTGTCTCCTGGCCAAGACAGTTATTGCTGTACCAAATGAGTCCAGCAGCATCCTAAAATTTCATGATATGTTGGCATCTCTTCTGCTTTTCTAGTTGATACTCAAGATCTAGATAGGACACCTAATAATATGGGAAAGAAACTGTCCTTTTTCCAAGTCTCTTCCCATTCCCTAGCCCTCACCTCCAGCTGTTCATCCTCTATTAGATTAAGATGGAAATGTTACCACCTGGTATTTTCTTAGTTTCTCAAGGAAAAGAATTTGATTGCTGAGTTAAATATAATATTTTTTGATGAGTGGATGGGTTTTTGACATTAAAATTAAATTTTTTTCAATAGTATATTTATAGAGATATTTTACACAGAAATCCACTCAATATTTTCCTTACATAAATCAAGCAATGTCTTCTTTCCAGATGGTCTAGCAAATTCCTCATTTGTGTCCATTTCTACCTTCCTTAAGCACAGGAACTGAGCATGCAATAATTTCTGCTGAACCTTGATATTTGATAATGTGATTTTCAAAAGGAATATTTATATTTCCATTTAAATGTTTTGAGTGCTTTTAGTTTGTTTCAGTTGCTTCACTTGCAATATATCAGTCACCCAAATAATCTAATCAACTAAAAATTGTATACTTACATATTCACACAAAACATTCCACATGCTTCATTAGCAGTTATGAATATATATACATGATTTGATTTTCAGAAAGGAGAATCTCAGTGATATTAAAATTTAAATGGATTTAAATTTTAAATTTAATTAAATGATTTTAATTAAAATGGACATTGGACTTTGCTGTTTCACGACCTTGGAAGCTTTCCAACCCAGTTGTCTGTATTTAGGGTGATG
This sequence comes from Chrysochloris asiatica, assembly GCF_000296735.1. Classification (NCBI taxonomy): domain Eukaryota; kingdom Metazoa; phylum Chordata; class Mammalia; order Afrosoricida; family Chrysochloridae; genus Chrysochloris; species Chrysochloris asiatica. The sequence goes on along the minus strand of NW_006408731.1, from coordinate 2,903,665 downwards.
ATACCTTTTACCTTCCAAACCAAAACATCTTTAAGTGGGTAATGAGACAGAAGGACGTTGAGCACAATTACTATAGTCCTGGTGCCATAGGATAAGCACTGGACTGCTAATTGCAAGGTCAGTAGTTGAAACCCACCAGCCACTCCTTGGGAACCTTATACAGTGTCCTTATGAGTTAGAACTGACATGCCGGCACTTAACGACATTATACCTGGAGGAGGGCATAGGAAATGGATAATGCTTTTGTTTTAAGATACAACTTACATACAGTAATATCTTAAACACACAATTTAATAGACTTTTATATATTTATAAATTCATAAAATCATACCCAGATCATTATACAGAACATTTTCAATGCATAAAAAGACTACTTAGGATTAGCTATATTTTCAAAGCAAATAGAAACACTAGGATAAGTCTAAAAGTATTGCTACTAGGGTTCTAGTTCATACATACACAAGTTTATTCCAAACAAAATGTGTTTAAACATGTCTCTGCAATCAGTGGATGTCTGTAGACAAGTTCTCTACCGAGTAAACTAGTCTTAGTCTCCTTGCTGTTGTTGTTAAGTGCTGTCGAGTCAGTTCCGACCCATAGCGACCCTGCATAGGGTTTCGGAGGAGCAGCTGGTACCTTAAAATATGTTGTTTTTGTTGTTAGGTGCCATCGAGTCGGTATGGACCCATTGCGACCTTATGCACAGCAGAACGAAAACACTGCCCAATCCTGGGCCAACCTCACTACTGTTGCCACACTTGAGTCCATCGATGCTGCCACTTGGCCATCCATCTCTTACCTTAAAATATAGATGAAAAAAAAAGAGAGACTTTATAGGGGCTCTGCTGGGCCAGTTAAATTCAAGGCAGAGAAGGCAACTCTAAAGGTTATGGAGAGTTTTTTGAGATACCAAAGGGGTAATTTTGTAATCTTGATGGACTTTCTTGGAAGACACAGGACAATCACGGGAGCTTAATATGAAGAAGCTTTCATAGAAAATTGCATTGGTGATAAAAAGTTCAAGAAAGCTGTGCCAAATTTTTTTCCGTTCTGACAACACACCTGCTCATTCTTTGCAGTGCCAAGGGCTGACCTATGAGAATTTCATTGGGAAACCTTACCCCATCCACCCTACAACCCTGATCTTGCCCTTGCAGATTTCTTTTTGTTTCACAAACTAAAACAATATAGAAAAGGAACATCTCTGTTTTGTGCAGTGTAAAATCGAAGATCTCAGAATTCTCTGGGGAAGGGTTTAAAAAAAGGAAATGCCTTCAGACATGCTGGCTACCCCAAGAAACAATAGCTTCACATTTTGATATTTTTGTTTAATAAAGCCTTCGATGATTTTATAGCAATATTTTTTGGTCTGTATAATCTACATAATATCTTTGACCAATATAGTAAAAATAAATCCACGACACTATCATTATTTTAAGGGTTTTTAAGAGAATGTATCATTGGGAGAGTCCTTTGATAGCTCAGTTGGTAGAGTTGTTGTTGCTGTTGTTAAGTGCCGTCGAGTCGGTTCCGACCCATAGCGACCCTGAACAGGGTTTCCGAGGCTGTAAATCTGTACGGGAGCAGAAAGCCTCATCTTTCTCCCGCGGAGCAGCTGATAGTTTCTAACTGCTGACCGATTCCTAACCACTACCGCTATCAGAGTTCCATAAAGTGGTCTTACTAAGTATCCCAAAGTAAGTTGTTTGTTATTGTTAAGTGTCTTTCATCATAGGAAACCCCAGGGTTTCCCAGGACCAGATGGTGAGTTTGAACCAAAAGGGCTTCAAAACAACTGTCCTTCGAGCCGGATTCGAACCAGCGACCTAAGGATAACCAACTTACACATCTACAGTCCTCCGCTCTACCAACTGAGCTATCGAAGGATCTGTAGTTTGCTTATCTCTTATTGAAAATATACTGGTGTGGCGCTGTAAATTCAGCACTGATCTGTAAACTGTAAAGTCAGCAGCTCAAACTCACCAATTGTTCCTCGGAAACCCTATACAGACTCGACGGAACTTAACAATAACTACAAAGTAAGTTAGAGACGTCTTGGTGTGGCTCTGTAGGGTAAGCACTGGACCACAATGTCAGTAGATCAAATCCACCAACCATCTTTTGGAAACCGTACACAGGGTCACTGACTCGGAACGGACTTGAAGGCACTTAACAGCAATAACAAAAAAAGAGCGTGAGGAGGTCCTTCGATAGCTCAGTTGGTAGAGCGGAGGACTGTAGGTGTTTCTTGGGGTTGCTATCCTTAGGTCGCTGGTTCGAATCCGGCTCGAAGGACAATTTCTTGCTAAAGGATAATACATCAAAAACACTTTAGCCCCTGTAAGGAAACAGGAATACTTCAACATATGATTTTGTTGTTTTGTTCTTACTCATAACGACCCTATATAGGGTTTCCAGGAGACAGCTCAAGATGTACTTACAGGAATCTCAAAAATTCTATGGTATATGCAATAGTGTTGGTGTGGCAATTTAGGATAAGCATTGGACTGCTAACCCTCCAGATGGTTCAAGCCCTGCAGATGCTCCTTGGAAACCCTATACAGGGTCGTTATGAATCGGAACTGACTAGATAGCACTTAACATGGTATATACAAAGGAACCATTTGGGTCGCTGGAGTAAGACGAGGTCTCCTGGAAAAACGATTTTACATTGAGTTTTGCTGAGAAGGGGACATGAGAAGCACAATAACCTTTCTGTTTTGATGGTACTTTTTGAATAAACTTTTTGAAAGACAATTTTAAACATACACAAAGTAGAGAAAATGATATAACGAACTTCTAAGACGCTGGCACAACCGACACTTACATTATCTAGCCTCCCCACCCCTCCCCCCTATAATCCTCGCGGTGCCCGTCTTTTGAAGTACTTTTAAAATGTTAAAATGTGTTTTGTTTTCATTCACTGTTGCTGTTTTGAATCTGTTTAAGCATTTAAAAATGGGACCTGAATCTATTCCTCTCACATCTCTCCAATAAAGAAGCAAAGAGCAACTGACAGATGCGCTAAAAAAAAAACCAAAAAAAAACATTCAACAAAATGGGCGGGTGAGAACTCTAGGAGTCTAGTTTATTAGAGCCGCGTTACTTAGGAATACAGTTGGGGCCTGCCGAATAATAATTGTCAAAAGTTGTGACTGTGGACTTCTTTGTCACCTGCTTCAGTCGTGTGCGTTGTTTTGGGCTTGCGTTCGAGCCGGATGGGAAGTATTGCTCAGCAGCAAGAAGAGCAGATTGATACTCCTCAAACTCTTTCCGGTCGCCTTGCAGAAAACTAGTTGTTGTTGTTGTTGTTAAGTGCCGTCGAGTCGGTTCCGACCCATAGCGACCCTGTAGAGGGTTTCCGAGGGTGTAAATCTTTACGGGAGTAGAAAGCCTCATCTTTCTCCCGCGGAAAAATAGTGGAGTAAACTAAACATGATTCCACTGAGCGGCTGGCTGCATATTAGAGAGAAAAGCTGGAGGCGCTTTAAGGGCGCCCCCTGGTGGGTGCATTCTCGGTCTACTAGAAGGGGCGGAGGCGAATCCCTATAGGATTGTCTCCAGGATTGTTTCCGGGATCGCAAAAGGAAAACAGTAGTTTGGGATCTTAAGGGAAACCTGTGAAGACAGAACTGGGGAGAGGACTGAATAAGCTGGTCGCCATATGTGCATCTGACAACATTTGTATTTGCAACATAAATACAAATATGAATAATGTGTCAATACAAACTTAAAACAGACGACAGGTAAATTTTCATAATGAAATAAATTTCACACAATATTTTAGACATCTTATTCACAAAACCAAGTTTAAAATTTAAACTAGAAGTTCAAAACAAATTTTCAAAAATAAATGCTTCATAAATTTGTGAAGTAAAATTAAACTACTTTTCCAAAACTTAAATAAAATATCCAAAACTCTAAATTAAAATTTGAAAACTCTAAATTAATCAAAAATTTTAAATGTAAACTTTGGTAACCTTTAAAAGATGAGTAACCCTATAAGAGTAGAATGACCCCCCCACTGGGTTTCCTATGCAAAAACATTATGCAAATGCATGTGTGGATCATAATAAATTATGGATAACGTTTAAGCTCATGTGGAATCTGTACATAAACCAAGAGACAGTAGTTTGAATAAAATAAGGGAATACTGATTGCTTTATCAGTAAAGGTGTGCATCAGGGTTTACCTTTTCACCATACATATTCAATCTATATGAAGAAGAAGCTGGGCTATATGAAGAACGTTGGTGTCAGAATTGGAGGAAGACTTATTAACCTCCTGCCATATGGAGACAGAAGGAGCCCACCACCACCATATGGAGATGCAGTCCTGGTGTGGTGCTGTGCATTAATGGGATGGACTGCAAAGTCGGTATGGTTCAAGTTCACCAGTCGCTCCTCAAAACCCCTATACAAGGTGGCACTTAACAACAACAACAGCATATGGAGATGACACAACCTTGCTTGCTGATAGTGAAGAGAACTTGAAGTATTTACTGATGAAGATCAAAGATACAAAAGAGGAATGCTAGTTTTAGAATATTTTTAATAACTACTTATGATTTACCTATTTGCTTTGTTTAAGTAGTCAGTGGGTGAATTGTGGGATGTATATGGCCCTGCAATGGAGAAGTGAAAACATCTGGCCTTTACAAACAAACCTTCCTGATCACAGTATGCCACTTCATTGACTCAGACTACATTGAAAACTGCCCACAGGAAGGTACAGTTAAGACCTTTCAGAGATGTTAAGTGAACCTGCTTTTCTTTGGTCCACCTGTCAGACAGGTTAGGCTGTGGCTAGTGTTTTGTTTGTATTCTGAAAGTCAGGAGATGGCTATCAGAGAGGGGAAGTAAGAGGGTCACAGACATAACTGAAATACAAAGTGTGTGGTTATGTGCCTAGTGGCTGGTGGCTGTGTGCCATGGAGTCGGTTCCCCCGACTCATAGCGACCCTGTACAGGGTTTCCAAGGCTGTAAATCTTTACAGGAGCAGAACACCTCCTCTTTCTCCCACGGAGCAGTTGGTAGTTTCGAACTGCTGACCTTGAGGTTCGCAGACCAATTCATAACCACTAGAGAGGGATGGAAGTCCTTGAGAGAGGAGGTGAAGGGTGGAGGGAGGCAGAGAAGTGCCAGCAGTGGACCAGGCCAGACAGACTGTTCCAGCACTGGCAGAATGTGATAAGGAGTGTTCTGTGTAGCCTGTGCCCAAGTCCTTGTATTCTGCAGGATTGGCATAGCGCACAGGAGATGAGCAGAAAGGGGAAAGGATGAGTGCTGGCGATGGAGCTGGTGCTTGTGGCTGCTGAAGAAGTGGCTCAGCACATTTGAGAGTCCGCAGGCCAGAAGGACCAAAGGACCAGAAAGGGCTGCTCATTTGGGGGACAAGGGGCTCAAGCTCAACATGGTGCGTACTAGGTGAGTGGAACCCTCAGGCCACTACAGTGAAGCAAAGAAAGACTGTGTATGCCACTTGTCATCAGTCTGCTATATGGGTCAGGTTTAGGTGCTTCCTTTGTTTACTCTCAGATGTGGAAAACCTGTGCCCTGCCAGTCACATGTGACCCATACATTTGACCATATTTTTGTGCTTTAGTAAGAAGCTCTGGTAGCGTAGTAGTTATGAATTGGGCTGTGAATCACAAGGTCAGCAGTTCGAAACTACCAGCCGCTCCGCAGGAGAAAGATGTGTTCTGCTCCTGTAAAGATTAACAGCCTTGGAAACCCACCCACTCCACACCAAACACCACCAACTCTTTCACTTAGTATGAATGGAAATGCATGCCCTTATTTTTATTATCACCCCTAGTGTGGCACTTCAGGTTAATGCACTGGATTGCAAAGTCATTTGAACTACAAGATCAGCGGTTCGAGCTCACCAGCCGCTCCTAGGAAACCCTATACAGGGTCACTATGGTTCAGAACTGACTCTACAGCACTTAACAACAAGAAGGCAATTTCAATTTGTACAGTGTGTTTCTACATAAAGCTTGCTTAGAGCTCAGTTTTACCCAGTCTGTAAAGATTGTTGTTGTTAAGTGCCATTGAGTCGGTTCCAACCCATAGCAACCCTGTTCTGAGGAACAGCTGGTGAGCTTGAACCGTAACCTTGAGGTTCAAATGGATGGCACATTCTTCTTCATATAATCCAGTTTTTTGTATTATTTCCTCAGCAAACAGATTGAGTAAGTAAGGTGAAAGGATACCACCTGGTGCACACCTTTCTTGATTTTAAACCATCCAGTATCCCCTTCTTCTGTTTGAATGGCTGCTTCTTAGTCCATGTACAGGTTCCTCATCAGCACAAGTAAGTGTTCTAGAGTACCATTTTTAACAATGTTATCCATAGTTTGTCAAGATCCACACAGTTTAGAGCCAAATGAGGTTACAAATTGGGCTGCGAACCGCAAGGTCAGCAGTTCGAAAGTACCAGCTGTCCCGCGGGAGAAAGATGAGGCTTTCTGCTCCTGTAAAGATTTACAGCCTCGGAAACCCTGTACAGGGACACTATGTGTCAGAACCAACTCCACGGCACATAACAACAACAATATTTATGGTATTCTCTGCTTTCAGCGAAGACCCATCTGATGTCAGCAATAATATCCCTAGTTCTATGATTTTCAGTAGTTCCCTTTTGATGCAGCCATTTAAAAATGATCTTCAGAAAAATTTTACTTGAATGTGATTTTAGTGATATTGTTCAATGATTTCCACATTGTTTTGGGTTGCCTCTCTTTGGAATGAACACAAATGTGGATCTCTTCCAATTGGTTGGCCATAGATGAGTGCTCCAGTGTTCCATAAATTTGTTGAAAGATTACAATTTGCATTCTCACGATTCCTGGAGCCTCGTTTTTTGCCAATACTTTCAGTGCATCTTGGATTTCTTTTGATTCTTGATCATATGGTACCTGTTGAAATGGTTGGACATCGACCAGTTTTTGGTTTAGTGATTCTGTATATTCCTTCCATCTTCTTTTGATGGTTTCTGCATCTTTCAGTATTTTGCCTATTGTTAACTTCCGTCGAGTCAGTCCTGACTCATGACGACCCTGTATAGGGTTTCTAAGGAGTGGCTGGTGAGTTTTAACTGCCAACCTTGCGGTCCAAACGGACATTTGAATTATCCTGCAATGCCACACCAGAATCTTTCAATATTGCAAGTCAAGGCTTAAATTTTTCCTTCAGTTCTTTCAGCTTGAGAAATGCTGGGTGTTTCCTTTTGGTGTTCTATCTCCGGGTCTTTGCACACTTCAGTAAACCTTTGACTAGCATCCAAGATCTAAACCATGGCGCTACCAGGTCTCCTAAGAATATATGGAAACACCTCCGATAATTGTTCCTAAATTCAGTCTTTCTGCGCTTCACCAAGGCTTTGTTAGGGTTATTTTTTTTACCAGGGGATCACTCTCTCCCGGTCCTGCCTCTCCAGCCCAGGAATAAAGTTGGCCATCGCGAGACTTTGATCTATCCTCCTAGCCCCCTGAATCTTGCAGCTGACCAGCAATTCCACTTCGGCTCTCCCCACACTGCCTTCTTTGGACTCACCTGCATTGCTCTATCTAGACCCGGTATTTGTCATTACGCCCCCTGGCTCCGCCCCTCCTTACGCGGCGTCGCTCTCGTTGAGCGTATGAATGCGCGGCGCTTTACGACTGTCGCATTTCATGTGTCAGCCGGCATGGAGGTAGAAGACTCAGAGAAGGAAGTGGCGGAGGAAGAGCCGCTGGAAGGGGGAGCTCAAGAATCAGAGCCGAAGGAGGAGCAGGAAGAGCTGGAAGAAGAGCAGGAGGAGCTCAGCAGTAAAAAACGGGTAGTGCCTGGAATTGTGTATTTGGGTCACATCCCGCCGCGCTTCCGGCCTTTGCATGTACGCAACCTGCTCAGCGCCTACGGTGAGGTCGGTCGTGTCTTTTTCCAGCCAGAGGGTAAGTGATGAGCCCCAGACGGGCGGGGAGGAGGCGAAATGGCCCCTAGTACGCATGCGCCTCCTGTTACTGCGACAGAGTCCTGGATGATAAATTTGTAGAGCGCATGTCTTTAGTTGCCTAGGGTATCGCGGGAGTATTAGATGTACTACGTCACGGATTGGTAGTACAAGGGTTCGAATTTGATCTCCGCCCACTCCATTTTCACGGCGTCCTTTTACTGGTTTTCAAAAATGGATAAATTCTTGAGTAAAAATCTTTTTAGTGGCTTTTTAATGAAACTGAACACACATAGGCTTGTTATCAGGGTCCAGACTAAGAATAAGCCACTTAACTTCCCAGGCACAATTTGGGATTGGGGACATGTTGCGTTTTTAAATTAGTGTTAATGGTAGGCTTGATTAAGGAGGTGACATGTGAGCAAAGGATTGTTACACTTGGGGAAGGGATGCACCTCAGAGTATGCCTCCTGGCAAGACGGTCAGGTGGGACCCTGATCCGTGGGTTTAGAGAACAGTTAGGCCCGTGGGAGGTGTGAACTGATTTTGTTGACCTCGGCTCTTTTCTTGGAGCACAGATGGGTTCGTGCGGCGTAAGAAAAAGAAGGCTGCAGCTGCGGCCACTGGAGAGAAAAAGCGGTCCAAATACAGCAAGGACTACACCGAGGGCTGGGTGGAGTTCCGGGACAAGCGTGTAGCCAAGCGCGTGGCGGCCAGTCTGCACAACACGCCCATGGGCGCCCGTAGGCGCAGTCCCTTTCGCTATGATCTATGGAACCTCAAGGTGAGCAGACAAGCTTGTAGCAGTATCCGTCATCTACTTGCCTCTCTGTCCCCAATTGTAGACACCCCCGTAGCCTCTTGTTGACCCTGCCTGCTTTCAGTTTCTCCAGCGCTGACCACCACTCTGATCTGTTTCTCTGCCCACAGTACCTGCATCGTTTCACCTGGTCCCACCTCAGTGAACACCTGGCCTTTGAGCGCCAGGTGCGCCGACAGCGCCTGAGGGCCGAGGTTGCCCAGGCCAAGCGTGAGACTGACTTCTATCTTCAAAGTGTGGAGCGGGGAAAGCGTTTCTTAGCTGCAGATGGGGATCCCGCCCGCCCCAATGGCTCCTGGACCTTTGCCCAGCGCCCCACCGAGCAGGAGTTGAGGGCCCGGAAGGCATCCCGGCCAGGTGGTCGTGAACGGGCTCGTCTAGCTAATGCCCAGGACCAAGCACGCTCCAACCGAGGGCTCCTTGCGAGGATCTTTGGAGCTCCACAGCCCTCAGAAGGCACAGAGGGACTCTCAGTGCCCAGGGACTCCTGAGGGACAGGGCCATCCCCTCTGACTTTGGCCACACCCTGCGTCTTTCCTACTTCATACTGGAGTGCTAATGACTACCTAGGCATGCATTTTATTGTGTTTCTCAGACCCAGAGTCTCTGGTAAGGGTCTAAACGTGAAAGTTGTGTGTAAATCTCCCTACTCTCCCACTCATTGCATGCCTGGCTATGGCACCTGGTTCAAGAGATAAAGTAAAAGTGAACGGATGGGACACAAGTAGATGGAAGCCGAACACTCCCCTAAACCCTGAAACATACTGAGTACATCTTTTTCTATACATATATTTGGGAGGTGACCCAGTTCCCATAACCTCGACCTGTTTACGTTTTCTAAATAAAAAGAATTGTCCTACAACCCTCACCTGTGGTTGATAACAAGGAAAGTATTGGAGTCCTGATGTGGCACTTTGGACTAATGTGCTGGACCATAAGGTTGCTTTGAACCTCATGGTCTGTGGTTCAAACTCATCAGCCCCTCCTGGGAAACGCTATACAGCGTCACTATGCGTTGGAACCTACTTAACAACTGCATTGCTTGGTGGTAGTAGCCATTTTCATTCTCATTGGGAGTATAGGCTTTTCCCTGGGTCCAGATGGAGTCCTGGTGTGGAGCCTAGGATACGCACTCAATCACACAAGGTCAGATTTCAAACTCACCAGTTGCTCCTTGAAAACCCATACAGGGTCATTATGAATTGGAACCAACTCATTGGCCCTTAACAGCAATTGGGCAGGCAACTGGAAATCAGTGAGACAAAACTGGCATCTGCAACACTCATAATTTTACTTACTCCATCTCTTAACCTCAGAGACTAGAATCCTTTTAAACTTGATTTTTGTGTGTTACTGACAAATTGATTACCACTCATTGTGACCCCATGTGTACAGAACTCCATAGGGTTTTCATGGCTGTGAGTTTTAGATTCAGAAACAGATTGCTAGATCCATTTCCGAGGCATCTTTAAGTGAATTTGAACTGCCGAATTTCTACCAATAGTCAAGTACGTAACTGTTTTTGTCACCTAGGGAATCCCAAACCCATGTGACTCACTGTCTCAGAGCTCCTATTCACTGAAAGAGGGTCAGTGGAACTGCAGAAAGTCCCCATCATTCTAGAGTTTTCAGCAATTACTCACCTAGCAGGTAATGGCCCTGGAAAGCCACAGTAGATGGTGATAGCATATGGAGCAGTATGCGGGTGGGCAGATAGGATCCAAAGGCATCAGCTTGGGTAGAGTGATTAGGTCCCAAGATTGTACATAAGCATAATGAGGTCATCTAGGCAAATGTGGATGCTGTGAGCCCAGGTTACAGGCATGGTGAAGTTCAGCCCTACCTGAAACAATTCTAGACCAGTGACAGACAGCAGTTAACCGCTTGTCCAAGAATATACACAGTAATAGCTCATTCTCTAGCTGCCCTTTTGATCTGAAATGGCTGATTATTGTAAGGTGTGAGTACTTCCTTACTGTCATTGCTCTTTATAGACCTTTCTATTGTTTGGTTGAAAATGAAGCCATGAGTGAGTACAAGTTCATTTCCAAACCTGAAGGATAACTGAGGGCGGTAGTCTTGGGTGTTTGACCAGTCTCTATTCAGCCAGTAAGCCTGGCCATTTTTATGATTTTAAGTTTTGTTCCACACTATCCCACTCTATCCAGGACCTTTTTAATGTGATCCTTTTCAGAGCAGTTGGTAGTAGTAGTTAGGCATCATCTAGTTAACCATCGAAGAATGTTTCTTTTAGTGTGAAATCATTTTATTGATGTGGTCTCATACAATATTTGTCCTTTTGTGATTGACTACTTTCACTCAGCATGTCCTCCAGGTTCATCCATGTTTTGAGGTATTTCACATATCCAGATCCAGCACTATTTTTTAATGGGTAGTATTCCATTGTGTATGTGTGTGTACTAAAGTTTGTTTATCCATTCTTACTTTGATGGGCATTTAGGTTGTTTCCTGATTTTTGTCATTGCAAATAGTGCTGCAAAATACATGGGTATCTATATAGCTATTTGAGTCACGGCCCTTTTTTTTTTTTTTTTTTTTGCTAGGCAATAGTGGTAGCACAGTGGTTATGAGTCGAGCTGCTAACCTCAAAGTCAGCAGTTTGAAACTACCAGCCATCCTGCAGGAGAAAGATGAGACTTTCTGCTCCCATAAAGATTACAGCCTTGGAAACCCTATGCAGGGTTGCTATGAGTCGGAACTGACTCCATGGCACACCATCACCACCACCACCACAACCATAGTCCTGGTGTGGAGCTGCAGAATAATGCACTGGACTGCAAGGTCGCTTAAACTACAATGTCAGTAGTTCAAACACAGCAGTTGTTCCTCGGAAACCCTATACAGGGTCACTATGAGTTGAAACCAACTTGATGGCAATTAACAACAACAATATACCAATTAGAGGAATTGCTAAGTTATACGGTATTTGTATTTCCAACTCTTTGAGGAAATGCCATATTGTTTCCCCCAGTGGTTGTACCACTTTACAGTCCCACCAGAAGTGTATGAAAATTCCAGTCTCTCCACATCCTTGCCAGCATTTGTTGTTTTGTGTTTCTGAACTTTGATATTAATGCTAGAGTTAAGTGTTATCTCATTGTTTTGATTTACATTTCTATAGTGACTAATGATTATGAGCATTTTGTCATTGTTGGCTTCTTGAATGTCTTCTTTGGTGAAGTACCTGTTCATGTCCTCTGTCCATTATTTATCATTTTCTTTTTGAGTTGTTGAAGTTTTCTATAAATTTTAGAGATTAGTCCCTTGTCAGATATGTCCTTGCCCCAACTTTTTCAGTCTGTGGGTTCTTTTTACTCTTTTGGTGAAACCTTTTGATGCACATGTGTCTAATTTTTAGCAGGTCCCAATCAACTAGCTAGTCTTGCACTGTTTGTGTGTTTTCCACCATATTTGATGGTGTATTTATACCATGTATAAGAACCTCAAAGTTTAGCCTTATTTTTTCATTGGTTCTCTTTATACTTCTAAGCTTTACATTTAGGTCTTTGATTCATTGTGAGTTTGTTTTTGTATATAATGTGAGATACGGGTTTTGCTTCATTCTTCTGCAAATGGATGTCCAGTTTTGCTAACACCATTTGTCAGAAACTATCTTTTTCTCATTCAGTGTCAAAGATCAGCTGATCATAGGTGAATGGATTTACTACTGGGTTCTAAATTCTGTTCCAAAGATGTATGTGTCTTTTGTCGTACCAATGCCAGGTTGTTTTGACTACCGAGGCTGTATTTGAGATCTGGAAACGAGAGGTCTCCTACTTTGTTCTTCTTTAGTAATACTTTGTATGTCTAGGGTCTCCTTCCTTTCCATACAAAGTTGGTAATTAATTTTTCCTATCTCTTTAAAGAATGATGTTGGAATCTGGACTGGGATTGTATTATATCTATAGATGGCTTTGGGTAGTATTGACATTTTTACAATATTAAATCTACTTATCCATGAGAATTGTATATTCTTCCAGATATGTAGGTATCTTTTGGTTTCTTGAGTAGCATCTTTCTTTCTGTAACCAGCGCTGTTGGTCATTGAACCTTTTTACTGATAGTGTTCCAATACTGGCGCCTGCTTTTTTTTTTATTGCATTAACTTGATATAGTTTTTCCATCCTTTAATTGTGAGTCTATTTTTATGTTTGTGTGTATGTGTGTCTCATGTAGACAACATATTGGTGAGTTTCATTTTCTTATTCCTTCTGCTATTCCCTGCTCCTTGATTGGCACATTTAATCTATTTCATTCAGTATAATTACTGGTATATATGAATTTATTGCTGTCATTTTGCTGTGTTTTTTGTTTGTTGCTGCTGGTTTCTTTGGTCTACATAGTTTTCTGTGCTACATTCATTTTATTTGTGGATTATTGCTTTTTTGAAAAAATAATCTTTGCTGCTGTTGTTTTTTTGTTTACTAAAGCTATATGATTTCCCACTGTTTTTTGGGCAAAGTTTATTCATTTTCATTGAAATTACCTGGTAATCTATTAATTTATTCCTCAATTTAAAACAGTCTGTTTTATCTTGAAATCTACTTGACTTCCTCTCTATCTGGACATTCTGTAAATACACTACTTTCTCCTTTTATTTTGTAAATTGCCTTTGCTTACACATTGACATCTCTGATTACCAATTTTCAGTTTTGTCAGCTTCTTTTCCTTTGGATACTTTTGTATCTTAATTGACTTCTGGGTGATGTCATGCATGTTCGTATTTCCCATTAGGTTGGTCTGGCTTTTACAAATTATTTTAATTTCTGTTTATCTGAAAATGTCTTAATTTTGCTGTGTAGTTGAGTGATAATTTTGCTGCATATATAATTCTTGGTTGGAAAGTTTTTTCTTTCAGAGTTTTATACATATCATCCCATTTGCTTTGTTGCTTGCATGGTTTCTGCTGAAAAATCAGAGCTTAGTCTTACTGGTTCTCCTTTTACAGGTAACTTTTTGTTTTTCTTGAGCTGCTCTCAGGATTCTTTCCTTGTCTTTGGTTTTGGACAGTTTCATTATGATGTGTCTTGATGGTTTTCTTTGGGAGCTGGTCTATACTGCTTGGGGTTCATTCAACTTCTTGAATGTTTATCTTCTCATCTTTTATGATATCAGGGAATTTTCCCCCCTAAACCTCTTCAACAATGTTCTCTGTGCTATTTTTGGTCTCTTTCTGTTCTAAAATTTTGATCACATGTTAGTTATTCCTCTTAATAGTGTTCCACATAATTCCTAGGCTTTCTTCACTCCATCCCCTGCCAACTTTTTCCTGATTGTTCCTCTAGCTGCTTAGTACTGAGAAATTTGTTTTCAAACTCCCTAATGTTCTCTCTCTTTGATTCAGTTCTCCTCCTTTGAACTTATCTGTTTCTGAAATCTTAGTATTAAACTTCTGGATTTATAATTGCTGTTCTTGTATGGTCTCAAATTTTTCATTTATTTTGTCTGTTTGCTCTTGTAGTGTTTTCCTGAATTCTATAATTATTTTCTGTGTTTCCCTTGATTTTATCTGTAGCCTTCTCAATCTTTCTTTCAATCCATTGAAAATACCTAAATATCATTCCTTTGCATTCTTTTTCAGGTTTCTCCAATGCCATTTCTTCCTCATAAGAGTTTCTGGCTCTGTATTTTGTTTACTTGTTTGAGTTACTCTGTCTTATTTTTTCTATGGAGTGAAATTGTATATTGTCTCTGAGACATTGTAGTGATATTGTTTTTGTATCTACTTGATTATAGGCAGTCACCAACTATCTCGTAGTCGGGGTGATAGAGAGTATGAGTATGTGTTCAGTTCTCTGTTTGCTATTCATGTAGCACAGTTGAAGGCAGGTTTGGATGGTGTTTGCCACTGTCTGTTCATGATTAGGTAGTACAGGAGTGGGTAGTAGCCCTTGTGTAGTGGGTGTGGCTGCAGGAAGTATGGGTGTGACTGGGCTATGTGAGCATGGTTGCTGTCTCTTGTTACGTGGGACAAGAAAAAAAGAGAAAAGAACAATTAAAAAGAGAAAATGATGTTTAAAAAGGTGGGAGGAGGAAGGCAAACAACAGCAAGAAAAAATAATTAAGTATTCAAAAATAAAAAAGAAAAGGAAAATAAAAACAAGGGACGAGGAAAAGAGATTTTAAAAAATGAAAAATAAAACTACAATAAAAGTTGGGGAAGGGCAAAAGGAAAAGAGAAAAAGAAGAGAGAAGAACAAAGGAAAAAATTTAAGAGAAAAAGCATAAAGAAGAAAGGCGGGGGGAAAGAGAAACAGAAGAAATGAAATAAAAATGCAAGATACCAAAGAAAGGAAAAAAAGTGGGGAGTGGGCAGGATCCTAAAAAGAGAAAAATGTGGTGGGGGTGGGGGGGACAAGGCAACTGGAATTGATAGTTGCCCTCTTCCAGCCAATTAGCTCATGGGGTAGGGTTGTTGTTGTTAAGTGCTGTCAAGTTGGTTCCAACCCATAGTGATCCTGTATAGGGTTTCTAAGGAGCAGGTGGTGAGCTTGAACCTCTGACTTGTGGCTTAAACTGACTTTGCAGTCCAGCATATTAGCCCACATCACCATACCAGGAGGGGTGAAAGGATGGAGTGCTCAGTCCTAGATGGAGTTCTTGCCAGTTTAGATAGTGTCTGGGGTTAGGGCATCTGACCAGGAAGTAGTTCATACCAACTCAGAGTATGACTTATGTTAGGGTGCTTGTTCCCAGAAGGAACATTCAGACCCAGAGGGTAACTGGAGGCAGGGTGGGTGGGTATACATACATAGAGTTCTTGCCCATCCAGGGGCAGCCAGGGACAGGCCACCCCTGTCCCTGGACACTGTGTGTTTTGTTGGTGTGATATGCCGCCATACACAGGGGTGGCACACCCCTTGGACCTCAGGTGGAGCGAGGACATGGGGGGTGGGATGTCATGAGGTGCTGTGTTGGTGAGGATGGATGGGGTCTGGCCGTACTTCTGGTCACCAGGAGAGTATGGGGAACAAGGAGAGGGTTCCACCTTTCTGGTCACTAGCCACTGGTGTGGGCATCTATGTTGTCAGCATCTGTCCTGATTCAATACTGCTTGCAAAAGTTCAAGATAGTTGCACTATGCTAGGCCCGCTGGCAATTCACCTGTTCTGTCTGACCCTAATCCTGCTGCTTCTACTCAGCGTCTCCCTGTTGGTATTCAATCTATTTATTTTTTATTTTTCCTTTGAAGCTCAGGGTTCCAGGATTATCATCTGTGTCTTCTTCATTTAGTCTTTCTTGTCTTTGTTGTAGAGTGTCTTGGTAGGTGAGCTACCTAATCTGCTACCTTGCTGGAACCTCTTTATTTGATTTCTTCACTGCTGTTTCCATGGGCGTTGATTATTGATCCAAGTAAAATGAAGTCTTTGACAACTTCAGTCTTTTCTCCGTTTATCATGATGTTGCTTATTGGCCCAATTATGAGTATTTTTGTTAACTTTATGTTGAGAAATAAACCATACTGAAGATTGTAATCTTTATCAGTATGTACTTTGATCTTCATATTCAGCAAGCAAGGTGTGTCATCTGCATATCACAGGTTGTTGATGAAAATTTATTTCTCCACTCCAGATGTCATGTTCTTCTTCATATGATCCATCTTCTCAGGTTATATTTTCAGCATACAGATTGATTAAGTATGGTAAAAGGATACAACCCTTATACATATCTTTCCTGATTTTAAACCACACAAACTGACTCATGATCTATGACAGTTTCCACATGAGCACAATTAAGTGTTCTGGAATTCCCATTCTTCCCAATGTTACCCATAATTTGTTATGATCCACATAGCTGAATGCCTTTGCATAGTCAATATAACACAGGTAAACATCTTTCTGTATTATTTGCTTTCAGTCAAGATCTATTTGACATCAGCAACAACATCCTTCTTTACATGTTCTCTCTTCTGAATTTGGCTCAAATCTGCCAGTTCTGTTAACATACTACTGTAACCATTTTTAAATTATCTATAGCAAAACTGTACTTGTGTGTGATATTATTAATGCTTTTGTTTGATGATTTCTACATTCTGTTGGATCACCTTTCTTTGGAGTGGGCATAAATATGGATCTCTTTCAGTTGGTTGGCCTGTCTTTCAAATTTCTTGGTATAGATAAATAACTGCTTCCAGTGTTTCATCCATTTGTTGAAACATCTCAGTTGGTATTCTGTTAATCCTGAAGCTTTGTTTTGTTTTGTTTTTTAAACCTTTTATTGTGAATTGATTGAAGGTTTGAAGGTTTACAGACAAGATCATCAGTTTTACATTCAACAAATAATATATTTTGTTTCATCTTAATGATTGCAGTCCCCTCCATGGAACAACACTTATCCTGATTCCTCCCTGTGGCTCCTATTTTCATTCCAGTCACCTTCCCATCTCTCTGCACTTTTGCCCTTAGGTACATGTTGCTCCCTTGATTTCTGAATGATTGGTTATTCCATCATTCATAGAGAGCACACCTTAATACTGTTGTTCCCCTTATATACCTATCTGCTGCTTGACTGAAAGTTGGGTTTTGCCACTATTTTTAGACTCTCTTATTAGACATTATGAATTTTGTTTGTTTGCTTGCTTTTAAGTATCCAGTCCCAGTACAGATATTTTTCCCCAGTAAGATAAATTTGTTCTAGACTAAGATTTTCATTAGTTAAGATACTGGCAAAAATTTCCTTGTAATTTTCATCTACTTCATAATTAACATGGACTTTTTTTTTTACCACAAGTAAAAAAGTGGTTATCACCAGTAGTTCTTACTTAGGGACCATTTTGTCCCTCAGGAAACACTTGGCAATTTCTGGAAACATTTTTGTTTGTTATAACTGGGACAATGCTACTGGTATCTAGTGAGCAGAGACCAGGGATGCTGATTAAACACTATACAATACATAGAAGAGCCCACCGCAAGGAAAAATTATTTCAAAATGACAATAGGACCAAGTGTGCAAACATTGACTGGTAAGGTGTGGCTGCTAAAATCTCTAGACTCACAGGTTTATTTATACTATGTATAAGATTATATACATATTAGCTTCCAATTCACTTTCCATGGTTTATTTTAGTTTGTTTCCCTGACAAAACACTAGCAGTTTACCACATTGTTGTTGCATTTTTTCCATCAATACAAGTTAAAGATCTTGATTTTTCTCCTGCCTTATGCAGTGTTCTTCAATATTTCATGCCATCTCTGCTAACTTTCAACAAATTGCCTTTATGTTGCTATGTCATAACATGGTGGTGACTGCCATAAATATTTTTTCAGTGTAATGAAATTCTACATTCTATACTTTAACTGAATTTCCAGAGGTTCAAGCCGGATTCAGAAGAGGCTGTGGAATGAGGGATATCATTGCTGATGTCCGATGGATCTTGGGTGAAAGCAAAGAATATCAGAAAGATGTTTACCTGTGCTTTATTGA
>NW_006408731.1:2871528-2883765 GCF_000296735.1 Chrysochloris asiatica | reverse complement strand
CCCCAGTGAGATAGATTGGCAAAGTAGCTGCATCAATGGGCTCAAGTGTGGCAACAATTGTGAGGTTGGGCCAGGATTGGGCAGCGTTTTGTTCTATTGTGTATAAGGGCACTATGCGTCGGTACTGACTCAATGACACCTAACAACAACAACAATGCGAGACTCCACTAACTCTTTAAGTGGCAAGCCTTCTGCAATCTTTTTATACAAGTTCAAGACTGGGGCATCATTTTGTAGAAAAAAAAATCAAGTATGGGCATTGGGTAAAATAGTGGAAACTGAGCTTTAAATTTAGAATTGTACTAAATCTTATCACAATTTAATTAGTAAATGTCCTCATTCACATGAATTTACAGTAGAAATAAATTTTTCTCCTGGAAAAATTTTAATTATAGTTGAAAATAAATGTACTCCTATTTGTAAATGGAATGAAATACATAATATTATATACAACATGTACGATTACATATTCATTTAAAGTTATTAGGGGGCTTAGTTTTGAAAGCAAACTCAATTATTTTCTATTGTTGACTTTGGATTTCCTTTTTAATTGTGTTAAAGTATTTATTGTAACAAAGCATTGGCCAAATTAACGATCTTCACATATATAATTCAGTAATTTTTTAAAGCATATGTGAAGTCAGTTATAAACTCTAATGGAAGGATGTATATGCTTTAGTACCAAATTAGAAGGCATTATTGATATATTTGAACACCTGATGTGATGCTGCTGGATAATACACTGGACTGCAAGGTTGATTTGAACCTTAAGGTCAGTGGTTCAAAGCCAACAGCTGCTCCTTGGAAACCCTAAACAGGGTCACTATGAGTCTAAACTGATTTGATTGCACTTAACAATAACATTGATAAAGTGTAGTGGTTGCAAGTCGGGCTGCTAGCCTCAGGGTTAGCATTTCAAAGCTACCAGGTGTTCCGTGGGAGAAAGATGAGGCTTTCTGCTCAAGTAAAGATTTTCAGCCTATACTGGGTAGCTATGAATAGGAACTGACTTCCAGAGCACATAACGGTCAACCACCACCAGATTTAAATATTGAGATCCAATGACTTCTAATCAGTATTTTAATTATGGGATATTTTAATCTTTTAATTACATTTAGTTAATTTTGTTTGCAAATAATAACAGAGTAGTATTAATTTAAAAGTAATGCACTACTATCTCCCTGGAGTCCTGCTGTGGGCTGTAGGATAAACACTAGACCATAAATTCAGTTTGAACCACAAGATCGACAGTTTACATCCATCAGCTGCTCCTCGGAAACCCTATACAGGGCCGCTTTCAGTTGGAACTCACTCGATGGCGCTTCACAATAACAACCATGTCCCTAGCAATCACTACTTATAATTTGACCAATACTCTCAATATTTCCTCATGAAGCTGTATTGTTACTGAATTCAGCTTTTTCCCTGAACATTTTATGAAAAATAATTCATATTTGATACCATATTTGATCTTATGAAATAACCTGTGAAATGACCTATCAAAAACTGTTTTGCTCTGACCAGTTTTATATACAATGTGGCTTTATAATTTTATAATGAATATTCTACAACTCATAGAATTTTTTAATTTTTGAATAATTTTCTAAAATCTTCAGAAACAGAACAACATTGACGAAAGTGAACAAGGTGCTGGTGTGACAGTGCAAGTTCTACACAAAGCGTATATTGATTATATTGCAATTAGTGATGCAGGAGAACTCCAATTTCACTATGTCCTGTAAAGAACTGTTTTAATCAATTGAAATTCTTATTGAAATATATAAAAATGATATTTAATTACTGTACAAAATCATAGTTTATGAAAACATATTGTATTAGAGTATCTGTATACATCTTTCAACAATTACTCCTTTGTTTTATTGATAATTTGAAGTCCTAGACAGAATTTTTAAAAAATATTTCTGGATTGTAGTTTCAGAAATATTTATCATAATTTTTCACAGACCAATTAGATTTCATTTAGTTCTTTTTTTGTTGTTTTTAAGTTTTTATTGTGAATTGAGTGATAGCTTCCATGCAAGAATATTGTTTTTACATTCATAGTTTCATGGCAATGATTACAACCCCTCGGTGCACCATCATTCAATAGTATTTACTTCTATTCCCTCTGTTTTTTGTTTTGTTTTGGGGAGGTGTACACAAAAACACTCAGGAATATATAGTAATTTACACAACCAAAGGGCACATTCTACAAGCCTGCCTCCTGGCTGCCAGCATACAGTCTTTCTCTTTCCATGAGTTTAGAGTCCCAGCTGCTCTATCTCTCCATGTCATCATCTCTGCCTCCATCTCTGTGTTGCTGTTTCCCTGGATAGTATCCCACATTCCACTCATGCTCTTTTCCCTCTATGATCCTAGGGTCCTCTGTTTCTGGACTGTAAGATTAACTACTCCCCCCTTTATGTTACAAAACTTACCTTTACAGTTGTGACAATTGCAATTAGTCATGATAACAATTACTATTGAATCTAGGAATCTTATCCCCATCTCCTTTCACCAGACCTGCCTAGACCAGCTGAAAACTATTCAGTGGGGATTCTATCTTCCCCCACACACTGTGAAATTAAATACCCCTTGAAACTTGAAAGCCAGTCACTTCCTGCCTTTATAGCACCCCCATTTTAGGTAGCCAATGTCTAAGTTGCCTGTCCCTATCAACCCGGCATACAGAGGGGGTAGGATGAAGATTCCTTCCCTCTCAGTTGGTATTTTGAGGTACTACATATACATAAGTAAGGAGCTCTGGTAGCATAGTAGTTACAAATTGGCCTGCAAGCCATAAGGTCAGCAGTTCAAAACTACCAGCTCTTCCAGAGGGGCAAGATGAGGCTTTTTGCTCCCGTAAAGATTTGCAGCCTCGGAAACTCCATGCAGGGTCACTATGAGTCGGAACCGACTCCAAGGCACATAACAACAACAAACATCCATAAGTATAAGTCAAGTTGTAGAAATTAATATTTGTTTCCTTTATCAATTTTTTTTTTAACTTCTTGTAAAGTTGTGATCATCAAGCCATCGATCTTAGGTCAAATTGGTACTATCTGTAAGTTTGGGCATTCTTGTGCATCTCCCCTCACTTCACATCAGCTGGACTCTTCAGTCTCAGCTCTATCATTTCCTTCTTAATAGGTAGAAATTTCAGTATCCATTCACTTATATTTGATTGTCTTTTTAGTGGTTTTTTTTTTTTTTTTTGGTGTGGGGATTAACTTTAAAAACACTAGTCCCTTTATTGGCTCAATAAATGTTAAAATATATTTTTCTTCTTGATACATGTATTTTTAAATACTTAATTTAAAGCATATTATGTAATATAGTCTTCAGTAAAGTTTGATATATATACCTTTGATTTGAGGAACTTGGGTGGTTCAAACAATTTGCCAACTGCTGCTTACCAAAGATGGGCAGTTTGAGCACACCCAAAGAAGGAAAGGCCTGGTAAATTGTTTTGGTAAATATTATAGCTAAGGAAACCCTATGGAGCTCAGTTCTACTTTGTAACACATAGGGTTGCTGTGATTTGGGGCCAACATCATGGCAGCTAACAATAACTCTGACGCATCATTTGTCTAGAAGCAATAAATAACTAAGGGCAGTCGGAGAAAGTGTGATCATCTGACTTAGCTTTGTGGTTTGTTTTTTTTTAACTTTATTCCTAAAGATGTCATAAAATCATACATTAAGTGAAATACTCAATTATATTTTATATTTTAATGTCATAGGTCAGTCAGAACCTTAGTGTTTCAAAATCCTACTAGAAATGTCTATAGTTATTGTGAGAGTTAATTTCATCTACCAAAGTTAGCACACCATCTAACTATATGATTATTACTGGTTGTCAGCAAAAAGGGGCTGAAAGTTGGGAAGCAAAGTGTCATGAAGGCAGATGTGTCCAGGAGCCAGACACTGGAGTGAAGAAAGTAGATATTACATAAAAGAAGGATGCCATTGATAGAATAAAATGAGAAAAATGTGATGACTAATAGCACAATTCTCTTGGTAGCTTTGATCTCAGGGTTTTTACTGGGAGTGATTTTGGCCCCATGAATGTGCTGGACAAGCTGGTGGTGATTGTGTAGAAAATGTACCAGGTATGCACAGCAAAAGATCATAAGACACACAAAAAAAACATCTCGAACAACATATATAAATGCTGCATAATCCAAATGATATTTCCAATAGCAATAGCCTATATCAATCCCACGTGTGACGTTTTGTTGTTTCACAGGTCCTATTACACTTATTGGAATAAAAACATATATGACTGCATTGAGTACCCAGCAAAAGGCAGAAAAGATCAAGCTGTACTTGGGGGCATTCTTTCTGAGATTTGCCCACTTGGCAGAGTGGGAGTTGATGATGATGATCTGGTAAATACTGAGGAGGCAGGTGCTGCAGATAGATACTCCACGTCCGACTCTTTGAAGATAGAAGACAATCTTACATCCTACATCATCCAGGAAATATTTATTCTTCCAATTCAAAATTACTAAAGGGATTCCCCTGAAGAAAAGGAGCATGATATTTGCTATGCCTAACTGAGCAAAGATCAGGTAGATAAAGCAGGGTCTTTGACCAGTGAAGAATATAAACATGGGCAGAACAAGGAAGAAAAAATTGCCAAGTATGCCTGTTCCAGTAAGGAACAAGAAAATAGTCCCCAAGAAGAACTCAATTTTCATCATCAGTTTCTTTATGTAAAGACATTCAGCTGAAGTAAGAATGACTCCAAAAGAAAAAAAAAAAGAGAGAGAGAGAGAGAATGGAATGTTATAAGCCACTGCATATGAGGAAACAACAGAACATTGTTTGGTTACTTGTGGTGGCATCAAAAAGAGCCCTAGCAGCACAGTGGGTTAAGCGCAGTGGGCTGCTAACTGAAAGGTTGACGGTTCAAACCCTCCGGAAACTCTATGGAGTAATTTTCTTCAGTCCTATAGTGTTACTATGAGTCAGAATTGACTCAAAGGGGGTGGATTTAATTGGTGGCATCAACGGATTTAAAGAGAGCACATTTAGAAAAGCAAATTCTCCAAAAATTATTGGGTTCATTATAAAGTAACAGGTGTACTCATCTCAGTGTCATTTCTCTGTTGATTTACTTCATGATTATGGAGTCCTGGTGTGGCGTTGTATGGTAAGCATCGGACAGCTAACTGCAAGATTGTTGTTAAGTGCCATCGACTTGGTTCCGACTCATAGCGACCCTGTGTAGGGTTTCCAAGGAGAGACTGATGAGGTTGAACCGCTGACTTTGCGGTTCAAACTGACTTTGCAGTCCAGTGTATTAACCCACCGCACCACACCAGGCTCTGGTAGCGTAGTGGTTACGAATCAGGCTACGAACCACAAGGTCAGCGGTTCAAAACTACCAGATGCTCCGTGGGAGAAAGATGAGGCTTTCTACTCCCGTAAAGATTTACACCCTCGGAAACCCTGTACAGGGTCGCTATGGGTCGGAACCGACTCGATGGCACTTAACAACAACAACAACCACACCAGGCAGATCAGCCACTCCTCCGAAACCCTATACAGTGTCACTATGAATTGAAATCACTCAATGGCATGTAACAATAACATGTTAATAAACCCACTGCTTGTCCAGTGTACTTAAGCAGACTATAGACTGCCTTACTTTTCTCCTGCTTGGCAGATGGTATGTTGAAGCAGCCCACCTTTTGCTTAACCCACTGTGCCAAAAGGGCTCCTGATTTTGTTGATGTTGTTGTTGTTAAGTGCCATTGAGTTGGTACCAACTCATCGTAACCCTGTATAGGGTTTCCAAGGAGCAGCTGGTGAGCTTAAACCACCAACCTGGCAGTTCAAACGACTTCACAGTCCAGCACATTAACCCACAGAGCCATACTGGTTTAATTTGATTATAAAGAAGGTAAGCTTTGTAGAATTTATTATTCTCTTTGAAATAGTGCTTTGTTGTTGTTGTTAAGTGCCATCGAGTCGGTTCCAACCCATAGTGACCCTGTACAGGGTTTCTGAGACTATAAATCTTTACCGGAGCAGAAAGCCTCATCTTTCTCCCGCAGAGCAGCTGGTAGTTTCGAACTGCTGACCTTGTAGTTCGCAGCCCGATTCGTAACCACTATGCTACCAGAAATAGTGCTTAGTGGTATATATTTTTATTTTTTCATTTAACATTTAAATTTCATTTGAATTTCTTTAATATTGTGTAGGTTTTTAATCATTAAAGTAGCCAATTTTAAAAAGTTTTCTTAAAAGCCTTTATTTAATGTTTCTATCATATCTTAAACACTGAAATATATACATCTTATTTTTAAATCATATACCAAGTGTATATATGTAAATACATATTAAAATCTATTTCTAAAATTTTTTTTGCTCAGTCTGTTTAAAAACAACACTTTTGTAATTATTATGAGTTTAAATGGGATTTTAAAATCTAGGATTGGATAGAATCTTTTCTGTATTTGTCAGATTTGTTTATCCTCTCATGATCAATATATTTAATTGATATGTCCACAAAATTACTTTGTCTTAAAAACACAAATTAATTTAGAAAGTTTTAGTATTTTAAAATATCCAGTCTTCCTCTTCAGAAACATGGTGTCATTATTTGAGAATCTTTTAGGAAAATTTTTGCTTTTCTCCCTAAAAGATTTCCAACATAATAAGGGTCATTTTAAAATGTTAGGGAGCATCAAAAAGTTCATGGAAAAATTCAATTATATTTTAATTCAAGAACTCTATGAACTTTTGAAGCCCCCTTGTATTTTATGAGAATGAAATTCTTTATATCATACACCTGTTATTATTTCTAGAAGGGACAGATACACATATTTTCATTCTTTGATGACAATCTTTTCCAATTTAACTGAGAATATTGCAGCTATCAGAAGGTAACATCTACTACTTAGCTTGTATTGCTCTGGTAGCATAGTGGTTACTAATCGGTCTGCGAACCTTAAGGCCAACAGTTCGAAACTACCAGCTGTTCCGTGGGAGAAAGATGAGGCATTTTGCTCCCATAAAGATTTACAGCCTCGGAAACCCTGTACAGGGTCAGTATGGGTCGGAACTGACTCAACGGCACTTAACAACAACAACAACATATATCAACTAGCTTTTGTGTCCTCATATTATTTCTTCCTGTTTTTCTGTTAATAAACTGATCATACCATGATTAAGGTTAATATATATGTTGATGATATGGTTGCACTAAAATGTAACTGTTAAGATTGAATATCTAGATAACATCATGCACTAAGCAAAGTAACTTCCATATAGATAAGAAAACAATTGCTTGCATTTTTCCAAATTTGTGTTTAAAATATCCCTACTCATATAACACTATCCATGAAATAAAAATCATCACTAGTATTCCACAGGAAGGAGACTGGTGATATTATAGTTAAGTGCTTGGCAGCCAATCTTAGGACAAAAGAACTGGTGATCTGCTCCAGTAAAAATTACAGCGTAGAAAACTCTATAGGGCCATTCTACTCTATCTCATTGGGTTGCTATGAGAATCAACTCAATGGCACACAACAACAATGACAAGGTACTAAGTATATTCACAAACAGTGTCTGAAAAAATATCTCTACTCTGGTGTGGTTGTTGTTGTTGTTGTTAAGTGCCGTCGAGTCGGTTCCGACCCATAGCGACCCTGTACAGGGTTTCCGAGGGTATAAATCCTTACGGGAGTAGAAAGCCTCATCTTTCTCCCGCGGAGCGGCTGGTAGTTTCGAACCGCTGACCTTAAGGTTCGCAGCCCGATTCGTAACCACTACGCGTGTGGTACTGTAGGATAATGCACTGGACCACAAGGTCGAATGGCAAGGTCGGTGCTTCCAACTCACCAGCAGCTCATAGGAAACTCTATATAGGGTCACTATGAGTCAGAACTGACTTGATGGCACTTAACAACTCTAAGTATGGCCCAGAAAATGTATTTTGATTGTATGTTCTCAATTTTAAAGCATAAAGAATTTTAAACATATTAAATTTCAGTGGGTTGATTTTTCACAGTGGTATGGGTTAACACCACCACTCACCTGACAGTTTATTGTCCTGGTGGTGGCTTGCGTGTTGCTGCGATGCTGGAAGATATGCCACTGGTATATTAATACCAGTAGGGTCCTCCATGGTGGACAGCTTTCAACAGAGCTTCCAGACTAAGAAGGAAGAAGGAGAGGCAGACTACGTCTGAAGGTTTAACCACGGAAAACCTATGAAAAGCAGTGGAACACTGCAAGATATACTGTTGCAAAGTGAAAATATTACAAATAGCACCAAAATACTGTCAGATAGAGTGCTGGAATATGAGTCACTCAGGTTGGAAGGCACAAAAATGGGACTGGGGAAGAGCAGTGTCCTCAAAGTACAGTTGATCATGATGACGCAAATGGAGTAGAGCTTTCAGACCTTCATTTGCAGATGTGGCACAACACAAAATGAGAAACAGCTGCAAACATCTATTAATAATCAAAACATGGAATGTACAAAGTATGAATCAAGGAAAATTGGAAGTTATAAGTGAAATGGAATGCATAAAGAATGGCTATCATAGACATTTTGAGTTGAAATGCACAGGTCTTACAGTCCTGGCGTGGCACTGTAGGAGAAGCACTCCACCACACGCCGCTCCTCAGAAACCCTAAACAAGATCGCTAGGAGTCAGCACTGACTTGATGGCACTTAACAACAACAACAACAAATATCTCCTTTGGAGCTGATACTACTTAATCTGTTTGCTTTCCTTTCTAGGAGAATTCTGCAAAAGCCTTACTGACTTAAAAAAATCTCTCTAACCACCTCCTTTATGAAACCTCTTTCAGTCAGATTTTTGCATCCGCACTCCAATGATACTGCTCGCGTGGAAAGCATCAATGACTTAAAATAAATCTATAATCAAAGATCAAATCCAAGACCTCAATGTACTTGCCATCAGTGATTCACACAACTAATCATTCTTTCTCCCTTGAATGTTTCTCTATTTAATTTTGAGGACATAATGATCACCTTAATTTTTTTTCTCTCTCATATACTGGTCTCTGTTTCTCATCCCTTTTATAGTGTCTGCCTCGCTTCTTCAGAGTTTTTAAGATAGCATATTCTAGGGCTTAGTGACAGAACTCTTTTCTATTTACATCCTACCTTTCAGATAGTCTGTTCCATGACTGTAAGAAGTATTTGTATTATGCTGATGCTTTAACTGATCTCTAACCTCGATTTCTCACTTGAAACCCAGAATGAATTACCAGATATAAAAAAATATACACACACACATATATTGCTGTTGTTAAGTGCCTTCAAGTCAATTCTGACCCATAGCAACCCTGTATAGAGTTTCCAAGGAGCAGCTGGTGAGCTTGAACCACCAGCCAGTTCAAATGACTTTGCAGTCTGACACATTAGCCCACAGTGCCACAACAGGACTCCATATATATAATAATATATATGTGTGTGTGTGTGTATGTTTCTTTGGATAAAATGCATACTAAAATTTAAATATCCACATCAATTCCTAAATATTTCTTCGTCAATATATTCTAGGCAAGGTCTTTGAATCCCAGGATTGACAAATCTTATTTTCAAAATTTCAGGGTAATATACATAAAATAAACAAAAACACCTCATCTCCTCATTTCAAACTTCATGTACAATCCACCAACAAATTATGTTGGCTCAATCTTTATGAATCTTGATAAATTATCCTCTTTTAGGACTACCAAGGCGTAGTTAAAACTATCACTACTACTTTAATCCAAGGTATCATTGTTTCCCTCCCGAATTCTCTCACCTTAACTCCAAACTTTCCTGTTGTTGCAATGACTTCCACACACTTTTTCTTTTTTAAAGAAAGAGACCAAGAGAATCTGATAAATAATAAAGCATATCATTTGATGCTGTTGTGTGCTCTCCAGTCAATTCTGAAGCATATCACAGAGATGCTCTATTTGCAAAAATTTAATGAGTTCTCACACCATGCAAAGAAAAATTTTGAGTACTTACAACTTCCTTCTGTATATACTTCTTGTTGTTGTTGCTAAGTACCATTGAGTCTGTTCTAAGTCATAGTGACTCTGTATATGGTTTCTGAGGCGCAGATATGGTAGGTTTGAACTACAGACCTTAGGCTTAGCAGTCCAGTGATGATCCTACAGCACCAAACCTCTCTGTTCTTATCTGATACTGTCTTCTGACACTCCTCCACAAAAGCCTCTTCCTTACTTCTCACCTTGTGGCTCAGAGGGCAAGCATATGTCATTCTCTGTAGGGTAGGATCATTTCCCTCAAGGAATCTGCATGGCTCGCTCCCTTCCATAATTTGGGTCATTGCTAGATGACACTTCCTTAACATTACATATTCTGATATCCCACCCTTTTCACTTTTTATAGTATATTTAAAATTTTTGTTTTTGGAATCATTCAACAGAATGGATTAATGCAGTTAGTTTTTTGCATCAACCTGATCTCCATTTTTAAT
Organism: Chrysochloris asiatica; assembly: GCF_000296735.1. Lineage (NCBI taxonomy): Eukaryota > Metazoa > Chordata > Mammalia > Afrosoricida > Chrysochloridae > Chrysochloris > Chrysochloris asiatica. The sequence goes on along the minus strand of NW_006408731.1, from coordinate 2,873,278 downwards.
TGTACTCTCTTGTAAATCTTAAAAGTTAGTTTTATTGGAGGTAGCTATTGTTATCATTAAACTGTGTGGAAATAACTATAATTGTTGTTGTTGTTGTTATGTGCCAGGGAGTCGGTTCCAACTCATAGCGACTCTGTTCAGGGTTTTCGAGGCTGTAAATTTTTACGGGAGCAGAAAGCCTCATCTTTCTCCCGCGGAATAGCTGGTAGTTTCAAGCTGCTGACCTTGCGGTTCGCAGCCCGATTCGTAACCACTACGCTACCAGAGCTCCTTAAATAACTATAATAAAACCCCTTAAAATACTTTTTAATCTATCTTAATTTGCTTTACACTAATTATATTGCCAAGTTTCTAATTCAATGTCCTGAGTTACTATCTAAGCCTTTTCTTTTATTGCCGAGAATCAAGAGTCCGAAACAACAGCTTGTTACTATATTAGACCCAGTTCTCATTCTGTTTCATGGGACTAAACCATTCATAAGGAATTTTCCAATAGGATTTGACTTATTCTCAGTAACGCATGGAGTTAACTTAAAAGGCAATTGTTGCTTACTGAAAACCTGCTTCTGATATTTTAAAAAAGATGTACTCACCTAGTCCCACTGCCCTGGCATTGCATAGCTGCTTGTTAGTAGTCCTCTATGATGATAAGCACTCTGTTCTTGTTAAGTGTCGTCACTTAACTCATAGTGACCGACTCATAGTGACCCTGTATAGGGTTTCCAAAGAGCAGATGGTGAGTTTGAACCACTGACCTTGTAGTCCAAACTGACCTTGAGGTCCAGTGCTTTATCCCACTGCGCACACCAGTACGCCAGCACTCTGGTTAAAGGGTAATATATCCTGAGCTAAGTCTCTCTAGAGGAGATGGTTGTTTCTGCTGTAGAAATCATGATCTTCAAAGGGACTTGTGGTTATTAAGCACAGGCATCTTTGCACCAGGTGTTCAGCAATTATATTAAATTAAGAGACAACTGCCATTATAATTTAGCTTTGATTCACCAAAGACTTCCAGGTGACAGTTCTAAGCAAAACTTTTCTAGTGCTCTTGGCAAGGAATGACTGTTGAGGGTCATGTTGATAAATCAGACCAGTTGGAAATACTTTAGTGGTAGATAAATATGTGCTCCTCTTAGGCCTTAAGATGAAATCCTTTGCTTCAAAAGACTCCTTTGGGCTAATTCTTTTTGACCCCAGAAACAGTTTAAAGGTGAAGGGGAGAGACAGAGAGAAATGAAAAAGAGATAGTTTCTAATTGGTTCAGCTTTGTCATGAATCTCTAGCATGGGTATGGTTTAAAAATGCATGTTGATTTATCAGTACAATTTTAATGTGTATTTCTCAACACACAATAATATCTTGTAGTAAATAAGTAGTAAAAAAGTAAAAATATTCTAGCTGGATTACATGGTTTTGATTGAACCTATAAGTTGTTCCTCTTCATGGTGTCCCACATAACTCTTGGGCTTTGTTTGGATTTTTTCATTATTTTTTTCTGATTGTTCTTATAGCATACTAGTTTTGAGAGATTTCTCTGCAAGCTCACTAATTTGGGCTTCCATTGCTCCACATCTACTTCTTTTACCTTTCAATGTATGGTCCATTTCTGAGCTCTTAGTATTAAGCTTCTGGATTTCTAATCACAGATTTTGTATTGTTTCAAAATTTGCATTTATTTTGTCTATTCTTGTAGTGTTTCCCTAAATTCTTCGAAAGTTTATAGGTACTCCATCTTTCTGTTTTTGTTTTT
>NW_006408731.1:2859449-2868458 GCF_000296735.1 Chrysochloris asiatica | reverse complement strand
GGGCATATTCAGGAGTTATCTGTGGCCTTAATACTTAGATGGGTGTGTATTTTGGTATTTTTTATGCTTTCTGATTGCCTCCAGGTAGATGTGATCAGGAGATGGGCTTCCCTTTTCACTCCTTTTCCTGAGAAATTTCAAGATGCCACTGTTGGTCATCGTGATGTAATTCAGGACTAATTTTCAGCCTATTTCCTTTTTAGTCTGCTGTGCTGCTCCACAATCCTTGTTCAAGCCTTTTTCTAGTGATAAACAGTGTAGGGCCAGCTGTGTCTGTTTTGTACTTCCATTTGGTTTTAAATGGAAACTCTCACTTTAAATTTTGAGGAGATCTATGCACATGCATAGTAGAACCCTCTGGGGGTGGGGGTGGGGTGCTCACTCCCTCAGGCACCCCCTCTAGTCATCAGATTGGAGGTTCATAGACATCAAGAGACCAATGAACAGATACAAAAAAATAATGTCCACACCTTTACCTCTATGGTTCTGTCAGACATCCATGGCTGCTCTGATCCTTCCCCAGCTTGGTCTCGCCCAAGATGGTGGCTCCAGGAGCAGCTGAGCATCTTGAATTAGAAAGCAATGGATTTCTTTCTTCTGCTACCAATTCCCCGACCTTCTAAATATTCCTTTATATATGGTTCAGAGTTCTGGCACCATCCTCTGAGCCTGCTTAGTCCGGTATTTTATGTTGTTGCTGACGGAGCTCCTCATTGCACTTCTACCCAATCCGCCATCTTGTTTGTTCTCCCTTTCTGTTGATTTTTGGAAGGTACATAACTATTCTTTTGAATTGTTTTTCAGTTAGTTCTATTACCTTATCTTCCTCAGAAACATCTTCTGACTCTGTATCTTGATCATTTGTTTGAGTCATTCTTTCTTTTCTTAGCTAAAATTATCTGTTATGTCCAGGCATTGTGAGGTTGTTGTATTTGTAAAAACAGCAGTACATGATTACTACAAGAACAAGCAAGTTATTCGCCCAGGAGACATCAAGACAAGTGGTAGGGTCCCCTCAGGGCAACCCCCTTTCTAAGAGTAAGACTAAATGGAAATACATGAGCAGACATGCACTCTGATTTGTGACCACGTTTGTCACGGATAAGGGGAAGTGAGGGAAAAACAGCAATGAAGCTGTAAGCTAAGCCCTACAACTTTCACAGACTCCTGTGAACCTGGCTGGAGACCTGGTTGGCCAGCAGTTTAGCAAGACATGGGGACTCTTTGCCTAGAGTCAGTGACATAGCCACAGAGGACTAGAGAGGAGAGTTATACGTCCAGCTGATAAGAAGAGAGGGCATATGCATAAGAATACCCACACTTGCAGATAATATCCACTTGACCTGGTTTCAATGACTAGATGATCAGAGCTCAACTAGAAGAAGAAAGAAGAGGGGAAAAAAAGAGTAATCTGTTACAACTTGATGAACTTGACCTACAGCTATGGATGCAGTAGCTCAAAAGAGGAAACAAATCTTTACAGTGAGGATCATTTCCCACTGCCTCCATACACAGAGTATACAAGGATGGACAACTTGGACATTGGCTACCCAAAATGGTGGGGCTACAAAGGCAAGAAGTAACTAGCTTACAAGCTTTCAAGAGGGAGCCTAGATCCAGAGGGTGCGGAGGAAGGTAGAATTTCCCTGAGTAGTATCCAATCTGTCTGGGCAGGGCTAATGAAAGGAGATGGGGATAGGTCCCTTGTGGTACAATGGTGAATATTTGTTATCAGGACTGACTGTGAGGGTTGTAAATGTAAAGGTGGTCGTTTTGTAGCAAAAGGAGGGGAGTGATTGACTTTGCAGTCCAAGAGTGGAGGTCCCTGGAACCATCAAGGGAGAAGAGCAGAGTTCAGGACCCTACCCAGAGAAGCAGTGATGCCAGAGATGGAGGCAGAGACGGTGATGTGGAGAGATGGAGCAGCTGGGACTCTAGAATCAGGGAGGGATAGGGGCTGTGTGCTGACAACCGGCAGGCAGGCTTGCGGGGTGTATCCTTTGGTTGGTTGATGATGCATGGAGGGGATTGTAACCATGGCAATGAAATAATATACGATAGGATGAATGTAAAGCTAATGTTCTCCCATGTAAACTATTACATAATTCACAGTAAACATTAAAGAAAAGCAGTACAGTTGTTGAACCTGGAGAGGAACAATCTCTGGAGGGTGTCAGCAATTCAAGGAGTTTATGAGGTGGTTGTGGAAGGAAAGTGACAACAGAGTTTCTGGCACTTTGGCCTCAGTGTTATCTATGTTCAGGGCACTCAATCCAGAAGTAGTTTGTGGGGCTTTTGATGGAGTTGGTTTCAGTGTCTGTTAGGACCACAGGGAAGCTGGGGATAGCAAGACTGGTTAAATGCTGATCTGTGGATTTTGTATGTCTGGAACCTGAATCCAGACACCAAAGAGGCACACCAAAGCTACAGAGCCTGCCTTTACCTCACGCTGACATGAATCTCAACCATGTGGCTACGAACTCCTGGAGAGTATAATCTGTGCTATATGTGGATTAGGGTGGGAGCTGGAAAAGGAAGAAATTCACCCTTGTGAATGCCAGGCCTCCCTCTGCTGCCCAAGTGCTCACAAAATGGTTGAGCTGTGTTTGGCCAGCTGTTCAATAGTCAGTCTCTCTCTTGCCATCTCTGCTTGGCCTTGCCTTCCAGCAAGCACTCTATCCATCTCTGTAACCTATCTTCTGAAGTTCATTCAGGGTGCCAGAATATTCATCTGTGTTTATTTCTTCTCTTGTATTTTTGTTGTTTGTAGAGGGTCTGTGTAGCACCTATTTCTAGTCTGCCATCTTGCTGGAAGTCATCATTTGAGTTCTTGACTGCTGCTTCCATGGGCATTGTATTGTTGATCCATGAAGAATGAAATCCTTGAAAACTTCAATTTCTTCACTACTTATTATGATATTGTTTATTGGTTTACTTGTAAGGATTTTTGTTTTCTTTATGCTTAGATGTAATATACACTGAAGGCTGTAGTCTTTAACCTTCATCATGCACACCCAATTCTTTGTTAGTATTCTTTGAGAACGGGTAGAGAAATGACATGGAGTGCTGTGGCTCTGTAGGATAAGTACTGGACAGTGACCCTCAAGATCACAGGTTTGAGCCCACCAGCTGCTCTGTAAGAGAAAGCTGAGGCTTTCTGCTTCCACAAAGATTTACAGCTTTAAAAACCATGTATATAGGACTCGTTAAGAGTCAGAATTGACTCAACAGCACTTAATAACAGAGTAAAATACAATAACACAAATTAAAGAAAATACCTACCCATATTTCCATCACAAAAGGGATGTAACTATCATGACATGCATCCACTCTTTCCTGTTCACCACTAAGTTCGCTGCTTCTCCTTGTATATTTCCTAACTAAGGTAAGTGCCAATTAAAATTTAGAATGATGGTACAATATCCCTCCAACCTCCACATGTACCTTCCAGAGGTTTAGAAAAGCTGATGAACTTGCTGCCTTATTTTGACTGGTTTGTGAATTCATATTCAACCAAAGGAGAGATTTCTTGGGATGGGTATGTCAGGAAGTAAGTGAAAGGTCTGATCTTCACATAGTTCTTGTTCTTCACATAGTTCAGTATGTACCACAACAAGAGGAATGTGTGCTGGTTGTAGAGGGGTGGGAGTTAATCTGCACGATATGTAAACTGTCTAGGGTCAAGGTGGCACAGGCACACATGTTTCTTTCATAGAATACATTTGCCCCCTTCTTTGGACATTTTCTGGAGGTGGGGGAAGAGAGCACCGATTTCAGAAAACTGACTTAAGTAGAGTTGGACTAAAGGAAACTCATCAATGAGGGTGTTGTAGAATTATTAATGTGAACTCCGAAGGAATCTTACTAAAAAATACAGATTTCTGTGCCACACTGCAGGATCATATAAAGTATCCTATGTCATATGAGACTTTGTCTCTCATACTCTGGACATGTCTTGTACTATGGCTGATAAAGTAGAAGGTCAGCAAAAAAGAGTAAGACCCACAACTAGATGTATTAACACAGTGGTAGCAATAGTGGGCTCAAACGTAGCAACAATTGTAAGGATTGTGCAGGACTGTGCAGTGTTTACCTCTGCATCACTATGTGTCAGAACCTAGTCAACAACACCTTGATAACTTGACAAATATGGAGAACAAGAAGAGACCATGTGTGCCTCTAATATTTGGGACCATAGTAAAACAAAAGCTACTGTTGCTGATAGTCTAGAAGCAGTAGTCTTGAACAATAATTCTAAAATGTTAACAAACATGAGACTCTCCCAACGGCTTTTTCAACTACAGATCACTGAAAACCCCTAGTTTCTTATTCAATAGATGGGATCCAAGAATTTCTAACACATTCCCAGGTGATTCTGCTGATCGAGGGACCACACTTTGAGAACCATTCACTGAGAGATGTCTAGAGACCTGAGGCCAACTGGAGTAGCCAAAACCAGAAGGAATTCAAAAGGACAGGAAAGAAATAGAGCAAAGAGGCAAAAGAAGTCTTTCCAGATTCTCTTTGATCACAGAAGAGTGAGAAAGAGAGCCCACTGTTTTTTAGTGTCTTCAGTGAAAGCTCACAGAGGCTAGACAAGGATCAGGAGACAAGAGGCTACCTTTAGGATTAAAATCATCAGAATGTATGGTACATAGAATTCTAAGATGATTCCCCTTGATTTTTGACTCTAATTTTATGTCTTATATAATCCCTTTCCTTTAATTGTGAGCAGAAAATTTTGCTTTTTGCCCTGGGCCACCAATCAATCCTATGGTCTGACTGAATCAGGTGAACCCTTCAAAGGAGGGCCTAATGACAGACTCCTAATAGTTATGGCTCTGCAATTTCTCTCCCTTCTCCCTATATCTTCCCTCTTGATTGCTGCCTGTGAACAAACTTCTGCTTCTGCCCATAGAGTTCTAGCCTGTTTTCGATCTTCCCTTTTTAACTACCTGTTGTACAGATTTTGAACTTGCTTAGTCAGTTTCCACAATTGGTTAGCGTAATTCCTTGTAACAAATCTATCTGTTGACCTATAATTTATCATCTATCGATGTATCTAATCTGCTGTTTCTGCATCTCTAGTTATACCCTGACTGATACAGAATGGGACTATGCTAGTAACTGAAAATGACTCAAAATTGTATCATTTAGTCAAGACTTTGCTAAGGATACTACAACCCAGTCAGAAAGAGAAACTTGACAGGGCGCATTTGGAGAAAAAACTGTTTCATATTTATATCTCAGTGAATTGAGACATCTCTATAAACCATGGATATTTATAACATTATATTAATGTACAAATCGCTTGACTTTATCTTGATGGCATACATATTCCATATGTTCTATAATGTTAAAGAATAATATTGACTTCCTACTATAAATATGCCAGTTTTATTGGTATGAAGAATAGTTCTCTAATACTTTGAAATTTAAAATAAACTTGCACCAAATTATTTCTACCTTCTTTTATGTCTCCCCGTAGTGTTTTGTTTTTTTAAGGTTTTTATTGTGGATTGAGTAAAAGTTTACAGGGCAGACCATCAGTTTTACATTTGACAAATCATACACCTTGTTTCATTACAATGATTATAATCTACTACATGTACCATCAGTTAACAGTATTTCTCTCTATTCACTCTAGCTTTAAAACACACAAACAAAAAAATCCCCACTCAGGCATATATAATAATTTACAGCTCCAAAGGGCACATTCTGAAAGTCTGCCTCCTAGCCACCAGCTCTTAGTCCCTCTCTTCCCATGAATCTAGAGTCCTCAGTCACTCCCTCTCTCCATGACCCCATCTCTGCCTCTATCTCTGGTGTCACTGCTTCTCTGGATAAGGTCCCACATTCTGATTGTACTCTTCTCCCTTGTTGGTCCTAGAGGCCTCTGTTTCTGGACTGTAAGACTAACCACTCCCTTGTTTTTGTTACAAAACTTCTACCTTTACAATTGTGACAGTTGCAATTAGTCTTGATAACAATTATTCACTATCGAATCATACGAATCTTATCCCCATATCTTTTCACCAGACCCATCTGGACAAGATGATAGCTATTCAGTGGGGACTCTTTCTTTCCCTCCATACTCTTAAATTAACCTCCCTCTTGAAACCTTGTGAGCCACTCACTTCGTGCCTTTATAGCCCCCTCATTTTAGGTAGCCAATGTCTAAGTTGCCTGTCCCTATCTACCCTGTGTCCAGAGGGGATAACATTAATATTTGATGTGAAGATTCCTTTCCTCTCTGTTGGTATTTAGTTACTAACTCCATGAGTATGTCAGATTCATTAAATTGTAGCAATTTACCCTTGTTTCCTTTATCAAGAAAAAAAAAATTTTTTTTTTAAATCTTCTAGTCGAATTCTGATTATCAAGCCATTGAGGCTAGGTCAAACGGGTACTATCTTACCTGCAAGTTTGGGTGTTCTTGTGCCCCATAATGTTTTCAAATTGGCTAATTGAAACAATTAAATGAATGGTCTTTCAATCAGCACAGGTTTGGGAAATAATTATGGTAAATGTAATCCTATAGGGCTAAGTGTTAGATTTATTTTAATGAAAGAAAAGTTTCTCTCTATTAACAAGCCATGAGGAGAACTTAATAAAGAAAACATCCTCTCTGTCAGATGTGCCTCTGGTGGCAATCGTTGCATCAGGCAAAAAAAAAAAAAAAAGAAAGAAAGAAATGAAAACCTATATGCTGAATTATTTAAAGATGCAATAATGAATATTCCCACTGGGTCTCACAATTAAACTAATTTAACAAAGAGTGGTACAAGTAGTTATTATCTCAATTTAATTAAACTATTTTCACTTTTTGCCTTTCTTAGCCAGAGTTACCTGCCAAAAAGAAAAAAAATTCTGGTTTGATTTTTAGATTAAAATCCTCATCTTTTAGCCTATTCAAGGGATTTCAAAAATCTCATGGAAAAGCTCCATTATGTTTAAATTCCATTTTTCCATGAATTTTGAAGCTGCCTCATACATCTGTCCCTTAGCTATGGCAGTCATTTTCAGGTAAGGGAATTAAATGAGATCAAGATAGACATTCTGGGTAAGTCCCTGCTTTTAAAGTAAAATACCATGGAAATTTAAAATTAAGACTGGAGCCATTTCTATAATTGTTGTTGTTAAGTGCTGTTGAGCTGGTTCTGACTCATAGCAACCCTGTATAAATACTTAATCACAATAATAGAATTTTCAGTTCCAGCATTTCCATTCAGTTCCAGTCCATCTTACTCAGAATCCCTATTTGGTGTTATATCTTAAGAGGCCATAGCTCTTTAAACAAATCCACAGAGCTGCATCCATAAGCTTTTTTTCAGAGGCCTTTACATAATCCACTTAATTATATGTGGAGTGTTAGACAGGGACAGGTCAAGAGTTGTTTATACACACTAATTTCCAATAAATTTAAATGTGAGCTAGTAAAGATAGAAGATATTATAAGAAGGAAAGGATATAGAGAAAGAAAATTCCTTTTTGACTATTAACCAAGTTGAGAACACACTAGGGGAGAAACCCAATGTCAAGCACTCAACCAGACTTTCAGGTCTTCACCTCTCTTAGTCTGCCCAGGAACTCTTCCAACTGCTGTTCCTACCTGGAGTATCCAGTTCTCTACTTTCTCATGAAAGTCTTTTGAAAGCCTCTCACTAAAAGCATACATTTGAGTATGAATGTTACCTTAGAACCAATTTTTGAAAAGCAAGATGTCTAGGAAAATGAAATTATTTTGTCAGGGGAAATACCAATAACAAGGGCCCAGATGTTTGTGTCCTGTATGGAATGCCGCATTGAGTGGTTGAGACTCTATGTTTAGTTATCAGATGATTCAGTTCTAACTTTCCTTGATTATATAGGTACACTTAAAATCCATTTGGGCAGTGTCTGACAGCATATACATCTGTGGTCCCATAAAAGGTGAAACAATGAAAGGAAAAAAAAACAAAACAAAAACTGTGCAGCTATTGGACTCAGAGAGGAGAAAACTCAGGAAGGCTCCTACCAGTCAAGGAACTTAGTGGCTGGATATGAGACTCCCTGCTAGAATAATGCTGGTCTGGTGACTCTGTGGGTTCTGTATGTGTGGAGTTGAACCCACCTGTACGCAAACACCAGTGTAGCACAGCCAGCCCCTGACTCATACTTGTCTGGCTCCCATCCATGCAGCTCCAAACTCCCAGAAGAGCGAGGGCTGTTCTGGGGGTAGATGATGATTGGAACTGACCACACCTCTGGTCACCAGGAGAGGATGTCCTCTTCTGACTCTCACTTGAATTTCAAGAATTCCTCAAAGATGTACTATTTTTTTGTTTGTTTTGAAAAAAATATTTTATAGTTAAGATGGAGTCCTGATGTGGTGCTGTAGGATAAGCACTAGACCTGAGGATCAATTTGAATCACAAGGTCAGTTGTTCAAATGTAGAAACACTATCAAGAATGGCTATGAGTCAGCATTGACAGCACTTACAGTAAGTGTTAAGTAGTATGAAGACCATAAATTGCACTAATTATGTATTTTGACTCATGAGAGAAGATTAATCATCTCCGGATTTTAGCACTCAGAGCTCTTTTAGACAGTGAAAACAGTTTTCAATCAAAGGTTAATCTGCAATGTTAGCATATAAATGCTTGATAAATGCTCAATAAATTATCAAGAGAAAAGCTGCCTTTTACTTATACTGACAAAACTGTCTTTTCTAAGAGAATGCTGTAAGTATGCTCATAATATCAAATAACAAAAAGCCCATTTGAAAAGCAAATGGAATATGTAATATCACCTTCTATTGGTTTCAGAAGGAATGATCTACTGTTCCGGATACTTTGCATTTCTACAATAGAAAAATAGAAAGGTAACTGAAAGAGACTTCTCTTTCTTTTGGCTTTATTTTAGTGCATACTATTAGGTTGTTCATTTTGAATATTGGAGCTTTTAGTTGCTTCCCTTAATTTGCCGTGTGTGTGTGTGTGTGTGTGTGTGTGTGTGTGTGTGTGTGT
>NW_006408731.1:2833283-2859349 GCF_000296735.1 Chrysochloris asiatica | reverse complement strand
GTGTGTGTGTGTGTGTGTGTGTGTGTGTGTGTGTGTGTGTGTATGTGTGTGTGTATGTGTAGATATATACAGCAACCCCCAGGTTATGACTGCCAAACATATGGACAACCCCTACTTGTCCTTTAAGCATGGCCCATAAAGCCAAACAGGAGCAGACTGTTTTCACAATTTTGGTGGTTCATCACGGTAAATGGAATAGGAAAAAGTATGGGTTGGAGCCCTGGAACAGGAGACTAATGAGTCCTTTCAGGGGTATGATCGTGAGATCCGCTTATTGGCAGGAGCACGGAGAGCCAATGGCATCTTTGAGTATTGCTGTTCTGGCTCAAAAATCCATTTTATGTATTTGTAAATGTTCCCTCACTGTGAAATGATTTAATTAATCCCTGGTGGTGGTGGTGTGCTGTGGAGTCAGTTTCAACTCATAGTGGCCGTGCATATGGTTTCTAAGGCTATAAATCTTTTTCTTTCTTTTTTTTTTTAAAGAAAGAACAGTCACATTTATTGCCATCAAATCAATTATGACTCATATTGATCCTGTAAAAGAGTGGACAAGGTACAACTGCCCCACAGTGTTTCCAGGGTGGTACATCTTTTGCTTTTTTAAAGAAATGTTTTGTTGTGAATTATGTGATAGTTTACATGGGAGAACATTAGCTTTACATTCATCCTATCGTATATTATTTCATTGCCATGGTTACAATCCCCTCCATGCATCATCAACCAACCAAAGGGTATACCCTGCAAGCCTCCCCATTCCCCCCCATGTCATCGTCTCTGCCTCCATCTCTGACATCACTTCTTCTCTGGGTAGGGTCTTGCACTCTGCTCTTCTCCCTTGATGGTTCCAAGGACCTCGGCAAAGATGTACTATTGCAACCATTTAAAATTTATCTTCAGCTAAACTTTACTTGCATATGATATTAGTGATATTATTGGATGATTTCTATAATTCCATTGGGCTACTTCTATTTGGAATGGGTACAAATATGGACCTTTTCCAATCAATTGGCCAGGTAACTGTCTTCCAAATTTCTTAGCACAGATGATTGAGTGCATCTAGGGCTATATCAATTTATAGGAAGGTTTCAATTTGTATTCCATCAATTCCTGGAGCCTTGTTTTTCACCAATACCTTCAGTGCAGCTTGGACTCTTCCTTCAGCACCATTGGTTTTTGATCATATGCTACCTTTTGAAATAATTGAACATCTACCATTTCTTTTTGGTAGTGTCTCTGTGTATTCTTTCTATCTTCTTTTGATGCTCTCTGCATCATGTAATATTTTGCCCATGTTGTTGTTAGGTGCCAATGAGTGGGTTCCAGCCCATAGTGACCCTATGTACAACAGTCCTGTGCCACCCTCACAATTGCTGCTATGCTTGAGCTCATTGCTGTTGCTACTCTGTTAGTCCATCTCATTGAGGATCTCTCCTTTTTTTGCTGAGCCTTCATTGTACCACGCATGATATCCTTCTTCAGGGGCTGGTACCTCCTAATAATAGGTTCAAAGTATGAGAGACCAAGTCAGGTCATCTTAGCTTCGAATGAGCATTTGGCTTCTAATGAGCATTCTGGTTGTACTTCTTCCAAAATTGATTTGTTTATTCTTCTGGCAGTCCATGGTACCTTAAATATTCTTCTTCAACACTGTAACTCAAATGCATCAATTATTCTACGGTCTTCCTTAGTCATTGTCCAACTTTCACATGTAGATGAGTCTACTGAAAATATCATGGGTTGAGTCAGCAGCACTTTAGTTCTCAAACTGACATCTTTGCTCTTGAACTTTTAAAAGAGGCCGTGTACAGCAGATTTGCCTAATGCAATATGTCATTTGATTTCTTGACTGCTACTTCCATTAGTGCTGATGGGGGATCCAAGCAAAATGAAATCTTGGACATCTTCAATCTTTTCTTCAGTAGTGAGGATTTTTGTTTTCTTTGCATTGAGGTGCAACCCGTACCAAAGGTTGTGGTCTTTGATCTTCAACTGTAAATATTTTAAGTCCTCTTCACAACCTTATCACAGGTTGTTGATGAGTCTTCCTCCAGTCCTGATGCCACGTTATACGTTATATAATCCAACTTCTTATTTGTTTAACTTACAGATTGAATAAGTATTGTGAAGGAATACGACTTTTGTGCACACCTTTCCTGATTTTAAACTATCCAAAGTCTCCCCTTGCTCTGTTTGAACAACTGCCTCTTTTTCTATGTACAGGTTCCTCATGAGCATAAGTAAGTGTTCTGGAGTACTCATTCTCCACAATCTTGTCCATAACTTGTCATGATCCACACAGTTGAAAGCCTTTGCGTGGTCAATAAAGCATAAGAGGGTTGGCCAGGGTTGGCTCTGCAGGTTTGGAGCAGGGCTTACCTGGCTGGAGTTGATAAGGGAACCTCCCCAGTTATTTTACTGGGACTCGTAACTGTAGTGCTGAGTGGGAGCTTTGCTGTGGGTGTATGAGGGTGAGGGCTGGCCATGCCTCTGGTCACCAGAGAAGTGTGGAGAACAAGAAAAAAATTTCACCTTTGTCTCTGATATTCACAGGTGTGCTTCTATAATGCCAATATGTTGTCTTCCTTCTGAAGCTGCTCGTAAAAGCTTACGATGGCCACTGGGTTTGGTTGGTTGGCACATGTCATCAGTCTATCTCCTTTTTTTGCCATGTCTGTTCAGTTTTCTTTCCTAGTACGCCTTCAATACACTTCTCTATCCCTTCATTGCAAGTTCAGGGTTCCAGGACTGTCATCTGCACCATATCGTTTTGTTTTCTGAATCCTTGTTTTTGTTTATGTTAGGTGTCGAGTCGGTACCGACTCATAGCGACCTGATGCACATTGCCCAATCCTGGGCCAGCCTCACTACTGTTGCCACGCTTGAGTCCATCAATGCTGCCACTTTCCCAATCCATCTTTCTGGGGGGGGCGGGTCTTCCTCTTTTTCTCCGACCCTCCACCTTACCAAACATGATATCCTTCTCCAGCAACTGGTCCCTCCTGACAATATGTCCAAAATATGAGAGATGAAGTTTGACCATCTTGGCCTCCAAGGAGCACTCTGGCTGTACTTCCAACACAGATCTGTTGGTTCTATGGGCAGCCCATGGCATTTTCAATATTCTCCTTCAACACAACTCAAAAGCATCAATTCTTCTATGGTCTTCCTTATTTACTGTCCAACTTTCACATGCATATAAGGTTATTGAAAATACCATGGCTTGGGTCAGGCACACCTTAGTCCTCAAGCTAACATCTTTGCTCTTCAACACTTTAAAAAGGTCTTGTGCAGCAGATTTGCCTAATGAAATACATCATTTGATTTCTTGACTGCTGCTTCTGTGAGTGTTGATAGTTGAAGAATGAAGTCCTTGACAACTTCAATCTTTTCTCCATTGATAAGAATGTTTATTGGTCCAGTGGTGAGGAATTTTGTTTTCTTGACATTGAGATGCAATCCATACTGAAGGCTGTGGTCTTTGATCTTCAACAGTAAGTACTTTAAGTCCTCTTCACTTTCAGCAAGCAAGGTTGTATCATCTGCATATCACAGGTTGTTAATGAGTCTTCCTCCAATCCTGAAGCCACATTTTTCTTCATAGAATCCGGCTTCTCGGATTATTTGCTCAGCATATAGATTGAATAAGTATGGTGAAAGAATACACCCCTGCTGTACACCTTAGGGTCCTTGTAGCCTTACTGCCCAATCTGTCATCTTGCTGCCTTTTCTCCTATTCTGAGGAGCATATGGTACATTTGAACCACCCATCTTGTGGTTAACAGTCCAGTGTTTATCCTACAGCACCACAATGAGATATCTCACGGCAATATTAATAGCAAAATTTTAGAAAAAAACAGAAAATAACAAATGCTGGCCAAAATGCAGAGAGATTGGAACCTTCATACACTGTTGGCGGAACTGTAAAATGGTGTCAGCAGTGTGGAAAACAGTATGGCGTTTCCTCAAAAATTTGGAAATAGAAATACCATTATGACCCAGCAAATCCTCGATTTGGTATATATCCTAGAGAAATAAGAGCCATAGAGCATGAATAAATTTATGCATGTTGTTGTTAAGTGCCATCGAGTCGGTTCCGACCCATAGCGACCCTGTACAGGGTTTCCAAGGGTGTAAATCTTTACGGGAGTAGAAAGCCTCATCTTTCTCCCGCGGAGCGGCTGGTAGTTTCGAACTGCTGACCTTAAGGTTCGCAGCCCGATTCGTAACCACTACGCTATCAGACCCATGTTCATTGCAGCACTATTCACAAGAGCAAAAAGATGGAGACAAACATAAATGCCCATCAATGGAAGAGTGGATAAGCAAACATCGGTACATCCACACAATGGAATACTATGCAACATTTAAGAATATTAATGAATATGCAAAACACCTCACATCATGGATGAACCTGGAGGACCTTATTCAGAGAGAAATTAGTCAATCACAAAAGGACAAATATTGTATAAAACCACTATTGTAAAACAGTCAAGAAAAGTTTTTACACTAAAAGAAACATTGACGGTTGCCAGGAAATGGACAGTTTCTGTTTTCTGTATAAAAATAAACACTGACGGTTCTGTTTTCTGTATAAAAATAAACAAAAACAGGAAAGGGGGAATAACTCACTGGCTAGAAAATGCAGTGGTAATGGTGGTATGTTACTCATAGTGACCCTGCATAGGTTTTCCAAGGTTGTAAATTTACAGAAGCAGAAAGCCTCATCTTTCTCTTGTAGAATAGCTGGTAGATTCGAACTACTAATCTGATGATCAGCAGCCCAACACATAACCAACTACAGTACCAAGACTCCTTGGCTAAGGGGCAGACGTGTTAACTTGAGTGATGGGGGAGGAATATACACGAGGGAGCTTATCAGAATGATGACTGTTGGGGGAAACATGGAGAGGTGCGCAAGAGTTAAAGGGAACAGAGAGAAAGACTGTTGTGTACACAATTCTGCCATAACAGTAATATACAGTTAGAAACATGGGTAGATGAGTAGGCTGGGAGGAAAAGTGGGCGTATACTCATAAATAGAAAGGTTTGATAGTGGATAGTTATACATGGGTATTTACCTTTGCTGCAAACATATTTACGAATGTGGTAGAGAATAAACAAATACTAAACCCACTGCAGCTAAGTTGATTCTCATAGCAACCCTGGGTAGGATTTCAAAGGACATGGAAGAGTATTGGTGTCGATGTTGTTAAGTGCCATCAACTCAGTTTCAACTCATAGTGACTTTGCATAGGGTTTCTGAAGAACGGCTTGTGGGTCTGAACTGCCGACCTTCTGATTAGTAGTCCAGTGCTTATCCTACAGTGCCACACCATGACCCTGTGGTGATACATACGGGAGGCATTGTTATGAAAACTTCTTAGACATTACCAAACACCTTGAGGGAATGGTTTGCTATGTCTGGGGGCTCAGGACCATTGTCTTGGGGGACATTATGATCAATTGGCATTACACAATCCACAAAGACAATGTTCTATCCTCTACTCTGGTGAGTAGTGACTGGGATCTTGAAAGCTCATGAATAACCACTAAGGTACAGCAATTGTCCTATCTGGAGGAAAGAAGAGTGATGAAAATTGAAGACACTTGGAAACAATCAGTCCAAAGGACTAATATACCACATGAATATCAGTCTCCACGACACTGTGATAAGAACTAGATGGTACCTGGTACCACTACCAACTGCTCTGAAAGGGATCACATGAGAGGTCCTGAATGTTATTACATGCTGTTGAGTCAGCTGTGACTCATAGTTACCCTGCATAGGGTTTGGAGTGGCAGTGGGTTTGAACCGTAGACTCTTTGGTTAGCAACCCACTGCTTATCCAGTACTACACCAGAAATCCAGAGGTCCTGGACAGAGTGGGAGAAATTTAAAAACAAAACCCAGGCTTACTGATCAGATAGACTGGTGGGACCCTAAGATTACGTCCCTTACTGATCAGATAGACTGGTGGAACCCTAAGATTATGGCCCTTAGTCATCCTTCAGGTCTAACACACTAACTAACACACGCCCATGGCTCCATTTTCAGGCCATAAGTACATAGTGGGGACAACATCACTGGTGAATAGTTAACCATCCATGATTAAAAGGGCAGCATTTACCTAAGGACAAAATTAAGCATGGTTGGGAAAACAAGAGGAATGGAAAAGAGAAGCACAGGGAGAAAGTGGGTTAACTGCTGTCCTTTTGGGGAATTGCAATCCAGATGAAAGAAGTGTATAGTTCTTGAATGTAAAACTGATGATATACTCTGTAAACTTTAACTCAATTCACAATAAAAAGTTTAAAACAAAACAAAACAGTTCATCTCAATCTTTGGTGAGCCAATACTGTTCTTTGGGAATCTCTTCTTTTCCCACAAAACTCGGTCATACAAGTCTACAGTTCATTGACCAACTAAAGGCCAAAGTTAATTCAGATACAGAAAGCAGAATAAGCAAACCGAGTATGTACAGAGGATTGTAAGGAAAACTCCATAGCAAATAAGAAAGTTGTTCAGGGAATATATCAGAATGTTTTCAGATAAAAGTATGAAAATCAATTCAAGTAACACAAACAAAAAGGAATTTTATTGTGGCCCTGTGGGTTAATGCACTGTACTGCAAAGTGAGGTTGAACCGGAAGGTCGGTGGTTCAAGCTCACCAGCCCCTCCTCAGAAACCCTATTCAGGGTCACCATGGGTCAGAACAAGGAGCTCTGGTAGCACAGTGGTTACAGATCGGGCTGCGATCTGCAAAGTCAGCAGTTCGAAACTACCAGCTGTTCCACGGAAGAAAGATAAGGCTTTCTGCTCCTGTAAAGATTTACAGACTCGGAAACCCTGTACAGCGTCAGTATGAGTCGGAACCGACTCCACGGCACATAACAACAATGGGTCAAAACCAACTTGACAGCACTTAACAACATATAACTGGGAGGTAACACTAACTCACTTCAGGCAAAGTTCTTGACCCATCTCTTGGCAAATCTCTCAGCTTCTACCCCCACCCCCCCAAGCTTCTCAACCAACTGTGGGGCTAAATGAAAGGAGGAATTTTACATGTATAAAGCAATTTCCTTTAGTCTAATTAGGTTAACTTAGTTCACAGGTCCACTCCTGAATTGGTATGTTAATCAGGGTAGTGCCATGTACTAATATAAGCCTGGTTTTCCAAATTAAACTTGGTAAGAAAAATGGTTTTTCATATTAGGAGGTAATGCTCCCTTCACCAAGCCACATTCCTGCCACATAAAGGGTTAAGCATGACTTGTCCACTCCAGATTAATTGTGGGAAATAATACTAGTGTGGTGCTGTAAGATTCTGGTGTAGTAATGTAGGGTCAGCACTGGACTGTGAACCACAAGGTTGGCAGTTCAAACACACCAGCGGCTCCTTGGAAACCCTAAACAGGGATGCTATGAGTTGGAACCAACTCAATGACACTTAACAACGTAACAACATAGCTAAACAAAAGAATCAAATGTTAAGCTCCTAAAAAGCTAGATTATAAAATTTATAGTTGGTATTTTAAGTAAAGAAAAATAATTTTAAGGTTTAACGGAGAGGTGGAAAAAAGACTGCTTTATAATAATCTTTTTTCTCTTCAGTCCATCCTGCTGAACTGAGTACTGTGGATTGGAGAGAAAAAAGAGGACAACTGAGATTACCATAAAAATCAGGGCAAATTAACAAGGTCCTGGACTAGAGTAGTTTTAAGAATGGAAATGAAGGAACATATGTGAGAGACAGAAGAAAGTGTAATAGGATCTGATGACAGTAGAAGAGTAGCACCATCCATCCAAATGGGCATCCCAGACTGGAGAGAAAATGGAAATGAGTTGGATTTTTATAGTTAGCACATTTAGCAGAATAGATTCATAAAATACAAGCACTTCAGGAAGCAAGAGTTTAGAACTTATTAGATTTGTGTAGGAGACTTTACAGATGGAGTTTTATGAGGAAGAGAAAGCAGGTGATGATCATCTATATGAGACTGGAAAAAAGAAGCCAACAAAGGAAAAACTAAGGAAAGGAGTGATCAGAAAGATAGTTATAATATTACATCACTAGAAACAGAAAATAAGAGAGGCCGATAAGTGATGGGCAATGTTGGAAACAGTATCTCCCACTTTGGTTCAAAGATCACTGATGTTCCTTGAAAGAGTAGCTGGATAGAGATCTGAGAAACCAGAACATAAAACAAGAATAAATGTTAACAGATGTACTCTGTATACATTTTAAACTGGTGATTTTGGCAGTGCAAGTGGGGAGAGGGGTGCAGGGGGACTGACAGAAGGCTAGCATATTAAGGACAACCTAAATTTAAACAAAAACCAAAAACAGGGAGTGAAAGGACATCTGTGTATTTGCAGGCAGGATAAAGTGTCAAAAACGAAAATGATTGGAAAAAAATCTACAAAAGGGACAAATGAAGTTTTCAAAGGTAGGTGAAGAAAATGTGGTTGGTAGGAATGGCGTAAAGTATAGCATATTAAGAGAGTCAGAACATCTATTCCTTTGGGAGACGTGAGGCACGATGGATAAAGTGATTGGTTTTGAAGTGGTTTGAGGACATTGGCAGATTTTTTTTGGTGGAGTCAATGATCCATCAGTACAGCAAAGACCCTTCCACACAACTCCCTTATTAGTCCCTGCTCTGTCAGAGTTGGTGGGGCAGAAATAATGTCTGGTTTCAAATATAGACAAACCTGTTGCCACGAGTCAATTCCAACTCATAGTGACCCTATAGTAAAGAAACCCTATACAGGGTCTCTATGAGTCAGAACTGACTCAATGACACTTAAAACAACAGGGTTTCCAAGGTGGCAAATATTTATGGAAGCAGGCTATCAACTTTCTCCCATGAAGCAGCCGGTGAATTGGAACCACTAATCTCTCAGTTAGCTGTCCAGTGCCTAACCACTGTACCACCAGGGCTCCTCACTCATCAGTAAAATCATAAAGCTCTAGCCCCCTTACTAAGGAGCCCCCTTACTGGTGACACAGGAGTTACTCTTAAAAGGTCCTCTCTGTCCTTTTAAGAGTACCTTTTTTGATGTTGTCACTGCCAGTGGATGCCTATGCCCACTCCTTTTAAATTCCTGTGCCAGATGGAAAAACGATTGCCTCTGCAAGTTAGTGGCTTTCAGCCTCCCTTATATCTTTAAGGTCCCAAACTCTGCCTGAGTAATGGGGGCAAATAAGAGCAACTATTTTAAATTCCCCTCCCTCATCCTCTCAAATTCATGAAACACTAAGACAATGGGGAAGAGCTAGAAGCCAACTGCGGATAGGGTGGGACCTGAGAATCCAAATCTTCCTTTTTAATTTTGAGCGTTATTTAAAGCATATATTGCTTTGTTAATGAATTTTAGCAGAGCCTCACATATGGTCAGTTTACGCTATTGTCCCTCCCTCCGATTATTTATGTAATGCACAATGTCTACAGCAAAGAGCAATCAATGTTGTTCCCCTCCAGATTTCCACTCACTGTGTCAACACCAAACACTGAAGGGACTCTAGGTTGTCTGAGGGTTATCATCAGTACCAAGTCCACGAGTCACATAAATCTGTGCTCTATTCTAACATGAATATATGGGAAACATTTACCTTAGTTACTGTGAAGACAAAATGGAGTTTTTCAGAACAAGTGTTTATTTCAGAATTAAAGGGAAACAAAAACATTAAAGCATAGGAATACATGGACTGAATACAAGTGTCTTATTTGGTCTGAAACCTTGAGAGTTACTCTAACTACTTACCTGAGGTAGAATTTAGGTTGGCACTGCTTCAAGAGAACCTCCATCCATCCCAGAAGTTACCTCCTAGTTTTGGTTACAGGCTCCCAAGTGGTCCTCTCTCCAACCTCAGGTTATGCTATATGGATAACACCAACACTTTTTTTTATAAGCCCTCAGACCTGTTTTATACCCCCAAAATTCTGAGTTTGAAAGATGGTCCATCCCTAATTTAGAGACGATTATCAGTAAGATTAGTTGAAAGGGGCAAATCACAGCGACACTGTCCCTTTTCCAAGTGCCCTCTAATGACTAACAAAAGGCCATAAGCATTAATTTCTATCACCGCCATGCCACATCCCCGATACTACTTGAACTGTTACAATTATCACACATCTACTAGTGAAAGGCATTTCTTTACCAAAGAGAAACAAATAACATCTTGTGTTTGAGCACACTGGGCAATTTAATGATATAAGAGCTATTTTGAAACTCACTGAAACAAGTCAGCTCAAACAAACTTCCAGATTTGCTTTCTAAATGAACTCCCTCTAGAATTGAATTCCTTAGTACCACTGTGAGCTAGATAAACTGGCCCTAAAACAATCATCATGGCTCCACAGGCACTAAGAGAAAATGAAGAACCAGTCAAGAGGATCAAAGCTTAGGGCTGTTTGCAAAGAGCAATGCAGCCATTGTTCTGAATTCCATTGACATTGGCCTCTGGAGTTCTGCTAAAATAAATCAAACCAGATTTGAAGACTGGGACTAGCAGTGATTATTTATTTACCAGCTTAGAGTCCCCATTCTCTAGGTATCTGAGGTGTTTGTATTAAAGGTATTTTAAGCTGAGAATAAAAAACCCAGAAATGGACATTTATAGATCCTTGGATTAACTACAGTATTTCTAGAGAATGTTACAATCATTATTTTGTTAATTTGGAAACAAGTGCTTAGCCTTAAACCTCTGATCAATTTGTCAACTTCTTCTTCCTGTTAGTATTTAGAAATCTGCATTCCAGGCCAAATATATACTCTATATTATGATGAATACAATCCTTTGTCTTGGCATAAAAGGTATTCTCTTTCCTTGGTAGTATTGGAACAAATGCGTGGTGCGTCATTGTGGGCTTAGATTTGCTATAAGCAGCAGGAGAATAGGATAGAAAGCACACTAGCTTTGAAATCAGGACAATCATAATCAGAAAGCCTGGCTCCTCTGTTAATTTTGCATCATTATGTGGCCTGTGCTTTGTGCTCAGTCAGGCTTGAACTTTTCTTTCAGTCTTATCCTAGCCATTTTACAAGATGGCTACAGGCATTTATCATTTTAAAAAGATAAAATTATAAAATTATGGATACCAGCAACATCCTATTATCCCGGAATTTGCATTTTCTAATAAAAAATAAATGCATTTCTAAGGCTGACATTCTAAACATCAGTGATGGTCTGCAAGATATTTTAGAGAAAAGGAAACTTTTGAGGGTGTGTCTCGAGTTACTCTTAAGTAGAAAAGTTGAGTATTTTGCTTCTTTAATAGTTTGATCTTGCAAAGGGAAAACTAAAAAGTTTTGTTCCAGGATAAATACTTCCTAGCTTCTTAGTTTTTATTTTACTGTCAGCAAAAAGTTCCCATGCTTTACTATCAACATACACTAGTGCCATCGTAGGCAAGAACAAAAAACATAGACAAAGTCAATATATTCCTTTCCCCCCAACAGTAACACATGCCACACTTTCTAGCACATGGTTAGTCCTTGCCTTTATTAGATTTCTGAATTTAAAAAAGGAAAGAAAAGCCATCATTAAATGGTTCAGATAAAAGAAAAACATCTTTACCTGAGTTACCGATCAGGCCTACTCTGACCTGCCCTCACTCCTCCCAGAACAAGCTTCTGGGTATCTAAAAAACTGTTTCCACACTGATTTCATGTAAAGTCATCTCTACTGTATGTGTTAACTAAACTATGAGAACAGTCCATCTCATATGTATTATATGTACACAGATTCTCACCCATAATTAGATCTCTTACTGGAACAAAATTCTCTGTAGAGTGGGTTCTTTGGGGCCCTGACAAGAACTAGCAAAGCTTTTTTCAGATTCAAAGTATTTAAAGTTTTTTTTTTTAAACTTAAGTTCTCTGGTGTACCATAAGAACTGATCCTTATAACAGCTTTTCTTATCCAGATACTTTTAAGGTCTTTCTTCCTACTGTTTTTGCTTTTTTAAAATGCAAGAAGGCTCTCCAACTGATGCTTTTGCCACACTCAAGACAAACACAGAATTTTCTGACAGTATGGATTTTCTAATGGGTTAGAAAGTCAACAGTTCTGTTAGAAGCTTTTCTCACACTTGTTGGAACTTCTCTGCAGTGCAAGTTTTCTGATGTCCAATGAGATGTGCACACACTGCCTGGAGCACTGCTGACAATGAGGGCATTTAAAAGGTGTTGTGTGTGAATTCTTATGGAACAAGGAGGGCTGAGCAGATACAAAGCTTTCTCACACTGACTGCATATTTAAGGTTTCCCACCTGTATGAATCTTATTGTGGTGGTGGTTGTGGGCCGCTGAGTAGGTTCTAACTCACAGAGACCCTGTAGAGGGTTTCTGAGGCTGAAAATCTTTATGAGAGCAGAAAGCCTCATCTTTCTCCCACTGAGTGAATGGTAGATTCTAACTCTGAAATGATGAATCCTATTGCAGGTGATTAGATCTGAGCTCAAACTAAAAGTTTTTCAAACTCAGGGCATCTGTAGAGTTTCTCACTGGAGAATTGTAAGGCTTTTTGTTATTGCAGCTCTCTGGACAAAGCATTTCTCATACTTCTTACAACTGCTGGTTCTCTGGGACCCACTAAGGTCTGACATCTGAGGAGAGTCAATGTCACCGTTCACATATGCCTAAGGTTTCTCATCTTAGTGAGCTGTGACATGTAAATGCATTTTTGTGTGGTGTTGTAACTTCTTGTCCAGTCAAGACATTTGTGAGGCTTCTGAAGAATGGGGAAGGCTGAGCTCAACACCTTTCTCACCCACATTACAGACATAGGGTTTCTCCCCAATGTGGATTGTCTGGTGTTGAAGAAGTGCTGTGTTCTGGTGGAAGCCTTTATCACATACGCTATATTTATAACGTAGCTCCTCTGTTTGAGTTCTCATTTTCTGTTGTGCAACAAAATCCATGCCTAGGATGAAGTCACTCTCACAGGCCGACCACTGATGTGGTTTCTCTTCCATGTGAATTCTCTGATGTACAATAAGGTCTGAGTTACAGTTGAAACTTTTCTCATATTCAAGGCATTTAAAAGTGTGAGTGTGAGTTGCCTGGTGCCTGATGAGGTTGGCACTCCGAGTGAAACTTCTCATACACTCCAAGCATTTATACGGCTTCTCACCTGTATGGACTCTCTGGTGCACAATAAGGTCTGATTTCTGACCAAAGCATTTCTCACAGGCACCACACTTATAGGGCTTCTCCCCAGTGTGAACTCTTTTATGTACAATGAAGGCTGAGCGGTGTCGGTAACTCTTCTCACACTTGTTACATTTGTAGGGCCTTTCACCAGTATGAGTCCTCTGGTGACTAATAAGGTCTGATTTCCCACTAAAAGCTTTTTCACACTCCAAACACTTAAATGGTTTCTCACCTGTGTGAGTTCTTCGGTGCCTTATGAGGTTTGTACTTCGACTGAAGCACTTATCACACTCACTACATAGATAAGGTTTCTCGCCTGTATGGCTTCGCTGGTGAACAAGCAGATCAGAGCTCTGACCAAAATTCTTGTCACAAATGTCACATGTATAGAATTTTTTACCTGCATGGGTTCTCTGGTGTCCTGAAAGGGCTAAGTGGTGCCAAAAACTCTTCTCACATTTGCTACATTTATAAGGTTTCTCGTAAGTGTGGATCCTCTGATGTGAAATAAGTTCTGAGCTTTGGATGAAGGTTTTCTCACACATATCACATCTATGAGGTTTCTCCCCACTATGGGTTCTCTCACACATAATAAGAGCTAAGTTTTCACAGAAGCTTCGCTCGCATTCAAGGCACTGGAGTATCTGATCATCTATTTGAGCAATCTTATGCACATGAATAAAAATCTTTCTACCCTTCTGAGGGCACGCATGATATAGTTTTCTTTTTTGAGTTCTCTGATTACAGCTGTCTTCTGAAGTGTACATCTTCTATGGCTCTCTCCTAGGGAGTTTTCCACTGGTCTTCTTGACCCATCATTGTCTTAACAGTCATTTTCTTGATAAGAATATGAAAGATACATCTTCTTCAGGTCTTTTAGTCATGTGTAGTTCATGTCTATAAATTTCCAGCATCATATATACTACTTTCTTACTTGGTATTTCCAAACCTGTGAGGCAAAGCAGAAATATTATTTATATACCTATAACTTAACAAGAGGCCACACAATTAAAATCAATGCAGGCACGTCAGAAATTCCTCATGTAGTCTGTAAGTGTTCTAGGTTTTACTGGGGTTAAGACCAGCTATTTCATTTTTCTCTTAGCTGATACATAATTGATCAACAATGTATATAAGGAAAGTACTGTAAGAAGGGTTTTTACCCTTTCTTTTATGAACTTGGGTTATTACAAACCTGGGACACTTCCCCATGCGCCAACTGAAAAATCAGGACAGGTTTAAGGGCCATTATGTCTACTCATGAAGAAAGCAAACCAAATGGGACTGTGAGTATCTTTGCAATCCTTGTTGTAGAAAGGTTTGAAAGGAAATGTCTAATGATCATTAAAATTCCCAATGATCAGAGAGAAAAACAGGTTTTATATATCTAGCAAGGAGTCCTGGTATCATACAGGTTTAGTGTTGGATTGTTAATTGCAAGGTCAGCAGTTCAAAACAACACTCTCTCTCTCTCTCTGTGAGACAGACAAGACTAAGTTTCAGAGCTAAGTATTCACAGAAGCTTTGTTTGCATTCAAGGCACTGGTATATTTAATGATCTATTTGAGCAATCTTACGCACAGGAATAAAAAAATTTCTATCCTTTTGAGGTCATGCATGATATATTTTTCTTTTTTGAGTTCTCTGATTACAACTCTCTTCTGGTGTACATCTTCTATGGCTCTCTCCTAAGGAGATTTTCCACTGGTCTTCCTGACCCATCATTGTCTTAACAGTCATGTTCTTAATGAGAATTTGAAAGATATATCTTCTTCTGGTTTTTCAGTCACGTGTAGTTCAAGTCTATAAATTTCCAGTATCATATAGACTACTTTCTCACTTGGTATGAAAGAGAAAATCTTAGGGAGCAGTTTTACTTTGTCCCAAAGGGTTGCTTGTTGTAGCTGTTAATTGTCGAGATGATTCCGACTCATAAAAATCCTGCATGGGGTTTCCTAGGCTGTACATATTTATGGGAGCAGAAAGTCTCTTTTTCCCCCTTGGAGTGGTTGGCAGACTTGAACTGCTTACCCTGTAGTTAGCAGCTCAATGTATAAGCCCCTGCCACCAAGGATCCTAAAGGATAGCTATGAGCTGGAATTGATTTAATCGCAGTGGGCGTGGCATTTGGGTTTGATGACTCTATCATCTAAGCTGTGACATCAGGCAAGTTACTTAACCATTTAGTTTGTTCCCCTGTAAATGAATTAACTTTAGGAAATACCTAACAGGACTGAGTTGAAAAACAAATGAATTGATCTCTGTAAGTCTTATGGAACAGAACTTAGCATCCATGGACTTGCCTGTTAACATTTTTGAAATTGAATGCAAAATTTATGCACACAGCTGGCATTTAATAAGTATCTGCTGAGTACGTAAATGGACTCCCATTGAAATTCTACTTCCCTCCTTGTCTAGTAAAGGAAAAAAAGGATTGAATGCCACAGGGGATGGGAGTTACTCTACAGAGATGCAGTCCGTCAGGGAAAGGGTAAATTTCAAAATCCTTAAGACAATGTAGGTAACCTAGAATCTAAATGCAAAAAGGTAGTATTTACTTCCTGGTCCTGAAAATTTGCTTTCTCAAGGAAGACAGTATTCTGAAAAGGCAAGAAAAAGATAAGGGTGGAGCCTTATAAAAGAAATTAGCACTAGATCACTTTTATACTCAAGGGACCTAACAAAAATGGGCCACAGCCTGGTAAACTACAGTTTACTAAATGAGAGCAGATAGGCTATCTCATGAAATCCCTTAAATTCAGTTCTAAAGAAAATAACCAAAATCTTAAGCCATCCATAGATTCTTTGAGGAAAAGGACAATAAAGAATCTATAAGCCACTTGAATCATCTACAGCTTCCTTGAGATTGAAAACAATGAAGGAAAGAAGCCTGGTATGGGTTGAATTGTGTCCCCCTCAAAACAGGTTTTATAAATCGTACTATTTGATCGCTAGAGGTGCCCTGCTAGCACTGTAGGATAATCATTGGACTGCAACTGCAAGGCAGTCTGCAGGAGAAAGAAACTTTCTGCTCCCATAAATACTTACAGCTTCAGAAACCCTATATAGTGTTGCTATGAGTTAGAAAACAACTTGGTTTTTTGTTAGTTGTTTGTACAGCATCACTCTAAGTTGGAATTAACTTGATGGCAATGGATAAATCCTAGTATACATGTGGTTAAAATTTCATTTGGGAAAAGTGGTTTTTTTCGTTATGTTGAGACAGTACTAGTGTAGGATGTGTCTTAAATCAAGTTCTTTTTGAGCTATTAAAAAAAAAAAAAAAAAAAAGTACCGATAGGGGAAGACAAATGCCACACCACATGAGATCTCCAAGGACCAAGAAACAGAAACTGAAAAGAGATGATGACCTTTCCCCAGAGCCGAGAGAAAGTCTTGCTCTAGAGCTGGTAACCTGAATTCAGACTTCCAGCCTCCTGAACTGTGAGAAAACAATTTCCTGTTGCTATAGCTACCCACTTGTGGTATTTCTGTTATAGCTGCACTAGGTAACTAAGACAGAGGCTTAACAATAACCTGAGTGAGACACTGAAAACACTAAGACATGATCTTAAACACTAAAGTAACTCAGGGTGTCATGATCTGAAGCACAGTAGAGAATACAAAGTATACTCGGGACTACTACAAAACTACCACTTTAATGTCAGTATTCTTCCTGCACTGGAAGGCAAACTATTATCACAATATTGGTTACATTTGAGTAATTATCAATTCATCAAAAAGTAGAGTCCCAGGAAATAAAACACTGAAACAGAGATAGTAGGACAGTAGACAAGGATGAGCTCAGAAAAACAACCCCATGAAGCTGTTTACAAACTCCTGTGCTTGATCTCAGCCTGTACACACATGGATCAGCTTTTCATTTGCATACCAAAGACCAGGTTAAGTGAACTAACATGTAGACCCCTGCTTGAATCTTCAGACTTACAACTGGGTGGTACACATATAAACCAAACCCATTGCCAATAGGTCGATTCTGACTTGTAGTGACTCTTAAGACAGCAGCTTCCTAGGGTTTCAGAGACTGTAAATCTTTACAGGAGCAGGCAGCCTCTCTCATCTTTCTGCCATGGAGCGACTGGTGGACAATGAATAAGTTAGACCAAAGAAATGACAGATATGGTATTAGCTCAGAATACTGAATATACTATGAACTGCCAGGAGAATACACAAATCTGTCTTGGAAGATGATGCTCCGTCTTTATGGAGCTAGACTAGCACACAGAGAAGTATAGTCTATAGGACAAATCTGATCCACTGCCAGCTTTCAGAAAAGTTTATGGAAACAAAGTCACACTCATTCATTAATATATTGTCTATGACTACTTTCACACTACAGGGAAAGTTGAGTAGTTGCAACAAAAATTATATGCCTGCAAGCAAGATCTAAACGATTTACTTCCGGGTCTTTTACATAAAAAGCTTGCTAACCTCTGGGCTAGACAGTTGTTACTCAAGTTCAATATGTTGCTCAAAATTCCAACCGGAATGCTTCTTCATATCAAGGAATATGCTTGCCTCCTCAGTTCCAATTAGGGTTGACAGGAATAGGTAATTTAGACATTGGCTATCAAAAATGGGTGGGGGAGGCTATTAAGGCATGAAGTGGTTGGCTTGCAAACTTTCATGGGTGTGCTTAGTTTCAGAATGAAGAGGGTAGAGTAGAATCCCCACTGAATCAAAGTTTTCCTCTTTTCCAGATGGGTCAGGTGGAAGGATTTTATGACTCAATTGTGAGTGATTATTACCAGGATTAATTGTGATTTTTCAAAACTGAAGTTGCAGAAGATGTGTAACTAAAAAGGGGGAATAGTTAATCTTTCATTTCAGGAACAGACAATCCCAGGACCATAAAGAGGTAAGAACATGAATGGAAGGTGAGATCCCTACCTAGAAAAGCGGTGACAGCAGAGACAGTGACAGCGGGGAAGGCATGGAGAGACAGAGCAGCTGTGGGCTCTATCTAGGCCTATGGCTTGATCTTTTTAGAAGATAATTTGGCCATGTCTTATAGTGAATTATTTGATATGGCTCTTCTATTCATAGCGTTTGTAACTCCCACCAAAAACTGGACCATGCAAATATGGAGTATGGGACTCTGAAGAAGTAACTGGTCAGTTTTGCCATTCTGCTGAATTGATTTAAATGAGCCATCCCAGAAGCAGGAATGAGGGAATCTCATTACCATCATGAAAGAAGAGCGATGAGTAGAGAGTGTTCTTTGGAACTGAGATTCCTGCAAAATGAACTTCCTCAACCCAGGAGACAGAGGGTTGTGAACCAGTGATGTGGGGGTGAAAGGCGGGCAGCGGCTTTAAGAGCATGAGAGAGAGTGGCAGATTCCCCCATGCACTGATCGAATAATCAAATAAACCTGAGTGCCTTTGAGCAGGAGGCTTCTTTGTGGAATAGGATGCCTCCAGGCACTTCACTAGTGGTAGTGGTATGCTGTGGAGTCAGTTCCACCTCACAGCGATACTGCATAGGGTTTCCAAGGCTGTATATCTTTACAGGAGCAGAAAGCCTCACCTTTCTCCTGCGGAATGGCTTTGAACTGCTGACTGTGAGGTTAGCAGCCTGACTCATAACCACTACACTACCAGAGCTCCTTAAGTACTCCATTGTTGTTGTTGATAAGTGTCATTGAGTAGATTCTGACCCATAGTATAGAGTCTGTATAGGGTTTCCAAAGAGCGGTTGGTGAGCTTGAACTGCTGACCTTGCAGTTCAAATGACTCTAGTATGACACATTAGCCCACAGCACCACATGGAACTATAAGTTAGTGCCTTTGGGCAAATGCTTATGGTTGTGAGGCAAGTCCATTGGGCATTTATCAACAACGCTAAAAGAGCTTTGTAACACTTACCCAAGCAGGGCAGAGGCCATGGGCCTGTAGCCATGGCTGAAAAGAGGCACTCTTGACTGGAAAACTATTCTGAATATTTCTGATCCTGCACTGCATGCAAATGATTAACTTCCATAATCACGAATATGGTCTGTGAGTTCTATGTGGCTACTGCAATGAATTATCAAACCATGGGAGCAGAGCAAAGTGCCTTGGAAGGGAGGAATGGTTGGTGCCAGAACTGGTAAAGAAGGTAAGGGCGTTTCTGAACTCAGCCTCATAGAAATCAGCCTTGGGTTGATGTTGAATCTAATTTTCCTTCTATCTTGTGAAGTCCGTGGAGGCCAGACAGCTCCCACACCATTCTTTTTTTTTTTTTAAAGGTTCCCACACCATTCTTATAGGCAATATTTGACAAACTAGTATGTATTTGCATTTAAATCAGCAATTACATTTCTAGGAATTAGCTAGATATAACTGCAACATCAGAGAACTATAAACACAGTAAGTTATTTATTGTAGCAATGTTTGTAGTGGGGAAATATTTAAAGCCACCTAAATTTCCATGTGAAAGTAGTTGAACAAACTATCAAATGTCCTCATAATGGAATACTATGTATGCAGCTATAAAAAAGCATGAAGAAACTTTTCATGACTTTACAAAGAGTAATTTCCAGGATAGATTTTAAATTTGATAAAACTAAGTATAAAAAGGAATGCTGCATTTTATGTAAGAAAGAAGTAGAAATAAAAATATATTCACGATCAGCTTATTTGACCAAAAAGTAAATCAGGAAAAATAAACCAAGAAACCAAAAGGTGAAAACAAGGTTGAAAGAGCAGGAAAATGATGCAAAAGCATGGAGGGAAGAGGAATGAAACGTCTCTATTTTTGTATACACACATAGACACCCACACATTTTTGCAAATACTCAGTAAATGGAAAAATGAAATAAATGAATAAACAAATAGACAAGGAGAACACCGGATACAGACAAAAACAAAGGAGCCCATGTTTTAATAAGTTAACACAACACCCTGAAAAGGAAAAATGACTAAAATAACTCTTGTTGCTGTGGGGTCAGCACTGGACTGTAAACTACAAGGTGGGCAGTTCAAACCCACTAGCTGATGTTTGGAAACCCTATACAGGGTAGCTATGAGGAGGAACTGATTCGATGGCACTTATACAACAACATAGTTTTTGAACTACAGAACTTCAAGATATAGATAAAAAGAACTCTAAATAAATAAACTATAATTCAAAGGGTTTTATAGTCTCCCAAGTGGTGCAGTACTTAAGCATTCAGCAGCTAACCAAAAGGTCTGTGGTTTAATATACAAGCTGATCTTCCAGAGAAAGATGTGGCAATCTGCTTCATAAAGATTACAGTTTAGAAACCCTTGAGGGTAATTCTTTTCTGTTCTGTAGGATTGCTTATAATTGGAATCAGAATCTACTCAATGGTAATGTTTTTGTTTCTTTTTCCTCACAGTGGTATGGGCACAATATCTAAAGTGTATACTAGGATTAAGGAGCTCTGGTAGCATAGTGGCTATGAATTGGGCTGCTAATCTCACTCATGGTCATCAGTTCAAAACTACCAGCTGTTCCGCGGGAGAAAGATGAGGCGTTCTGCTCCCATACAGATTTATAGCCTCGGAAACCCTGTACAGGGTCGCTAAGAGTCGGAACCGACTCCTTGGCACATAACAACAACAACAAATCCTAGGATTACATCAGAAAACTCAATATAGAAAGAATGATAGAATTACAAAAATCACCATGTCTAATCAAAAGGAGGGCAAATAAACATACTGTCAGAGAAAGGGATTACAAATATGGAAAAGAAAAAGGCAAGGATGTCTTAAATTGGTAGAGTCCTGCGGGATAATGTGATGGACTGCGTGGTGGCTTGAACGGAAAGTGTGGCGGTTCAAGCTCACAAGGTGCTCCTCAGAGGATTGCTATGAGTTGGAACCAACTTGACAGCACTTAAAACAAGAACAATTATTAGGAACTAAGAAAGAATGTTCTTTTTTTATCTCCTGCCATTTCCTGGCTTATCTCCCACTGCCTTCTACCCTGCATCCACCATTCATACAGGAACATACAGTGTGGTATGTCACTTACCGTAAAAAAGAGACTCAAAGAGTGCCTTTCCTTTTTAGTTCCAAAAGATCTCTAGTCCAGAACCATTCACAGCACTCAATTCTTCCCTTTCCTAGAGAAAAAATAATGTGGAAGATGATTTTGTGAAATGTATACTTGGAGCTGGATATTTAATATTGGTCCCATTTATTCAATAATAACAATGACCATACTTTAACCTATCTTACCTCTTTCCACTTTTGCTTACAGTTTGATTCTCCTACAAGAAGTACCTACTGGTAGCAATGAGTTCCTTCCTGATCTGACTCTAGACAAAACATCAAGAACTCATCTGGATCATGACTAAATTTAACTTCATAACAAAGCCCCAGGCCCTGTTTTTCTCATTTGTTTGTTTTCATTTTCCCCCTTATGCTAATTGTTTTTGGTTGTATTATCTCAACTTCTATAATCCTCGTGGAGTATACAAGTGTATATAATACAGTATACACAATTCCGTTTCCAAAAATAACTACAGGCTGGTTTGTTTAAATAAGCTTCTTCTGTATTGATTCGAATGAAATATAACTAATCCATGCATTAAAATGAGATGAGGATGGGGGAGGCAAACTCCACTCAACGTCCCTGGGTCTTTTCCCCCAACATGAAATAAAAACCCAGGAACGTTAAGTGTAGTTTGCTCCCCAGTAACGACCACACTAAGCTTCTCTTCCATCAACTTTTCATTGACCGCCTTTTACTCCTCCATCCGACGCCGGGGTACCCTGATCCCGCAGGCCACGAAAGGTAGGTAGAATTCCTTTCATCCAGCACAGGCCGGGGGTTCTGAGGTCCCGGCCGCGCCCCCTCCCCAACGTCGGGACCCGCAGGCCGCGCCTCTCCAGGACGCGGAGGGCCACGCTTACCCGGGCAGCCGCCGGTGCCGCCCCTCGGGCTAAGGACAGCATTTCCGGTTACCCTCCGGACACTGGGATCTGGGCTTGCCGGTGGCGTTAGGCTCTGCAAAGGTGGCCCTAAGGCCCCAGTTTAGATAAGAGGAGAAAAGCAGACAGGGGGACGCTAACAGGAACGAATAGCTACTCCTCTCAAGCGGATCGGTGAGCAGGGATAGAGTTACGCCGCCCGCTGGGCGCTTTAAGAGCCGAGAAGGCCAGCTACTGGAGCCCTTTCAGCCCCGAGGTGAAGCGGCAGACAGGGCTCCGCCCCCACAAATCACATGACAGCCCCGCGACGGTGACCAGCACGTTGCTCCCCCTCCAGGCTTCTGGACCAATAAGGAACGAGCCTCCAGAAAGGGGTGGGGCCCAGGAGAGCCTACTTTTGAGGGCGGGTGCTAAGTGGAGCCATCCGCGATAATTCTACAAAGAAATGAGGCTCGCTGATCGTTTAGTTCCGTTGTGTGTACTTAACCCAAGGCGATTAAGAGAACACTGGAGAAAGATGAGGCTTTCTGCTCCCGTAAAGATTTGCAGCCTCGGAAACCCTCTGTAGGGTAACTATGAGTAGGAACCGACTCCACGGTACTTAACAACAACAACAACAAGCTTAGCACTATAGAGGTTAATACCATCGACCCTGAGAAAAACTTCACAAGGATGGAGAGATACAGGTTAGGGAAAAGACAGGATTTGGAAGCACAGCGGAAGCGTTTAGACACTGAAGACATGTCTCGAAAGATGGATGAAAATGCTTGAAAGGGTTTGCAGCCTTGTGTGAGTGGGGATCATTGGAGAATCGTAAAAGCTGTTTTGATTTCAGGAGGTTGCAGGGTAATTTCTGATTGCGATTTTTGGCTGGACTCAACTAACTGATCTATGTGCGTGGTGGACCAGAAATGAGATATTTTCTTTAGTCTACGGTTTATATACATTTATTCTCCTTACTCAAGTTTTCAATGAGAAATCGTTTTTGAAAAGCACTCAGATACTAAAGAGTATTTGACTAAAAATATAGAGGACTAAGGCCTGGACAATGTGGCCATGGACTTGATTTGTGATTAAAGAGCTCAGATTAGGGAAGGGGAGAGTCAGGAGATGAGTCAGTCACATGTTCAAGATTTAGTACTGCCCTTATTTCTGGAATTCTTTTCCCGTGGAACTTAACTTCAGTTTCATATTTGGTTTCAGTGAAAACTTTTAGTTAAGGCAAAAATGTTCCATTCAGGGTCATTTTGTAAATTTATAGTTATTTTTGTTATTTGTTTTAGACTATGGATAGCAAAACACACACCACCAGAGTCTTAATATTTGAAGTAATAACTTGAGTGTGTGGGGTTTATCAGACACTATTCCGATCACTTTTAGGTGACCTTGCATTGGTACAACAGAAGAAAACTCTAGCCCGTCCTGCACTATCCCCACACTTGTTATATTTGAGTCCATTGTTGCAGCCAGCTGTCAGTCCATCTCGCTGAGGGCCTTCATTTTTTCACTGTCTACCAAGCACGATGCCCATTCTGATAATATCTCCAAAGTAGGAGACAAAGTCTCATCATTCTTGCTTCTAAAGAGCATTTTGTCTGTACTTCCTCCAAGACAGATTTGTTTTTTCTGGCAGTCTATTGTACTTTCAGTATTCATCATCAACTCCATAACTCAAATGCACTTAACATGTATTCAACTCTATGAGATTTGTATTTGTTTCCTAGAAAGAAACTGGTGTACAGAGAGGTAAAGGTACTTGCCCAAGATGTCATAGTAGTTGGTTGCAGTCTGATACTAGAGCCTGCTCATTTAACCACTACGTTTATGATTATTCAGTATTGGTAATTGTGCAAGAAGGCCTCTAAAAGTTTGTGGGAAAATGGAATTAAAAGATAATGGAGATTTTTCTACAAGCATTTAGAAGCCCACTTGAATTATAAAAAAGTATTGGGTTAAAAGTATCTGTGGTGGCAGTGATTAAACACCCAGCTGTTATTTGAAAGAACTTACTAGCTGTTCCACAGGAGAAAAGATTTGGTAGTCTGCACTCATAGAGATTGTTGTTGTCCTCTTTTACTCTGACCCTCCACCTTATCAAACATGATATCCTTCTTCAGTGACTGGTCCCTCCTGACAATATGTCTGAAGTATGAGAGACGAAGTTTGGCCATCCTGACCTCCAAGGAGCACTCTGGCGGCACTTCTTCCAATACAGATCTGTTGGTTCTTTTGGCAGCCTGTGGCATTTTCAATATTCTCCTCTAACACTATAACTCAAAAGCATCAATTCTTCTACAGTCTTTCTTACTGACTGTCTAGCTTTTGCATGCATATGAGGTTATTGAAAATACCATGGCTTGGGTCAGGCTCAAGATTATAGCTTAGGAAATCTTATTGGAAGTTCTCTGTCAAGATAGATTGGCAAAGTGGCAGCATCAATGGGCTCAAGCGAGCGTGGCAACAATTGTGAGGTTGACCCAGGACCGGGTAGTGTTTCATTGTGTTGTGCAGAGTCGCTATGAGTTGGTACCAACTTGATGACAGCTAACAACAGCAACAACAACAACTCTGTCAAAGGAGTCTTGGTGTGGCGCTGTGGGTTAATGAGCCAGACTACAAAGCCATTTGAACTGCAAGGTCAGCAGTTCAAGCTCTCCAGCTGCTCCTCGGAAACCCTATATAGGGTCGCTATGGGTCAGAACTGACTTGGCCCTTTACAACAACAACAACAACAACTCTGTCAAAGAGTCCCTGTGAATCGGAATCAACTCAACAGCACACAACAACACTGTTTACATTATCTTTGCATCAAATCAGACAGAAGATAATTTTGTGAAAAGTGCATAAGTCCTCTGAATCATAGTTCTGGTGAATGACTGATACAGGTAGAATAGATTGAGAGGGAGCCTAATGCAAATGGTGTATATGGCTAGATCAAGCTCCTCCCTTTGAAATCTATAAGTGACGGTTTCTAAATAACACCAGAACAATATATCTCTCTTCTGATCTCAGACTCCTTTTCCTTTCCAAAGTTAATTCTGCTCCAATACTACAGACTCCAGCTTCTTCCAACTCCTTAGGGGCCTCGCTACATCAAATATTCCCTTTCCTGAATCCTTATTCTCTCTCTATTAACATTTTCCATTAGCAATATGCTCAAATCTCTCTCAACCTGTAGCTTTAGGCTCAACTTCCTCTTAGAGTCCTATGTTTTCTATTCTAAATGGTCTTTCTTTTTTCATCTCATGGACAAGCTTCTGGTAAGAACAGATGATACTCCTTGTGTTCCCTTTCCTTTCCGCCACACTCCACAGAAACTGCCTTCACCAAGGATGAAAACACTACCCTACACTTAGTGTTAATAAGAACAGTCAGAAGCCAAACTGCCTTGAGTTTAAATCCCTACTGTGACTCTTAACATCTGCACAATTGTGTCCAAATTGCTAAACTTCACTGTACATCATTTTCCTCACTTGTAAAATGAGATTACTGTGAGGTTTTGACCTCAGAGTCACTGTAAGGTTAAATGTACTAGTATATATAAAGTTCTTATAATAGTAATTACTATCATGTGAATATCATTCAATATTATTTGCTGTGGATCTCACCTGATTTCTCCATGACATGCGGCACTGTTGATAACATTTTAATTGGAACTCCCCTTCTTTGGTTGCTATGACATATTTTTGTTTGCTTTCCTCAAAATTTGCTGGCTTCTCTTATTCTTTATCCTGGTCTCCTTGCTTTTATTCATACTTCAAAGTAAACTAATCTAAAGAGTTTAAACTTGGGGATAATTTAGTTACTCTCATGCTTAATATTCTAAGAGTGGTTCATTCTCTACCACCACTTGAGTGTGGCCCCCATGTTCATGGCACAGAATGGTAGGTAGAGTTATAACCATCACTTTCAAGTTCCAGGCATAAAGTTAGAGAAAGAGACAAGAAATGATCAAGGTTTTACATATATATATATATATATATATATATATATATAT
>NW_006408731.1:2821453-2830672 GCF_000296735.1 Chrysochloris asiatica | reverse complement strand
ATACCCCTATTACAGGGTCGCTATGGATCAGAACCAACTCGACGGCACTCAACAACAATATATATATATATATATGTTGTTGTGATATGCTTTTGAGTCGGTTCCGACCCGTAGCGACCCATAGTCGTTTTTGAGAAGTGACTTTGCTTCTGTTCGACTTTGAACAGCTGAACTTGCAGTTCAAACTAATCTTGAAGTCCAGTGC
Source organism: Chrysochloris asiatica (assembly GCF_000296735.1). NCBI lineage: Eukaryota > Metazoa > Chordata > Mammalia > Afrosoricida > Chrysochloridae > Chrysochloris > Chrysochloris asiatica. The sequence goes on along the minus strand of NW_006408731.1, from coordinate 2,830,467 downwards.
ATTAACCCACAGCACCATACCAGGGCTCCCAACTCTTTAAAATAAGTTTCTGAGATAGTGTCTGTAAAAATAGCAGGGAGTGTCATTGTCTGACCTTTGATTTCACAAGGGTATGAAAGAATCAGCATTATCCCAAGGCTATTCCTATAAGTTGAAGGTCAGACATGCCTTCACCTCCCAACTTTTTTTTTTTTTTACCAATTCTTACACCAGCTGTCTCTCCCATGGCACTCTGCTTCTCTGCTGGGTTTGATAGTCTATTGCAATGGTCAGACAGATCTCACAGACCATACTCACAGTTAGTAAGTTTACTAGGGAACTAACTGGTTACAACTCAGGATCAGGAAAGACTCAGGATACATTGCTTCGGTCAAGGCAACATTGTCTCAGCTGTATCTGCTCTCTCAGCCCAGCTCAAACAAATGTTGCAAAGCTCTTTTAACTCTGCCAACCAATGCTCAAAGGTACTGTGCCAGCAAACCTCTTGCCCAAAGACACTCAGTTTTTTTGCTTTGTGGTCCAGGAAGCGCACTGCTCTGTCTTGTGTTTATCTTTTGACTCTGCTGTCTCTGCTACCAATATTTCTTTGCCACTGCTTTTCACCATCTCTCGCCATCTCCAGTGCCACAGCTCTCTGTCCTCTGGATTAAAGAGGTTCAACACAGAGCTCTCAGGATGTGCTCTACTCCTGAAGGATAGCAGCTCTGAGCATATCTTGTTCATTAATGGTTCTTTTCCTTCCTCACTCAAATATACTTCTCCCAAGAACTCAAGAAACTAGTTTATATCTTGACTTCATGGCCGTCCTCCTACTAAAATAGACTTCTGTCTTCCCTCCGTAATGGTGCAGTAGTTAAAACATTTTTGAACTCACCAGCTACTCTACAGGAGAAAGATGTGATAATCTATTTCCATAAAGATTATGGCCTTCAAAACCTTATGGGGTAGCTGTACTCTGTGTGATAAGTTTGTTATAAGTTGAAACCAATTCAGCAGCAACGGATTTGGTGTGGTCCCTCTTGAACTCTCCTACTCCTAGAACCCAAACTCCCTCATGTTCTCAATATCTCCCCCTGAGACCTCCAATATCCAGTTCCTGAATCCCTGAACTCACCTGTCTGATTTGATGCTCTTGGTTATCTAGTGCTGTTATTGTTGTTAAGTACCGTGGAGTCGGTTTTGACTCATAGTGACCCTGCACAGGGTTTCTGAGGCTGTAAATCTCTACGGGAGCAGAACGCCTCATCTTTCTCTCACGGAACCGCTGGTAGTTTCAAACTGCCGACCTTGGGGTTCAACCTGATTCATAACCACTATGCTACCAGGGCTCTAGTGTACTGTGGCAGAAATACTACAAGTGGGTGACTTCAGTAAAAAAGTTATTTTCTTACAGTTTAGGAAGCTAAAAGTCTGAATTCAGAGTGCTGGCTGTAAGAGAAGCTTTTTTTAGCTTTGTTGACTGTAGAGAAAGGTCCTTGTCTCTTCTGAGCTGCTATTTTCAAGCAGTCTTCTTGTGGTTTGGCATCTCTCTTTCTCCATCTATGCTTGCTTGTTTGTTTAGTTTCTTTTTTGTCTCAAGAGAGAGTGACTGAAAACAACCTCTACATGATTTCTGCCTTATTAACATAACAAGGAGAACCCATTCACAAATGGCATTATAACCACAGGCACGTTGTTTAGTGCTGTCTGGTTCCAACTCATAATCATAGCACCCTGTATAGCATTTACAAGGAGCAGCTAGTGTGCTTGAACTACCGACCTTGTGGTTCAAGCCAACCTTGCAATCCAGCGCACTAACTCACAGCGCCACACCACATATCACACCATGACTCCAAAGACATAGAGGTTAGGATTTCTAATACTCTTTAAGGGGGAGGGTGGAATGACACAATTTAATCCATAACAGTATCTATACTCATAATTACCACTAGTTCTCCCTTAGCCTTGTTATTCCACTCCTTTTCCGATGTTGTTGAGATTATACATAGCAAAACACAACACTAATTCAAAGTTTCTACATGTGCAGTTCGGTGACATTGATTATAGTCTTCAATCTATGTACTCATTCCTACCCTTTTCTCATTTATTCCTCCCCCATGAACATAAATTCACTGCCCCCTAAGGCTCCTATCTAATCTTTGCTGTTCCACTCTTGACTGTGTGAGTGTGCACAGGGAAGGTGGAGGGGAGCAGCATGTGCATTTGGAGGCTCAAAAAATTGACTCCTTTCCCAAGCTTGAATTCTTCTTCTCCCTAGCATATTTGTTTTCTGCCTAGTGTTTTTTGTCTGCCAGTATCCTCTCTTTCTTGTGCCTCAGTTTGCTAGCATCTTTCTTCAGGAGTCATCTGCTTTTCTCTCAGAAGTACTTGTTTTTGCCTTCTGGGAGTTCAGTTCTATGTAAGAGATGGAGGAACCATTTGATTGATTTGGTTTTTGACTCTCAAAAGTTTACAAAACTGCCTCTTCCCTCCTTGAACTGTGGAAAGAATGAAATGCAGTTACTTGTGTAAAGGGGCCAGTGACTAGGTACATAATAAGTATTCATTCAAATGTTAGTTTTCTTAAGGGTAGGAACCATGCCTTCTATTTTATGTTTTGTTTTGTATTTGGCTTCTTTTAGGAGGGGCTGAGGACAGGGGTTCTGAGCACAGTGGACACCAAATAAATCCCAACAACTTGAACTTCTTTCTCTTTTTAATCTGTTTTTCTTCTTGTCTTTGTTTCTATTTTATTGTATCTTTATTTTTTTTATTAACTTTCAGATTTCTGTCATTCTCCATTTCCCAGAATTCTTCTCTTTAAATTCATCCTCAACTAGATATACTTGGAGAGCAAGTCTTAAGAGGATGAACATACTCTGAAGAAGGCAAACCAGAAGGAAGTCTTGGTGAACCTAAAGCATGTTCCCAAAATAGATTGGACCGTTATGAGATTGCCTACTGCATTGCTCTTTGAGTTAACATCTGTGAGCCTCATATGTTTTACCTTTTATTCCCATGGAGACATTTCCTCTTTGTTCATGAGCCATTTTACTGAAAACTTGCCCAATGAGTCCCAGCGAGCCAGGTTTGGATTTCCATGAGAAGGTGGTTAAAGCACACTCATTCTCAGATGATAGAATTTTACAAGACCAATGACTTATTCATTGCAAATGTTGTATTTAAACAACCTAAAAGGTGACTATACATATGGACGTCACCAGATGGAATACAGAGGAATCAAATTTGCTACATCTGTGAGAAGAGTATTAGTGGATGCTTGTTCTCTCTGAAAAAAACTACTTACAAGTTTTTTGTCATAGGAAAACGTTCTTAGGAGCTTTCAGTGCCTGATACTTTGAGATTGAGTGTAAGAAATACATGTGAGGGGTCTGAAAGATGATGGAATGCCAACCCCAGTGGTCATTTCTTAGCCTGCTGCTTCTTTCGGTCCGTTAGTTTAAATTCTAGTTCCATAGGATGACAACAACACAAGTTTGTATTTGATGTGTTTGTGGAGTAATTTCTCTTTGGTCTCTTCAAAGGGAGAACAGAAGGCGCTGCATTCATTGACATTTCCAGGTAACAGTGTAACAGACAACCAGTTGTGTATTCATCTCCCTTTGCTAATTAGATAATAATTCTCCCCTCAATATTCACATTTCTTGAAACTGGTTTCTCATTTCTGCTTTCCTTTGTCTTTGAAATATGGTCAGTCTTGTATTTCCCACTACGTTATAAACTTCCTACCATTCATTATTTTAAATTTCTTAAGTTTTCCTCCTGCATCCCATCTTCATACTTACTCTTCAGCCCCAATATTTAATACTGGGCAATAGTTATAGAAAACAGTTGACACATAGAGCTGGGCAGGGATTCATATAAAAACAAGTGTTATTTTATGAAAACTTATACTGCACAGGTCAGCTCTTGAGCTGAGCAAAGTCTAACCATAGCTCACTTACCTTGTGCTGGGTAATGCTTTAAATGTTTTACATAGATTTACTAAATTAATCCTTGAACAACCCTGTGGTATATGTATTAATACTCCATTTGAAATATGAAAAAAGTGAACTTAAAGAAGGTGATTACTTGCTTATCTTCACACAGTAATAATTGAGAAAGCTGGAACTGAACCTATGCACTCTTAACTTCAGTCTATACTCTTAAGCACTATCCCAAACCTACATCACCCTGTTTGTTCCTCGCATAGCCTTTTTTTTTTTTAAACAGATGTGAAAACTGAGGCTTATAAATTTGTCTTGCAAAAGGCCACCAAACCAGGAAGTATGGTAGCCATCACTGCATTGCATCTGTCTGAAGCTTGAGTTGCATCATTTGCATCTTTATGGTATACTAATAGAGCCATCAGGAGCTCTGGTAGTGTCGTGGTTAGGAATCCGGCTGTGAACCTCAAGGTCTGCAATTTGAAACTACCAGCTGTTCCACAGGAGAAAGATGAGGCTTTTTGCTCCTGTAAAAATTTACAGCCTCAAAAAACCTGTACAGGGTCGTTATAAGTCGGAACCGACTCCACGGCACATGACAACAACAACAACAATAGAGCCATCTGCTTGTTGGTATTGTGTGGGTTCTTATTCATAGCAACCCTGTATAGGGTTTCTGATGAGTTGATCAGGAAATGAGGCAATATGCCTTAGTTATCAAGTGCTGCTATAACAGAAATACCACAAGTGGATGACTTTAACCAACAGAAATATATTTTCTCACAGTTTAGGAGGCCAGAAGTCCAAATTCAGAGTGCCAGTATGGAGAAAGGTCTTTGTCTTCTTTCAGCCTACCTTGGAGAGCTCCATGTGTGTTGGCATCAGTCTTTCCCTGGACCTAGGAGCTTCACTCCACTTTTGGAGTGTCTTTCTTGGCACTCCTTCTTTGCTTACTTCTCTCTCTTTTAAGATTAAATGTATTGCAGGCCACACTCCTATTTCCTATCAGGGTTGTGATGGTAGTAAAGGTTTTGCAGCCCCCCACTTAATTCTTTTATTGGTTTATCATGTCAGATTACATCATGTGGGATCATTACCTAGCTGCCACATTACATCATTGTTGTGGTTAAGTGCCTTCGAGTAAGTTCTGACTCATATTCACCCTGTATATGGTTTCTGATGCTTTAAGTCTTCATGGGAGCAAAAAGCTTAATTTTTCTCTCACAGAGTGACTGGAAGGCTTGAACCATGGTCCTTCTGGTTCCCAGTCCAGTGCTGTGCTCTGTTACATCATTACATAACTGATACTCGTGGCCCAGTCACACTGAAACATATTTTGGGGGGACACAGTTCAATCCATGGCACCTGGTAATGAGTTTTGAAGGTGTTGCATGAGGGTGGATAAAACTGGATAAGGAAATGTTATAAAATATAGAAGCATATTCTCATAACATCCTGTCAAGGACACTTGGAGTCAATATATTGACTGCTGGAATTTGGGATAAAAAAGATTGTCTACAATAAATACAGTAGAGATACCAGAACTGCCTTGGCAGCGTGTTGTGGATAAAGTCATAAGACTTAGAGAAGACTATTATGTAACACCCAAGAACCCACCAGCTGACTAAGTTGCTTAGGAGGTTCCAGTAGGCATTCACTTCACTAATGCCATAAGGAAAATCACTAGTTTGTATTGTTGAGAAACTTGGTGGTGACTGTCCTTTGGGGGTGAGAACGAATATTAAAAGATGATGGCATAATGGACTGCATGTTGGGCTGCTAACCCTAAGGTCACTTCTTGGGAGAAAGATGAGGTTGTTTGCCCCTGTAAAGATTTACAGCCTCAGAATCCCTAAATAGGGCCACGCATTATGAGTTGGAACTGACTCTATGGCACACAACAACACAACAGTGTAGCTACAGACAAACCAGCTTCCCTCAGAGAGCAGTGCTTTACATGGGGAGGAGAAAATCCCATCATACTGGAACATTTTCAAATTGCTTTTTATTGCATCCTAAGTTATGTCGTAAGAAGCTCTGGCAGTGTAGTGGTTACGAATTAGGCTGCTAACCTCAGGGTCAGCAGTTTGAAACTACCAGCTGTTCCATGGGAGAAAGATGAGGCTTTTCTGTTCCCATAAAGATTTACAGCCTCAGAAACCCTGTACAGGGTCGCTATGAGTCGGAACTGACTCCACGGCACAGAACAACAACAACAAGGTATGTCATAAGTGTATAGAAGATACCATCTCAGATGAAAGCTTTTAAGATACTTTGTTTTTCTCCTGACACCACGATTCTTTTAACATGTATTCAGCATTCCCAGGCAGGTCAAGATGTCCTACAGAAAAACCTTGGGTTAGACCTGCAGGGGATCTGGCTATTGTTAACAGAAGGGAAGGTAGACTGGATGTAGTTGGCCATAGAGAAAGCTGACTTGCCTGTTATAGTACAGAGAAGCCAGCTTGCTTATATCCTTATTCAATGACTGCTTTCCCTAAGCAAAAATTGCCTTTCATTATCTATTTTTGGAGGGTTTTTTTTTTTTTTTTTTTTTTTTTACATATGTGTGGTTCTCAATTCCAACAGTTTAAAGAAGATCTAAAGAAAATGCTATTTCCAATAACCTCATATGCATGTGAAAGCTGATTTTACTAAAAAGTCAGCTTTATTTACAGTGAATAAGGAAGACCGCAGAAGAATTGATGCATTTGAGTTATGGTGTTGGAGGAGAATATTGAAAGTGCCATGGGTTGCCCATAGAACCAACAGATCTGTGTTAGAAGAAGTGTAGCCAGAGTACTCCTTGGAGGACAGGATGGCCAAACTTCATCTCTCATACTTGGGACATATTGTCAGGAGGGACCAGTTTCTGGAGAAGAATATCACGTTTGGTAAGATGGAGGGTCAAAGAAAAAGAGGAAGACTCCCAGCAAGATGGATTGGCAAAGTAGCAGTGTCAATTGGCTCAACTGTGGCAACAATGGTGAGGTTGGCCCAGGACCGGGCAGTGTTTCGTTCTGTTGTGCATAGGGTCACTATGAGATGGTCCTATTCGATGACACCGAACAACAACAACATAGAAAATGCTAAGTTCTAACTTTAAAAAGAGAGAGACAGATGCTCCCGTGTAACTGAGTAATAGTTCCTATTGTCAATGTGGATGATGTTGGTGTTAGTTGCCACTAATTGGATTCCAACTCATGGTGACCCCATGTTTGCAGAAAGCCCTACTGGGTTTTCAGGGCTTCTGGAAGAGCAGAGGCTAGGAGGAGGTCTGAAAAAAGTGGATGAAAACTACTTACCTATTATAATGGCTCAGAGTCCTGGTGTGGAGCTGTGGGCTAATGTGCTAGCTGCAAGGTTGGTTTGACCTGCAAGGTTGGCAGGTCAAGCTCACCAGCAACTCCTCGGAAACACTATGCAGGGTCACTTTGGGTTTGAATCAATTCAACATGGTACTTAACAACAACAGCAACATTATAATGGCTAAAATTAAAATGACTGGCCAAACCAAGTGTTTATGAGGGTGAAAAGGAAAGTGGAATCCTCATACACCACTGGTGGGAATGTAATATGGTACAGCCACTTTAGGAAACAGCTTTGGTAGTTACTTAAAAAAAAAGTAAGCATACATCTATCATATGATTCTTTCCTATGTGTTTACTCAAAAGAAAAGAAGTATAGATCTATGCAAAGAGTACAAATATTCTTCCTGTTGTTAAGTGCCACCGAGTTATTTCTGTATAGGGTTTTTGAGGAGTGGCTGGTTATTTTGAACCTCGGCCCTTGTGGCTCAAACTGACCTTGTGGTCAAGTATCAGGACTCCACAAATGTTCTTGGCAACTTTATTCATAATAGCGTTAAACTGGAAATGGACTTCAACAGGTGAATGGGTCAATACATTGAGATATATCCATATCTTTTAACTCAGCAGTTAAAAGAAATGAACTACTGATACACACAACAGTGTGGATGAATCTCAAAATAATTATGCCAATGCAAGAAGTCAGACAAACAAGACCGCATCCTGTATGACTCGGTTTATTAAAGCCTAAAAATATTAATATAAAGTGACAGAAAGCAGAGTAGTGGTTGCTTGTGCTTGGAGTGAAGGAGTTGAAAGGAGATATTACCGGAAGGCACTTTTGCCATGATGAATATGCTGTTGTTATATATTCACTATTTTATTTTGCAATGAATTCATGGATGTCAAAACTTACCGAATTTTATATTTTAACTAGGTGTGGCTTATTGTACAGTCATGATACCTTAATAAAGCTGTTTAATAAAAATAAAAATTTAAAATATGAAACAATCTAAGGTATTTGAACACTGAATGAATATTTAAAAATATGCTTGAAGTTATTGTTACTTTTTGTATGTGCCTAGGATTCCTGGTATGGCACTGCAGGATAATACGCTGAACTCCAAGGTCGGTTTAAACCACATGGTTGCTACTTCAAACTCACCAGCTGTTCCTTGGACCTGGTATACAGGGTTGGCACTTAACAACATTGTATTATGATTTTACATTTTAAAAGGAATTCTCATCGTTTAGAGCTACATACTGAAATATATATGGCTCTGGTAGCATGGTGGTTATGAGTTGGGCTGGTCAGAAGTTTGAAACTACCAGCCATTCCACAGGAGAATGATGAGACTTTCTGCTCCTGTAAAGATTTACAGCCTCAGAAATCCTATTCAGGGTTCACTATGCCTCCACGGCACATAACCACTACCACCACTATAAAAACAATATGCGATCTGAATTTTTCTTCAACATGATTTGGGCAGGAGGGGTGTGAGAATATTCATGAAACCGATTGAGCTTGAGTTGCACATTACTGGAAATATGTGATGGGTACATGTGGGGTTTTATTATAATATTTGCTTTACTTTCATTTTTGTTTTGAAAGTGCCAAATTTAAGAAGTTTGTAAAAGAGAATATGTTGTTGTTGTTGTTGTCGTCAGGTGCCATCGAGTCAGAACCGACTCATAGCGACGCCATGCATAGCAGAACGAAACAATGTCCGATCCTGGGCCAACCTCACCACCGCTGCCACACTTGACACCATCAATGATG
>NW_006408731.1:2801780-2819969 GCF_000296735.1 Chrysochloris asiatica | reverse complement strand
AACAACAACAACAACCGGAGTTAGTTGAAATTGTACCTGGTTCCCCCCTCCCCTTTTTTTTTTCACTTCAGCTTTGCTCCTCTGTTATTTTTTGCTCTATAACAGCATCTTTCCAGTAGGCTTACAGATGAATGTAGATGAAGAAAATGTTGACTTCAAAGAAAATCTTCCTCTTTTGAATTTAAGAGCATATGAGAAGCCAAAGAAACACTTTGAAGTGTAGTAAATTTGATCTTGCGTTTTTCCTATCTCATCTCCTATCCCTGGACTGCTAACCCCAAGGTCGGCGGTTCAAATCCTCTAAGCACTCCTCGGAAACCCTAAAAAAAGGGTTGCTATGAGTTGGAATGGACTCTACGGTAGTTATCAACAACATTTTCACCCCCAGTAGTTCTTTAACTGACAGGCCGTTGAGTTGGAACTGAGTTGGAACTGACTCCATGCCACACCACCACTACAATAATAGGTTGTTGCTGTTGTTAAGTGCCATCAAGTCAGTTTCAATATATAGCAACCCTGTATAAGGTTTCCAAGAAGCAGCAGTGGGTTTGAACTGCCAACCTTGTGGTTTGCAGTCCAATGTTGATCCTATAGAGCCACACCAGGCAAAGACTTTAGTGCAATAGCTTAGAGGCCTGGGTAGCTCAGTTGGTAGAGCATCAGACTTTTAATCTGAGGGTCCAGGGTTCAAGTTCCTGTTCAGGTGTTACACTTTTGGAGTCTTGGTGTGGTTATGTGGGTTGATGCACTGGACTGCAAGCAAAGTAGGTTTGAACCCCAAGGTGCTTCTTGGAAACCAGCAACAATCCATTTTAATGGAATAGTGCTGAGTGTGAGAGAGGTAAGTAAACCATAACCTTAGTTTTTGTTTTACTGTTGGGAGGACAAAACACACTCACCAATTTGTCATGTGACATGAGGGAAGTGGAATTGATGTTATCCTGCCTACCTGTAATTATTAGAAGTATATCAGATCCCTTTAGCTCACTCTTTTTCCTCTCTTAAACCTGGAATTAAATTAAGAAAACATCATAATGTAATTTAGCTTCTCATTATCAAACTAATCATTCTTGAATTTATATGTTTTTTCCACCTTCCTCTTTATTTCTTTCAGAATCCTCCTTTCTCTCAGATGTCCTGGGCTAACCCTAGACACTGAGGTTACATTGGGAGAACAAGAAAGGGAAAGGGTCAGGAAACTTACATTTTAGAGATGAGATGGACAATGTGACAGTAACTTAGTATGCTCTTAACTACAGAGCCACAAAGCTCATTGACTTAGTGGTCAGAAAATGGTCCTTTGAAGAACTGCCATTTGTGTTGAGGCCTGAATGATTCAGTGGGAGGCCACAGTGTCAAATCTTGAGGAAGACTGGACAAGTTCTCAATGGAGACTGTCAGCTGAAGTAAGGGCTTCTGTAATGAACTGATTAACTTACAAAGAAACTGACAGGAAAGCCCAGTGAGCACCTCTGCAGCACTAGATGTCTGTGCAGTTGAGCATTTACTCAACTCAGTTCCTCTACACTGTCACTAGCCTAACCAGTGCTAGTTTTGGTGAAGAACTACCCCTTTCCCAGGACTCTTCCTGTCCAGAGCATCATCAGTAGGGTTATTGATGATTCAGGTGTCTAGCTCAAACTGAAGGAGAGGAAAGCTGTGAGCTAGGGTTGAAATGCAAGGATTCCCACTGCAATAGGAGCCTCTCTTCCTTCTTTTCACTGTCTTGACCCCAACCAAGATCTGAGAAATGATGGAGACAAAATTACTTTCCACTGTTTTCCTTTGTAAAGTTGTTTTGATTTTCTTCATCCCCTGGATCATATTTTGCATATATTTTTTTGCTTCTAAAACCAAAGGAAAAAATCATCTTAGGTTCTGGCATTGTTGATGCTGTCAAGTGCCATTGAGTTGGTTCCAACCCATAGCAACCTTGTATCGGGTTTCCAAGGAGCAGCTGGGGAGTTTGAAACCAACCTTGGAGTCAAGCACTTATTTCCCAGCGCCACACCAGGATCTGGCATTGGTGCTGAAAACCTGTACCTCTGTTTTCCTTTTTAAAATTTCCAGGCCATTCTAAGGGTATAAAACTGGACTGTCATTAGAGTGACCTATATGTCAATGATGGTGAAGTCTGAGGCAGACCCTTACACTTCCATTTTGAGAATCTCTTTTGGATTACTCACCTGCTCCCACCTCTTCCACATGAATTTCTGTAAGAATTTCTGTGGGTGTCAAAATCTTCCTTTCACTGATTCTCTCCCTCTTGATACTTCTTCCCCAGGCTCATCAAACTGGGAGACTCCAGTCTCATGAATTCTATTCGTTTAGCTTCTCTAGGGACCAGTCATTGACTTTCTTGCTTCCCAAGCTGTTATTTGTGCCATTGAAGAGATTTCCACTCATGGTGACTCCATGTGACAGAGTAGAAGAGTCTCATAGGGTTTCCTAGGCTGTCATCTTTAAGGGAGCTGACCACCTGATGTTAAGTGTGGTTGAGTAGGTTCGTCTAACAGAGACCCTATATAGGGAGCCACTCAAAAATCGAGGAAAATGTTCAGGGAAACCTATGTCTTTGTACCCCGTTATCCCTTTTCACCCTTTCCTGGGTCTTTGTCTTGTTTTTAACTGCAGGGAAAAACTGGAGAATGTGGGCGTCGATCCCACTACCTCTCACATGCTAAGCGAGCACTCTACCAGTTGAGCTAATTCCCCTCATGGGACTCAGCTTTCAGGATTTTAACTTATTTGCAATTCAGATCAGCAACTGCCAAACCCTCTAGCCACTAAGGTTGAAGCCAGAGTCCAAGTACACTACCACTTAGCATCACAAAGACTGCTTTGGACAAGAACAGGGAAGCAATCTATTGATTTGAGAGGAGGAGGAAGAGAGATGAGGACGACCCCGGGGAAAATCACTGTAGGAAATTTCTTGTTTCCATCACAATTTTCACTTGCTGATTTTATGGAAGAAAAGAGAGCATGTCCCATCTAGGGGAGGTAACACCTAAAACCTTCTCGCTAAATAGCACAAGTATATTTTGTGGCCTTTGAATTGAAAAAGAGTTAGTATTATCAATTGACTGCTGACATATGATGTCTAGATCTGTGACATTTGCTTTTCCAAGTTCTACCTTGCTCTGTTATCTTCCAGGCTCACCCACTATGTTTAAGTACAAAATAAACTACACGGGGAAACTTATTTATGTATATGTCACTAACTGTAGGATAAGCATTGGACAGCTAACCGCAGGGTCCTTTGGAACCCTGTACAGGGATCACTATGAGTTGGAACTTACTCCACAGCATGCACTTAGGAAAGACAAAGATAATCAATCACCTTTAGCTTAACATTTCAATTAAATATTCCATCCTTGAAACACGAAAGGAGATTTGTTTTGCTTTGTTTTTCTGTCGCTAAAAAATGATTTTAGAAAGAAATCAATATTCATCTTAATTGTTGATATTATGAGATGGTGAGGCTTCATCTCTAATAGTTTAGACATGCTGTCAAAAACTCCAGTTCCTGAAAAGGGTCATCATGCTTAATAAAGTAAGTGGAAGAAGAGGAAGACCCCCAATGAGATGAATTTTCACCAGGGCTGCAACAATGGGCTCAAACTTAACAGTTGTGAAGATGGCTCAGGACTGGGCAGTGTTTTATTCTGTTGAACATAGGGTCACTAGCAACAATGACATCTGGAAACAAGAGGTCATGTGGTGTATGAAGAGTTGGTTAGTTGACTGCTCCCTATTCCTCCCATTCTTCTTCTAACAATGCTTAAAAATTGTGCTCCAAAATTTCCCTAAGCCATATGTTATCATAGAAAAACAGCAACGAATCCAGCTCCTCTAAGCCAGCAGCAGTGGGATTTCTCTTTGAGATCCCGAGGCTGCACAGTCTACACTGATTTAGTGATTTCACAGTATGTGATGGGTTTTATTTCTGACCTTCATCCACTCTGGAATCTAATTTTCACTGTGTGCTCCTGGCATCTCTGGAGATTCCATCCATTAAATCCTATATTTACTGAATACATAAAAAATAAGTTATATGTTGCTCTTAAGGTACCATTGAGTTGGTTCCAACCGATACAGACTCTATATAGAAGAGAACTAAACACTGCCCATCTTCACAATTGTTATATTTGAGTCCATTATTGCTGCCACGGTGTCAGTCCATCTTGTTGAGGGTCTTCCCCTATTTTGTAGACATTCTACTTTACCAAACATAATGTCCTTTTCCAAGGACTGGTCCTTCCTGACTTCGTGTCCAAAGTACAAGAGGCGAAGTCTTACCATACTCGGCTTGTAAAGAGCATTCTGGCCATATTTCCACTGAGACAGATTTATTTGTTCTGGCAGTCTATGCTACTTTCAATATTCTTCACCAACACTGTAATTCAAGTACATGGAGTCTTCTCCATGTTCCTTATTAACTGTTCAACTTTCACATGCATATGAGGCAATCGAAAATACCATTGCTTGGGTCAGGGGCACCTTAGTTCTCAAAGTGACATCTTTGTTCTTTAACACTTTAAAGAAACCTTTAAAGTGTTAAAGAGCAAAGCAGATTCACCCAATGCAGTATGTCATTTGACTTCTTGACTGCTTCTTCCATGAGCACTGATTGTGAATCCTAGCAAAATGAAGTCTTTGACAACTTCAGTCTTTTCTCTGTTTATCATTTATTGGTCCAGTGCTGAGGATTTTTGTTTTCTTTCTGTTGAGGAGCAATCCATACTGAAAGCTATAGTCTTTGATCTTCATCACGAAATATTTTTAAGTCTTATTTGTTTCCAGCAAGCAAGATTGTGCCATCTGCATATTTTAGGTTGTTAATGAGTCTTAGTGTGGTGCTGTGAGTTAATGCACCAGACTGCAAAGTAGTTTGAACTACAAGGTCAGTGGTTCAAGCTCACCAGTCGCTCTTTGGAAACCCTATAAAAGATCTCTATGGGTCGGAATTGACTTGACGGCACTTAACAACAACAACAATGAGTTTTACTTCAATCCTGATGCCACATTCTTATTCGTGTAATCCAGTTTTAAGGATTATTTGCTCAGCATACAAATTAAATAACTATGGTGAAAGGATATAACAATACTCACACCCTTCCTAATTTTGAACCATTCAGTATCCTCTTGGAGTCCTGGTATGGCACTGTAGAAAAGCTCTCTGGACTGCCAACCACAAGGTTGGTGGTTCAAACCCACCAGCCCCCCTTTGGAAGCCCTATACAGGGTTGCTATGAGTCAGAAGTGACTTTATGGCACTTAACAACAATAACAGAATATTTAATATGATATGTGATGAATATCAGATAGCTCTGGTTTAAGGTTCAGGACATCCTTGCAAGGAAGGGCCCAAATTTACAGAACGATTTACAAGACCTAATTAGTACTGGCACGGCACTGTGGGATAAAGCACTGGACCACAAGGTGGATTTGAACCACAAGGTCGGGTGTTCAAACTCATCAGCTGCTTCTTGGGAACCCTATACAGGGTTGCTATTAGTCGGAACCAACTCCAGGGCACTTAACAACAACAACAATCTAGGGAGAGATGATTCTTATGGGGGTGGCACAAGGAATGTTCACATTAAAGAAGTTGTTGTTGTTGTTAAGTGCCGTCGAGTCGGTTCTGACCCATAGCGACCCTGTACAGGGTTTCCAAGGGTGTAAATCTTTACGGGAGTAGAAAGCCTCATCTTTCTCCCGATTAAAGAAGTTAAACAAGGAAATATAAAAATTTCCACTGAATTTTGCAGTTCTACAGAGATTGTTGGATAGTAAATAAGGAAGACAATACAATCGATGCATTTGAGCTATGGTTTTGGATGAGAATGTTCAAAGTAGCATGCATGGGCTGCCAAAAGAACAACAAACTAATCTGTGTTGGAAGAAGTACAGCCAGAGTGCTCCTTGGAAGCCAGGATGACCAGACTTCATTTCTCATACTTCAGAAGTATTATCAGTAGGGACCAGTCTCTGGAGAAGGATATCATGCTTGGTAAAATAGAGGGTCAGGTAAAAAGAGGAAGACTCCTAGTGAAATGGATTGGCACAGTGGCAGTAGCAATGGGCTCTAGCATATCAGTTGGCGTGGGACCTGGCAGTGTTTTGTTCTGTTGTGCATAGGGTCCCTATGAGACGGTACCTACTTGATGTCACCTAACAACAACAGAGATCATCCTTTGGCCTTGATAAAAACAGTTTAGGGAAGTTTGAGTTGAGGCCTGAGTGTCTAGAAGTGTCACCTTTGGGACAGAAATAGAAAGCATAAAAGGCTGGAAATTGAGACAATATTTTCTTTGGGGAATAAGGAAGGTTACCTTTTCCCAGATGAGAAGCTGCTAAGTCATTGACCAAAGAACAAAAACAACAAAATCGACATGAGAACAGAGTATCCTAACCAAAAGGGAGAAACCAGGCAAAAGTGGAGAATGCGGGCATCGATCCCGCTACCTCTCGCATGCTAAGCGAGCGCTCTACCATTTGAGCTAATTCCCCGTCGGATGCGTATGGCTGGTATGCCACACCCACCACTTCTACCAGTTACCTGAGGCTGCAGGCCACCAAGCCCGAGTGGACTGGGCTGAGGGTGAAACTTCTCAGACTACAACGTTTGGGAAAAAACTCCAGGAGCAGAGAGGATGAGGAATAGGATTACCGAAAAAGTCACGGGGAGGAGTATGGGGTGGGAAGGCTGCGGGGAAAACCTTGCTTCCCTTTCCTGATTTTACTTTTATCTTCCGAAAGTAAGAAAAGCACATTCCAGCTGTGGAACTACGAGACCCGCAACTTCTCGATTTAGTGGCAGTTATTCCAGCCAAAATAGAAAAGCATGTTTAACAATCAATTTTTAAATATTGTCTTATGACCGATATATGGGGCAATGCCAAAGGGAATCAAGTTCCAGAAGGAGATTTGAGCGACAGAAAAGCTAAGGTAAACTTCGAAACTTCGGGAGCTCTCGAGCCCTTAGCACACAGACCAAATGTCTCTCCAACAGCATGGTGAACTGTATTCTGGCCAACTGAGCGGAATGTCACTTGGGGTGTGCTTTAAATAGAATTTTATGCAATTTCTTTGAAAGCAGCATAATATTGCAATTTCAAAAATACATTTTAAAAATGAAGTTCATCTTGGAAGTTAGAGGAAGATCTGGCTCCCTATTTATTTTGTGCGCATTGTCAACAGAATGAACTTTTCAGGGAGATAAGTAGAAGCCTCAATTGTCACTTTCTTCCTAAGAGCAGCATATCTCACCACTTGAATTAATAATAGTTTAAATGAATGGTTTAACATTAAGAAAGGTGTGCGACAAGGTTGTATTCTTTCACCATACTTATTCAGCCTGTATGCTGAGCAAATAATCTGAGAAACTGGGTTCTGTGAAGAAAAACATGTCTTAAGAATTGGAGGAAGACTCATTAACTGCCTGCGATATGCAGATGGTGCAACACTGCTTGCTTAAAGTGAAGAGGACTTAAAAACATTTACTGATGAAGATCAAAGAGTACAGCCTTCAATATGGATTACATCTCAATGTAAAGAAAACAAAAATCCTCACCACTGGACCAATAAACAACATTCTTAGATCAACAGAGAAAAGATTAAAGTTTTCAAGGACTTCATTCTTCTTGGATCAACTATCAACACTCACGGAAGCACACCAGTTGTATTGCATTAGGCAAATCTGCTGCACAAGACCTTTTTAAAGTGTTGAAGAGCAAAGATGTCAGCCTGAGGACAAAGGTGTGCCTGACCCAAGCCATGGTATTTTCTATAACCTCATATGCATGCAAAAGCTGGACAGTGAATAAGGAAGACCGTGGAAGAATTGATGCCTTTGAGTTATGATGTTGGAGGAGAATATTGAAAG
Source organism: Chrysochloris asiatica (assembly GCF_000296735.1). NCBI lineage: Eukaryota > Metazoa > Chordata > Mammalia > Afrosoricida > Chrysochloridae > Chrysochloris > Chrysochloris asiatica. The sequence continues at coordinate 2,812,081 of NW_006408731.1, read as the reverse complement.
TGCCATGGGCTGCCAAAAGAACCAATAGATATGTTTTGGAAGAAGTGCTCCTTGGAGGCCAAGATGGCCAAACTTGGTCTCATGCTTTGGATATATTGTCAGGAGGGACCAGTCTCTGGAGAAGGATATCATGTTTGATAAGGTGGACGGTCAGAGAAAAAGAGGAAGACCCTCAACGAGATGGATTGGGCAAGTGGCAGCATTGATGGACTCAAGCATGGCAACAGTAGTGAGGTTGGCCCAGGATCGGGCAGTGTTTCGTTCTGCTGTGCATAGGGTCACTATGAGTTGGTACCGACTAGATGGCGCCTAACAACTACAATATGCCAGCCTTCATAGTCACACTTGTTCGTTTCAAATCTCTCTTTCCGCTTTGTCTTTCTGCTTAATACCTAGTCAACAGCAGGAGAAGCTGATAGAGGAGAGATTTTCTTTTGCCCATGGATTGCCAATCTGTGTGTGTGTGTGGGGGGGTGGGGAGTGGGACAAAGTCGGCAGAGCCAAACTCTCCTGCTGTGTCTCCTGACACAATTCCCAGGTTGTTCCTCATGACTGGTCTCTTAAAGAAGAAAATGATATTTTCCTGCAAAAAATTCTTTTTTAATTTTGTGAAGTCACAAAAAAGTATGTTTGGAGAAGTTATTTTTGCCTACTCAGTTTCTTATTTTGTTTTGTATGCAATGTTTAACTTTTTTTTCAAACCTAACACAGAAGCTAGAATAAAGTGGCACTGCCTTCCTGAAAACCAGGTAAATCAGAGTACCATTGGGTAACCAAGAATTAGGAGAGGAACGGGAGCACACAAAACTGGAGAATGCAGGCGTTCATCCTAATACCTCTAGCACACTAAGTGAATGCTCTATCACTTGAACGATTTTCCCTCCCTACAAATCGGGCTGAGAACCTCAAGGTCAGCAGTTCGAAACTACCAGCTGTTCTGCGGGAGAAAGATGAGGCGTTCTGCTCCTGTAAAGATTTACAGCCTCGGAAACCCTGAACAGGGTCGCTATGAGTCGGAACCAACTCCACGGCACACAACAACAACAACATATCTGGATTGATTTCTGGGTTTTGTTGTCATGTATAGTGATCTCAGATTGTTGTCTGCTATTGTTGGCTCTCAGTCCAAAAAACACCCTTTAGCATTTTTTGTAAAGTTGGTCTGGCCATTGCAAATTCCTATTTATTAGGAAATGTCCTAATTTCACCATCATATTTGAGGGACAACTTTGCTGGGTATATGTTTCTTGGTTGGTAGTCTTTTTCTTTCAGGGTTTTGTAAACCTCGTTCTGTTGCCTCCTTGCCTATGTGGTTTCTACTGAGAAACCTGAGTTTAGTCTTTCTATTTTGTAGGTAACTTTTTTTTTTAGTTGCTCTTAGGATTCTTTCCTTGTCTTTGATTTTGGAAGGTTAGCTTATGATATGTCTTAGTGTTTTCTTTTGGAATCTATCCTGTTTGGGGTTCATTGAGCTTCTTATCTTCTCGTCTTTCATGATATTAAGGAAGTTTTCTTCCAACAACTCTTCAACAATTTTTTCTGTGCTTGTCTCTTCCTATTCTGGAATTCTAATCACCAGTAAGTTGTTCCTCTTCATGGTGTCCTGCATAACTTTTGGGTTTTCTTCGAATTTTTCCGTTCTTTTTGCTGATTGTTCTTCTAGCATTGAGAGACTTCTAGTATTGAGAGATTTCTCTTCAAGCTCACTATTTGGGCTTCCGTTGTTTCCCATCTACTCAATGTATGGTTCATTTCTGAGATCTTAGTATTAATTTCCAGGATTTGTCATTGCATGTTTTGTATTGTTTCAAAATTTGCATTTATTTTGTCTGTTTATTCTTGTAGAGTGTTCCTGAATTCTTCTAATTTTTTTTATTGTGTTCTCCTTATTTTCCTCAATCTTTCTATTGATCCTTTGAAGGTATCATTCTTTTGAATTCTTTTTCAGTTACTTCTATTCTATTACCTTTCTTCCTCAGAAATGTTTTCTGGCTCTGCATTGGTCATTTAGTTGAGCCATTCTATCTTGTTTCTTTTGTGAGTTAAAATTGTTGCTGTCTCCGGGACATTGTGAGATTGTGAAAACAAATAGTGCAGTTGTTGGACCCAGAGGGGAGACATCTCTGGGGGCCTCCTGCAATTCAAGGAACTCAAGAGGTGGTTGTAGAGGGATGTGATAACAGAGTTTCTGGCCCTAGATGAAGTTCCTATTGGTCTCAGTGGCACACTAAAACAGTGCAGCCAGCCCCCACCTCATTCTGGCATGGCTCCCAAACATGGGGCCCTGAACTCCTGGAGAGCAGGGTCTGGGCTGGGGGTGGATGAGTGTGGGAGTTGGTCACACTTCTGGTCATTAGGGAAGCATGGGGAAAAAGAAGAAATTGCACCTTTCCTGTCGCCATGCAAATGTACTCTGCCAGGCCTCCCTCAGCTGTCAAAGCTACTCACAAGATGGTTGAGCCCAGTCTGGCCAGCTGTACACCAGTTAGTTTCCTTTCTAGTCATCCTTTCGGCCTTTTTTCCCAGCAAGCACTCCATCCACCTCTCTAATCTTTCTTATAAAATTCAGGATGTCAGAATTTTCATCTGTGTCTGTTTTATTTTGTCTCTCATATCTTTGTTGTAGCGGGTCCTTGTAGTGCATCTGCCTAGTTCTCTATCCTGCTGGAAGTCTCCTATGTTTCTCTATGTATTAGCCATAAATTATGAGTTTTAGGACTCACCCTACACTGATGTGACCTCATTAACAAAACAACTAAAACCCTATTCCAAATAGGGTTACATCAACAGGAATAGGGGCCAGGACTTCAACACCTGTTAGGAAGGGAGGGGACATAATTCATTCTTTAAGAAGAACTCTGGAAAATTATAATCTTAATCTGTAAATCCATTTGCCTAGCCCCTAATGAGCACCTATGATATAAAGTCTGCCAAAGACTAATGTTCTGCAGGAAAATGGCACCTAAAGCAACAGTTGTTTCCTAATGCTCTGGTCCTGCTCCAGATATTATTAATCCACCCAGAGACTCCTACAGTCTTTATTTTCCATAAAATAAAGAAACATGAAGAAACATGAAGGATTTGCACCCCAAGCTTCATATACCACTTTTATCCAACTAAGCCAATAATCCTTATGTGAAAAAAGTTCTCATTGCCCCCAGTTACCTTGATAGGTAAAACATATTCTAATGACAAAGTTAAGAAGAAATTGGCACAAGGATCCCAATAAGTTGACTGGAAGAAAGAAAGAATAAATGGCATCTTCAAGATGACAACTTTTCTTTCTCTTCCTTTATAAACTGAACATGTCACTTGCCTTTATTTCCCATTATAGACATCTTCACCCAGTGTTTTATGCATTTTTCTTATTGGTCCTCGTAGGTTTCTCTCCACTACTGTGAATTAGAATGTAGTTCTACCTGGATGGGGTTTTTGTGTTTTATTCATTCTTGAAATCTTTACTCCTAGAGCAGTCCCTGACACAAGATATGTATTCAAGAAATATTTGTTGGATGAATCAATGAATAAATGACTTTACATTTGCTGTACTACACATTGTGAGTTGGACATCTTCAAAGCAGATGTTGGAGGAGAAAGTTCTGTTTTTTCCCATGAGATGGTGAGAAAGATCAAGCACAAAATGTAGCATGTAGTTTTTGGGGAAACCCAAATCACATTGTGCATTCATTTTATTCAAAACAATGGCATCCTCAAATCAGAAAGAAATTCAGTGATTCTCAGTGAGTAATGGATCCAACTTTCAGATTATTATTTGATAGGATTTGTTTGGTGCTTTTACTGAGTTGTTTTTCTGTCAACTGTGAAAAGAGGAAAACATGCCCTGAGTCTTGAACTCAAGACTTTCAGATTATGAGACTAACACGCTACTGACTATATCAAGAAGGCATTTCCCTGAGGGTGGCTCACAGTGGAGCAGAGATAGCTAATGGTATTCTTCAAGAGACACTGGCCAATTTCCAATTTTCTGAAACCAAGATCAGTTACTCTATCTGAGCCAGCGTCATCCCCAGGGAATCCACATCCAGGGGTTGTAGAGTCCACATCAGATGACAGAAGCCGGTGGGATCAGGACCAAGGATAATTGTGTCTGTCTTCTTACACTTACATTCCAGTGATATAGCTCTTACCCCTTCAGAGATCTCAGTGGCCCTTTCACTTTCCATGGTCTCCTTTTTTTTTTAAGATGATTTTTATTAGCTGATTGGCTAAGTGAAATGAAAGAATAATTTGTTCTAAATGAGTGAAAGATTGAATTGTTCCCAACCTTATCTTCAGCCCAGACTTCTTTCCTTATGCTATACCTCCACTTGCATCTATATGACTAGCAACATTCCCTTTTTAAACAGCCTTCGTGTTTTCTATCCTTCGTGTTTTCTCTCCCAGGATTCATTGATTCTGCTAAGAGATTAATTCAGAGTCTTTAATTTTAACCCAATTTAATTTTGGTAACACAACTATATGTCTTTATAATCTTTATGTAATAATTAACTAACTAAAGTAACGTTCAGTTTCAAAGTCTATGGAATGTTGTTTAGGATCAGAGCCACAAATTCGCAGCTCTGAAGTGCATCCTGGAGTTTAGAAAACCCTTAAGGTTTCAGAACTCCCCCGCTACAATCCCAGAGGTACTTTCTTGTTACTTTGGGCTTCCTTTTGCAGTTCCCTAATCTGGAGGCTGAGACGTAATTTCCTCCGCTCTATCCTACATATCCTAGGACTGTGACTGCATTTAGGGGCACACTACAGGAAGAATCCGCGCCTATAGAACACAGCAGAACTGCTGAGAAACAAGGCGGGGGGAGGGGGGCATATTTTTCCCCAATCCTCTTGGGACCAGAGCTACTCTGAACAAACAAAACAAAAAGGAAGACCCTCAACGGGACAGATTGACACAGCGGCAGCAACAATGGGCTCAAATATAACAATGATTGTGAAGATGGGGAAGGATCGCAGTGCTAGTATGTAATAAAAGAGAAGGGTGCACGCAGATTACTGATTTCAAAGAATTCTGTCCATTTCTGCAGTTCAAAATCTGGAGAATGTGGGCATCGATCCCACTACCTCTCGCATGCTAAGCGAGCGCTCTACCATTTGAGCTAATTCCCCACACACCTCAATTGTTTTGTCGTATATTTGTTCAGGAGTTAAAGAGTCGGTTCACACTCCAGTTTCCACTGTTTCAAGCAGAATGAAGAGCCCGTTTTTTCCAGATCATTAATGCATAATCCTATGGATTCCTGGTGGTGCAGTGATTAAATGCTCGGCTGCTTAACGAAAGGTCGGCAGTTTGAACACACCAATCGCTTTTCGGAAGAAAGATGTGGCTGTTTGCTCCTGTAAATATTAGAACTTTCGAAACACTATATTCAGCGTGTTTGGTTTTGAATTTAATGCGGTTCCAGGACCACAACGAGATGATTTGTGCCGTTACAGCTCTTTCCACTGTGCTAGGAGGGAGAAGAAATGGTAAATAGGGAAAAAGTTGTGGTGATAATACACAGGCACTGCCAAAATTTTATTTCTGGTTTTCAAGAAGAGATGAGAGGAAGTCCTAGCTGGAGAGTACCAACCCAGAACGGTCTGATTGCCTTTGGGAATTAGTTTCAAAAGGCTGAAGATGTTCCCTCACAGCTGAGAAGGGAAACTAGTCTGGTTAATAGAAACTGCTCATTGGCACTCCCTCATGTGACACCAACAACAGTGACATATCCACCACACCTTAGATGGTATTTTCAAAGCAGTTCTAACTTTACAGAAAAATAATAGGAAATTTACAGATATGTTCACTATCCATAACAACTCTTACTATTGTTAGCATTTTGCATTGTTTGTTAAGTGACATTTGAGTTGGTTCCATGGGTTTGAACCCTTGTGTTAGCTGTCCAGTGCTTATCCTACAGCACCACGATTGTTGTCATTAAGTGCCATCTAGTCAGATTCGACTCAAAGCAACTTCATTATATAGTAGGACGCATACAATAAGTAGCAGTCCTGGTGTGATGCTGTGGGTTAATGCGGAGGACTACAAAGTCGGTTTGAACCAGCAAGGCTGGTGGTTCAAACTCACCAGCTGCTCTTTGGAAAGTCTATACAGGGTAACTATGGGTTGGCACTTAACAACAACAAATTCACTTTGTAATTTTCATTTCAGTTTCCTCCTTATCTTTTTGTGGCTTGATAGCTCATTTCTTTGCATCACTGAATAATAGTCCATTGTATGGATGCACTACAGTTTCTTTATCATTCACTTATTGAAAGGCATCTTAGTTACTTCCAATTTTTGGCATTTATTTCTGTAAGCATTTGTGAGCTACCTTATGTGTGGACATAAAGTTTTCAACTTATGTAAGTATCCACCCTCAGTTTCTCCTATTGCTTACATTTTGCATTGTTGTTGTTCAGTGTCATTGAGTTGGTTCTGTGGGTTTGAACTGGTGACTTTTTGGTTAGCAGTCCAGTGCTTATCCTACAACACCATCATTGTTATTGTTGTTAAGTGCCATCATTAGTGCTGACTACTTCTGAAAGTTTAGCTACTGAAAACCTTATGAATAACAGCAGATCATTGTCAGATATAATGCCAGAAGATGAAAACATTATGAATAATATAGCGCTAGAAGATGAGCTCCTGAGGTTGGATGGCACTCAAAATACTACTGGAGAAGAGCTGCCTCCTCAAAGTAGAGCTGACTATGATTTGCTGATGGGACACACTCAAAATGAGAAGAACTAGTTGCAAACATCCATTAGTAATAAGAGCATGAGATGTATGAAGTATGAATCTAGGAAAATTGGAAGTTGTCAAAAATGAAATTGAATGCATAAAGATCAATATCCTAGATATCAGTGTGCTGAAATGGACTGGTATTGGCCATTTTGAATCAGGCAATCATAGAGTTTACTATGCCGGGAATGATGAATTGAACAAGAATAGCATCACATGCTATTCATTGTTAAAAAAGAATATTTCAAGATCTATCTTGAAGTACAATACTGTTTGTGATAGGCTAAAACCCATATGCCTACAAGGAAGATCAGTTAATACCACCATTTTTCAAATTTATGCATCAACCCGTAAAGCCAATGATGATGATATTGAAGAATTCTACCAACTTCTTCAGTCTGAAATTGGTCAAACATGCAATGAAGATGCACTGATAATTATTGGTGATTGGAATGTGAAGGTTGAAAAGAAAGATCAGTAGCTGGAAAATATGACCTTGATGATGGAAATGATACTGAAGATTACATGATAGAATTTTGCAAAACTAATGACTTCTTCAATGCAAATACCATTTTCCAACAATGTCACTGGCCACTGTACACATGGACCTCATCAGATGGAATACCCAAGAAATAGATTGACTACATCTATGGAAAGAGACATTAGAAAACATGTCATGTCATCAGCCAAAACAAGGCCAGGGGCAGACTGTGGAACAGACCATCAATTGCTCATATTCAAATTCAGGCTGAAGGTGAAGAAAATTAAAACAAATCCATGAGAGCCAAAATATGACTTTGGACATATCCCACCTGAATTTAGAGATCATCTCAAGAACAGATTTGAAGCATTAGACTTTAATGATCAAAAACCACAAGAACTCTTGTGGTATCCCACAAGAACATCATACAGAAAGAAAGTAAAAGGTCATTAAAAAGAAAGAAAGACCAAAATGGATGTCAGAAGAGACTCTGAAATTTGCTTTCTAGCATAAAGATGGTAAAGAAAATGGAAGAAATGAGGAAGTCAAAGAGCTGAATGGAAAATTTCAAAGGGCAGCTCAAGAAGACAAAGTCAAGTATTATAATGAAATGTGCAAAGACCTGGAGTTAGAAAACCAAAATGGAAGAATATCTTTAGCATTTCTCAAGCTGAAAGAACTGAAGGAAAAACTCAAGCCTCAACTTGAAATATTGAAGGATTCTGTGGGCAAAATGTTGAATGATGCAGGAAGAAGATGGAAGGAATACACAGAGTCACTGTACCAAAAAGAAATATGGTCAATGTTCAACCATTTCAAGAGAGCCTATGATCAAGAACCAATGGTACTGAAGGAAGAAGTCAAAGCTGCATTGAAGGCATTGACAAAAAAAATAAGGGTCCAGGAATTGACAGAATACAAATTTAAATATTTCAACAAACTGATGAAGCATTGAAGGCACTCATTCATCTATGCCAAGAAATTTAGAAGACAGCTATGGATGATCTTGAGAAGAATGGATATTTCAAAACACTTCATTGTTCTCATGAGGAGTGTGTACATAGACCAAGGGGATACTTGAACAGAGTAAGAGGATACTGAGTGGTTTAAAATTAGGAAAGGTGTGTGTCAGTGTTGTATTCTTTCACTGTATTTAATCAATCTATGGAGTCCTGGTATAGCACTATAGGATAAGCACTGGACTACAAGGTCAGTTTGAAATGCCAGGTTGTTAGTTTGAACTGCAAGTGTGGCAGTTCAAGCCCACCAGCTGCTTGTTGGGAGAAAGATGAGGCTTTCTGCTCTGTTAAAGATTTACAGCCTTGGAAACCCTATACGGAGTCACTATGAGTCAGATTCAACTTGATGGCAATTGGTTTGGCTTTGGTTTTCCTGTAGTAGAGAGCTCTACTCTCCAGATGACAGCTACAGAGCTTCTTTCCTGTGACAGGTTCAAATTTTAGTAACAATTGGCACTACATTTATTTTTTTAAATCTATGGGCACATACAGGATGAGGCTGACAATGAGTTTAGTCCAATACTTCAAGTCAAGAGTTGTAAAATGTGGAGGAAACTAGGAAGAAGCAGTGAGGAAGGAATCCCAAATAGACAAGGATCTTCAGAGAGAAAGAAAGTCACCAGCCAGGTTGTACTGGGCATTTTGTACAGAGGTTGAATGGTGCATCCCAGTAGGTGGGAATTTAAACATCAATCTCTATTCTCTGGACAGAGAAAAACCAGTTTCATGGTTATGGGAAGGATCTCTACTAATTGAGAGTGAGGTTTATGTGGAGATTTAATTTGGAAAAAAAGGAAGATCAATGCCTGGCACCTAATGAGGCCAGATGTGGGAGAGAATGCATAGGACAACACTAGATAAAGGATTCTAGAAAAGTCAGAGTTAGGGAAAGTAAGGTTCTGGCACAAAACGAAATTTGTAGAGAAACCCTGGCTGGCAGAATGGTAATAGTAGGTAAAGTGGCAATAGACAGTTTGCTGTGATTGTAACCATCTACTGTCCTCAGGCCTCGTGAATTCAGTCTGTGTTTTCTTACAGTAATGTCAATCCAGAACAAAACCATCCATGTTGTTGTTTGCCATGGAGTTGATTCCAACTCATAGCAGCTCTATCTGATTCCTAGACTGTAACCTTTGTAGGAGCAGGTCAGACCATCAGGTCTTTTCTCCTGAGGAACTGTTGGTTGGTTAAAATCACCAGCCTTTGAGTTAGCAGCCCATCACTTCACCATTGTGTCACTTTGTTGTTGCTGTTAGGTTCTGTCAAGTCAACTCTGAATCATAGCGACCCTATCTATGCACGGTAGAATGAAACAACTCCCCTTTTCTGTGTCCTAACATTCTCTGTAATGCCTTTTAAATGATAATTTCCATTCAGGACATATTCTAGGGGCACACTAAGAACCCAAGAAAGATTTTCCTTTAGGTGCAGAATCAGGTGGAAGTTGACCCATTTATGTAGTGAGTGTTCAGCATAAAACGCTACAAGCAATTCCTCCACCGTCAGTTCCCAAAATTTTGTGAGAAAGCATTAATGTAGGCTATACCTTTGATTTCTCTCTCTCTTTAAACCTTTTATTATTAATTGAGTGAAGGTTTACAGAGCAGAACATCAACTTTACATTTAACAAATCACATACCTCATTTCATTTCAGTGATTGCAATCCCTTTGATTCTTGTTTCCATTCAACCTTCTTTTCCAACCCTTCTGAATTTTGTCCTTAGGTAAATGCTGCCCTTTTGATCTTGAATGCTTGACCATTCTATGGTGTGTATACCTCACTAGTGTTGTTTTCCCCTCCTATATACCTATCTGTTGCTTGACTAGAAAGTGAGCCACAAGAGTGAGTTCAATTCCAGACTCTGACCTTTCTGTCTCATGTTCCTCCAGTTTCTTTCTGACCAGTAAACCTGGTCTTTATATATAACTTTGAGCTTTGTTCTACATTTTCTCCCATTCTATCCAGGACCTTCTAACGTGATCTCTATCAGAACATTTGGCAGTGGTGGCCAGACACCATCTAGTTCTTCTGGTCTCAGTGTCGGGGTTTTCCCTC
>NW_006408731.1:2797305-2800520 GCF_000296735.1 Chrysochloris asiatica | reverse complement strand
CACTTAACAACAAACTGGAGTCCTGGCGTGGCACTACTAATTGCAATATCGGCAGTTCAAATCCATCAGCCACTCCTTGGAAACCCTATACAGGGTCGCTGTGAGTTGGAACAGACTCGATGGCACTTAACAACAATAACAAAGTTAAGTACTGGTGTGACACTATAGGATAAGCACTAAACTGCTAACCTCAAGGTTGGCATTTCAAACTTACCAGCTGCTCCTAGGAAGCCCTGTACAAGGTTGCTATGAGTCAGAATCTACTCAATGGCAATTAACAAGAACAGCAACCAACTGTGAGGAAATGAATTTCTGTTAGTTAAAGCCATCTACTTTGGTATTTCTGTTAACATTAGCACTAGATAATTAAGATTTCAAAATAATTCCAAGAGGGAAAAGAGTTGAGAATTGAGTACAAAGACCAGGAGAAAGGTCAGGTTATTATTGTAACAGTTTAGGCAGAGATGCTGAATATCTTTAATAGAGCAAGACAGTGGAGATAGACACCTTTGTTGAACAAATCTTCACTAGAGGAATTCTGCACTCACCTAGGCCTTGGGACCAGAGTGTCACCCTAGGCATTTAGCTGTTAGGTGGTTCATAGATAGCATTAACTGCATATCTATGGGTACATGAGATGATATCTATGGGTGCATGAGATGATCTCATGCTGAATTAAATGGGAAAGTCCCAAGAAACCACTACTTCTGTAGACAGAAACTACATTCCACAAAGCAGCACAGTGCACAGAAGAGGACTTTGTTCTAAGTTTGGGGACTAAATTTAATAACCTTGTCTAGCAGGCAGTTAGTGGAGCAAATAGAGGGGTCACCTCTCATTCTGAAGATCCTAATGTGGAGATTCAAGGTGAGTTCATTTTTCTGTGTACATATTGTCAACAGATTTATCTGTTTCAAGGAAATAAAACAGAGATGTTAAGAAAACATGTTAATAGTCCTTTTTATAGATACTGGGTTAGACTTGCAACCAAAAATTGGTACAAATTTCTATGGAAACAAAATATTCCCTTTTCAAAAAATGGGTGAATTGAGACTAGGAATTGGACAAGAATCTGGGAGCAGAGGGGCTGAACGTGATTTAGATGTCCCCTGATACTGCTGTCTTAAGTCCCAAGCTCAGTGACTCATTCCCTCAGGATGTTTGGTTATGATGTAGTGTTTACGAATTGGGCTGCTAATCTCACGGTTAGCAGTTTGAAACTACCAGCTGTTCCGTGGGAGAAAGATGAGGCTTTCTGCTCCCGTAAAGATTTATAGCCGCAGAAACCCTGTAGACGGTTGCTATGAGTCGGAATTGACTCCATGACACATAATAACAACAATAACAAGTTTTCAGAACTTCTACCCTGTATGTTCTTTTATATCCTCGGATATATATAGTATAAACATCCTCTTCCAAATATCTATAGACTTATGGGTGTACTCTCATTCATCTTCCCATGTCTGTTTAGCATGCGTACCTTTGTAGGTACTCGTAGATATTATTTGTTATTATGATTATTGCAGGACTGTATATGCAATAGCATTTACCTTTGTTGTCTTCTACTCTTGTGTACCTCCTAGTCTTCCTTTGCCATTGGTCATGCTGTGCTGCCCTCTCCCTTATTGTACATTGACTTTTCTTTCACCCTAAATTAATATGGATCTCCTCTCTAGTTAGTTTCTTTTTTCTTTTTTTTTACTGTTTAGCTGTTTGAATACCAAGCAAGCTTCTTTTTTTTTTTTTTTTCTTAAATGTTTTACATGGGAGAACATTAGTTTTACATTCATTCTATCGGATATCATCTCATTGCCATGGTTACAATCCCCTCCATGCATCATCAACAAACCAAAGGGTATACCCTGCAATCCTTCCCCCGTACCCCCCAGGTCTTCAGCACACAGTCACTCTTCCTCTCTGGATCTAAAGTCTCCAGCTGCTCCATCGCTCCACATCATCATCTCTGCCTCCATTTCAGGCATCACTGCTTCTCTGGGTAGGGTCCTTCTCTCTGCTATTCTCCCTTGATGGTCCTAGGGACCTCCGCTCCTAGACTGAAAAGTTAATCACTCCCCTCCTTGCTATAAAACGTCTACCTTTACATTTCCAACCCTCACAATCAGTCCTGATAACAATTATTCACTATTGTATCATCTAGTTTCTTTTTATGTGTAGATCTTTTCTTGCCTTTTTATAATAGTGGTCTCATATAATAATTGTCCTTTTCGGTTAACTTATTTCACTTAGTATAATGTCCTCTAGGTCCATCCATGTTATGAGGTGTCTTGAGGATTCTTCATTATTCTTTAATAATCCATAATATTCCATTGCGTGTATGAACAATAGTTTGCTTATCCATCGGTAGGCCCTTAGGTTGTTTCTGTCATCTTACTTTTGAGAATAATGCTGCAGTGAACATGGGTGTACATATATCTATTAATGTCATGTCTCTTATTTCTCTAGTATATATATACCTAATAGTAGGGTTGCTAGATCATAAGGTATTTCTATTTCCAACTTTCTAAGGAAGTGCCATGCCATTTTCCATCGTAGTTGTATCATTTTACAATTCTAGTGTAAGAGCATTTCAACTCTCTGCAGTCTTACTAGTAATTGTTGTTTTCTGCCTTTTTGAACTTCCCTGTTTTGCTGGGGTAAAATGATCAATCACTGTTGTTTTGATTCTTATATCTCAGATGGCCAATAATTCTGAGCATTTTTTTCATGTGCATGTCTTCTTTAGTGAGATATCTGCTCATGTCCTCTGCCCCTTTTAAAATTGGATTGTTTATATTTTTTACTATTGAGGTATTGAAGTTTTCCATAAATTTTATAGAGAAGTCTCTCGCAGATATGTCACTGCCAAATCCTCTTCCCCACCTCCCAGTCTATGGTCTTTTTTTTTACTCTTTTGGAGAAAGTGTTGACTTTTTAAGAGGTTTCCAATTGTGTAGTTCTGGAGCTTGGGGGTTTTTGGCTACCACGGTTGCATAGTAGGTTTTCAGACCAGGAAGTGTGAGACCTCCAACTTTGTTCTTCTTCAATAGTAATTTACTTCTCTAGAATCTCTTTCCTATCCATATAAAGTTGAGGATTATTTTTTCCATTCTTCAAATAATAAAGATGGAATCTGAATTGGAATTGCTTTACATCTATAGATCATTTATGTTGCTGTTGTTAAGTACCATGGAGTCAATTCTGACTCATAGTGACCC
>NW_006408731.1:2794343-2796119 GCF_000296735.1 Chrysochloris asiatica | reverse complement strand
AATCGCGCGCGGCTTTGGGGGCGGGCGGGTGGAGGAACGGAGAACCGAGCGCGCGACGCGAGACGAGAAAGCGCGACGGACAAACCCTTGTGTCGAGGGCTGACTTTCAATAGATCGCAGGAGGGAGCTGCTCTGCTACGTACGGAACTGTTTCAGTAGTTTTCTTGTTGAGTCTCTGGGATGTTCACGTAGAGAAGAGCAGACTCACTCCTCAACCTCTTTTCTCCCAGGAGGTCTGCTGGAGGAAGGTAAAACGTGGAATACGGAATTTAGTGGAAGTTACAAGGTCCAGTTTAGTTTATAGAAGAAACAGCATTTGCTGGGTTTGGGCCACAAGCCTAGATCATACAATGGTGCTTTGCTTTCCTTTCATCAGTGTTTCCAATCTTTTAGCTAGTAGTCCAGCATTTAATGGTTTTGCTCCACATCTGCAAATAATCATGACCCCACTAATGTCAAATAGTACCAAGTGGATTGTTGGTTCAATTCCTTTTGGGAGGATTGAGGACAGAACTGGAGAGAAGAGTAAATAATTCGATGGCTTCCTTTCTCTTAACTATTAGAGTGACAAGACTATCACATCTGGTTGATCATCACAGAGAAGAGGGTCAGGGTCCGGGCAGCAAGCCAAAGACCGAGGCTCCTACACACTTAGGGTCCACTTGGAGGCGCCAGATTCTGCAGTGTCTGCAGTTTTCTGTGTCATTTGGGAAGCAGCTTCCGTTGCCGTTTTCTCAAGCACTTTCGGATTCGTGTGGATTAGTGCTCCCGGTGCGGTTGTCATCGGAATCTAATCTACGGAGTAAGAAGAGCAAAGAATTGTCTTGACACGCATCGGGCCAAAGCACCTAAACCACAGTGACGAGAACAAAAACCACTGGCTATTAGTGAAATGTGATGTAACCAGAGGCAAGCACATAAAAGCGGCTGCTCCAGTGGCGCAATCGGTTAGCGCGCGGTACTTATATAGCAGTATGTGTGCGGGATATGCCGAGGTTGTGAGTTCGATCCTCACCTGGAGCAATGTTTTCCAACTCATCATTGCATAATTTGAAGGAGGATCTTACTCCATTGTGCTTTCCTATTTCATGATAATAATCATAATGCATATGAGTCGGAATTCACATAAAGGTGATTGGTCTTATTCTATAGCATTTATCCTAAAGCGTTAAACTTTACTGCTTTCCTTAGCACTTTGGAACCAAGCAAAATCAAGGAACAACTAATACATTATAATGATATGGACTAGTTTTGCTAACTCTATATACCTTGTTCTGCAAGCTAACTCAGATAAGGAATATTCCTGACATTCCCTCACTGTTTCACTCTTTGGTGGTTGTTTCTCAGGAAGCACCTGGCACATACTAAGTAGGTGCTAGGTTAACTTCCTTGAGGTGAACTAAACATTGAGCTGCATTTGAGAAAATTCAAAAGTAGGAAAGTGTGTAGGAGTTCTTGTATGGGAAAAAATAAAAGTACTTGATAGTTGACCAATAAGCATTTCCTACAGTATCTTTCACCTGGGGGTGGTGTTGTTGTTAAGTGCCGTTGTTAAGTGTTTTTAAGTGCCATCGCCCTATAGTGACCCTGTATAGGGTTTCTGAGAAGCAGCTAATGAGTTTGAACCCAACTTCCCATCCCTTCTCAACTTTGTCCTTAAGAAAATGTCCTTTTGATTTTAAATGGTAGACTATTCCATGGTGAAGGAGCTCTGGTAGCGTAGTGGTTACGAATCGGGCTGCGAACCTTAAGGTCAGCAGTTCGAAACTACCAGCC
>NW_006408731.1:2791809-2792888 GCF_000296735.1 Chrysochloris asiatica | reverse complement strand
AGCAGGACTCTCTTGTAAAACTTTCCTGGCTATTTTTCAGCAAAAGCTTTGACTAACTTTCTTAAAACAGTGGCATAATAAGGAGTGTGTTATTTTTATTTTGCCCTCTAGAAAGTCAACAAGCAAAATGTCTTGAGCATTCCCCAAAACTGTTGCCATGACTTTGCTCTTGACTGGTCTGCTTTTGTTTTGACTGGACCACTTCCACTTCTTGGTAGCCATTGCTTAGATCGTGTTTTGTTTTCAGGATCATAACTATAAACAATGTTTCATCTCCTGTTAACAACTCTTCCAAAAAATGGTTCAGAATCTTTGCCTCACTTGTTTAATATTTCCAATGAGAGCTCTGCACACGTTTGAAGATAAACTGGACACACAGTTTAGACATCCAATAAGCCCGACTTTAGTTTTTTAATCAGAATTGTGTAAACTGAACCAACTGAGATGTTTATTGTGTTGGTTATTGTTGTTAATCATTGTTGTTGTTGTTAAGTGTCATAGTTAAGTGAACTTGTATAGGGTTTTACAGCAGCTACTAGAAAGTTTGAATTGCTGACCTTTCGATTCAAACCAACCTTATAGTCTAGTGCTTATCCTATGGCACCACACCAGGACTTGCTTGCTTGCCTTCATGGCTTCCCAGTGAACAACTTGCTTATTCTTGTAGTAGCCAATCATACTGTCATTTCTGTGCAAATACCATTTTAAAATAACATAAAAGATGACTATACACATGAATCTCACCAGATGGAATACAAATTTCTTTCCTTACCTTTGCTATTTTGTTGTTGTTGTTAGGTGGCATTGAGTCAGCACTGACTCATAGCAACCTTATGCATAGCAGAACAAAACACTGCCCGGTCCCGGGCCAACCTTACCATTGTTGCCACGCTTGAGCCCATTGATGCTGCCACTTAGTCAATCCATCTCGCTGGGGTCTTCCTCTTTTTCTCTGACCCTCCACCTTACCAAACATGATATACTTCTCCAGTGACTGGTCCCTCCTGACAATATGTCCAAAGTATGAGAGACGAAGTTTGGCCATCTTGGCCTCCAAAGAGCACTCTGGCTGCACTTCG
>NW_006408731.1:2790948-2791709 GCF_000296735.1 Chrysochloris asiatica | reverse complement strand
ACTCCCGTAAAGATTTACACCCTCGGAAACCCTGTACAGGGTCGCTATGGGTCGGACCCGACTCGATGGCACTTAACAACAACAACAACATTCCATGGTGAGCATACTTTACCAATGTTGTTGTTTCGTGTCTTACCCGCTCCACCACCCTCATCTATAAACTTATGAACTGCTTTTCTGAAAATTGGACATTTTCTCTCACTCTGAGGCATCTCACTGTTAGAGATAATTTTTTAGTAGTTTACTGCAGAGTGTTTTGCATGAGTGACCCTTCTCTGATATTGGAGACCTTTTCCTATTGAAGAACGTTGAGTATAATATATGGGGACTTACCAATCAACACAACATGCCCACTTCTATGACTCTATTCTTCAGACAATACTGGCAAAAGCTACAAAATGATGTGCTTGTTAAAGCACAATTTGCAATTGGAAAAGATGAAAACAATTACAAGGATAGGGGTTAAGGGAATATTTGAAAAAAATCTATTCTACATCCATATAATTGTCCACTGGGAAGCCATTCAAAAGAATGATGAACATATCTATTTACAATCACCAAGTTAATTCCAGGGGATATTGTTAAGCAGAAAGGCAAGTCATTAAACAGGTGATATTGTTTATTTAAAAAAAAGTATGAAAAA
Source organism: Chrysochloris asiatica (assembly GCF_000296735.1). NCBI lineage: Eukaryota > Metazoa > Chordata > Mammalia > Afrosoricida > Chrysochloridae > Chrysochloris > Chrysochloris asiatica. The sequence continues at coordinate 2,791,066 of NW_006408731.1, read as the reverse complement.
CTAGGAATATCCTAGTGTATTTGATATTATTTTCAAAAAAAAAAAAAGGAAAGATAAATCAGAATAATTTTTTAATATAAAGTAAAAATAAGAACATGGAGAAAAGGTGGGAATATAT
>NW_006408731.1:2787465-2789076 GCF_000296735.1 Chrysochloris asiatica | reverse complement strand
TGAAAATACCATGGCTTGGGTCAGGTGTACCTTAGTCCTCAAGCTGACATCTTTGCTCTTCAACACTTTAAAAAAGTCTTGTGCAGCAGACTTGTCTAATGCAATACGTCATTTGATTTCTTGACTGGGGCTTCCATGAGTGTTGATAGATGATCCATGCTATTTTAGCATGTTCTAAATAGGTGGCGTTGTTGGTTAATGCCCTGGATTACAAAGTCAGTTTGAACCACAAGGTCGGTGGTTCAAGCTCACCAGCTGCTCCTCAGAAACCATGGTCACTATGGGTCGGAACCGACTCGATGGCACTTAACAACAACAGCAAAAATAGGTACTGGAGTCATGGTGTAGTGTTGCAGGATAATGCACTGGGCCACAAGGTTGGTTTGAACTGCAAGGTCAGTGATTCAAATCCACCAGCAGCTCCTCGAAAATCCTATATAAGGTCACTATGCATAGGAACACTTAACAACTTATAGGTACTATCACACAGGTAATTTCCATTTTAGAAATATTTAATTCTTCTTTTTCCTTCTTTATATAAATAGTATCACACATGTAAACTCTTCTCCAGCTTGATTTTTTCATTGTTATTATCTAGGGGAGATATCTATATATTGGTATATTGAGACGTTCTGCTTTTTCTTAAGGCTGCATTGTATTGTACTGTTCATTCAGCCAGGACCATGTTGCTAAGCATATATGTTGTACTTAGTCCCTGAAATTATTAACCACACTGAAGTGTATATTTTGAACATAGGTCACTTGTTCACAAATGTATGTACAGCATTCATTTCTTAGAAACCAAATCATTGAATCAAAGTATGCATTCTTAATTTTATTGTCATATGTTGACAGCAATGATTATACTGATTGTCATTATAATGTTTATACTGATTGTCACTGTAGTGTATGAGAACAGTTGATCCCTAGAGCCAAACTTTGTTAAAGGTGAAAGTTTGGCAACTACTTAGGTTAAAGAGATTACTTCAGGGTAGTTTCATTAGATAGTTCACAAATATAAAGGAGCTTAAGAAAGCAGGTGAAAGTATTTCCAGAATAGTGGAGGAAAACCATCTTCCTTTCCTCCATCCTGCACCACAGGTTTTTCTTTTCTTAAAGTTGTTGTTGTTGTTAAGTGCCGTCAAGTCGATTCTGATGCGTAGTGACCCTATATAGTGTTTCCGAGGAGCAGCTGGTGAGTTTGAACCACCGACCTTGCAGTATCAAATGACTTTGCAGTCTGGCGCATTAACGCACAGTGCCACACCAGAACTCCTTTCTTAAAGTAGTCTACCTCGTATGATGCTTCACTTGGTACCAGGACATTCAGGCACATACTACAGATGAAACTCAACTAGACAACTGAACAATAAATTTTATTAATAATTTTTTCCCAACTTTTTATTGTGATTTGAGTGAAGGCTTACAGAGCAGATCATCAGTTTTATGAGGGTGTTTCAAAAATTATCTGCACTGTGGCTGTAGAATTTATTTTAATCCACTTTTAGAAAAGACAAATACATCATTTTTCAACATAATCTCCTTGATTTTCAATACACTTTGTCCATCTGTCAACAAGTGTCGGGGTCTGACCTCGACATAGTTGTGTTG